>NC_089016.1:14445682-14758880 GCF_963932015.1 Anas acuta
ATTTCTCTCCCCCGTCCCAGAGAGGGAGGGGGGAGGGTGAGCGAACGGCTGTGTGGTGTTTAGCTGCTGGCTGGGCTAAACCACAACAGCTGAGTTTGGCCGAACCTATCTTCGTGAGGCGATCAGTGTGCCTTTTCCTGTCCTGGTCCCTGTTCTGCTAGCCTGTCCCTATTCACTTCTTTTTTCTACTTCTTTATTGATGACATAGCTTCATTATATCGTGTTGCATTTTCATCTTGAGGACAGGATCCTTTCTTATACTATTCACCCCTCGGCAGTCCTTTTCCACTAACTTTTCATTGGTCAAACAACTTTGCCTGGCAACAGCAAATACCCAGCAACTTCCATGACTTAACGGCTGGAGAACAAGCAACCCTTTTTGCAGAAAGGCCTCTCATGAATCACCCTTCTTTGTTCCCTCTAAACTCTTTACATTCCTGATGTTCTCATCCTTAGGAGTCCAATGTTATCACCAACTATGGGGCATGTCGACCCCCATGGCCACACTCCCACATCCCCTGGCGCAACTTCAGCCCATTCCCCCTCGTCCTATCACCAGGCACGTGGGAGAACAGACCAGCACCCACCTCGCTACAGTATCCTTTAGTATACCTATAATGAGTTATAAGGTTGCCCCTGAGCCTCCTTTTCTCCAGGCTGAACAAACCCAGCTCCCTCAGCCGCTCCTCATAGGACTTGTTCTCCAGACCCCTCACCAGCTTTGTTGCCCTTCTCTGGACTCACTCAAGCACTTCCATGTCCTTCTTGTAACGAGGGGCCCAAAACTGAACACAGTACTCGAGGTGCGGCCTCACCAGAGCCGAGTACAGGGGACAATCACTTCCTTAGACCTGCTGGCCACGCTGTTTCTTATACAAGTCAGGATGCTGTTGGCCTTCTTGGCGACCTGAGCACACTGCTGGCTCATATTCAGCCGACTATCCACCAATACTCCCAGGTCCTTCTCCGCCACGCAGCTTTCCAACCACTCCTCTCCCAGCCTATAGCTCTGCTTGGGGTTATTGTGCCCCAGGTGTAGCACCTGGTACTTGGCCTTGTTGAACTTCATGCAGTTGACCTCAGCCCATCAGTCCAGCCTGTCCAGATCCTCCTGCAGAGCCTTCCTACCCTCGAGCAGATCGACACATGCACCTAACTTGGTGTCATCTGCAAACTTAGTGAGGGTGCACTTGATCCCCTCATCCAGATCACTGATAAAGATATTAAAGAGAACTGGCCCTAGTACTGAGACCTGGGGGACTCTACTAGTGACCGGTCTCCAACTGGATTTAACTCCATTAATCATGACTCTTTGGGCCCGGCTATCCAGACAGGTTTTAACCCAGTGAAGCATATGCCAGTCCAAGCCACGAGCAGCCAGTTTCTTGAGGAGAATGCTGTGGGAAACAGTGTCAAAAGCCTTGCTGAAGTCAAGGTAGACAACATCCACAGCCTTTCCCTCATCCACTAAGTGTGTCACTTTGGCACAGAAGGAGATCAGGTTCGTCAAGCAGGACCTGCCTTTCATAAACCCATGCTGACTGGGCCTGATCATCTGGTTGCCCTGTAAGTGCTGCGTGATGACACTCAAGATATTCTGCTCCATTAACTTCCCTGGCACTGAGGTCCTGACTGCCAGGACTGCTGATAAATGATGGAAAGCGGCTTGGCCAGCTCTTCCGCTAGTTCTCTCAGTACCCTCAGGTGGATCCTATCTGTCCCCATCGACTTGCGTACATCCAAGTACCGTAGGAGGTCGCCAACCATTTCCTCATGGATAGTGAGGGCCACATTCTGCTCCCCATCCCCTTCCACCAGCTCAGGGTACTGGACATCCAGAGAACAACTGGTCTTGCCGCTAAAGGACTCCTCTGCCCTTCAGAACCGCCTCCCAAGGGACTCTACCAACCAGTGTCCTGAACAGCTCAAAGTCTGCCCTCTGGAAGTCCAAGACTGCAGTTTTACTGATCCCCTTCCTGACTTGGCCAAGAATAGAGAACTCCACCATTTCATGGTCACTCTGCCCAAGACAGTTTCCAACCACCACATCTCCCACCAGTCCTTCTCTGTTTGTGAACAGAAGGTCCAGCAGCGTACTTCCCTGGTAGGCTCACCAACCAGCTGTGTCAGGAAGCTATCTTCCACACTCTCCAGAAACCTCCTGGACTGCTTTGCCTAAATCTACAATATATAGTACCTTTATAAACCAGACAATGCTCAATATGAATCCTCTCTGAAATGTAGTCCGTAAAATTGATATGAAACAAGAATAAAGGCAATGCAACTAAAATATTTATGATAAGTCATTAGGCCTATAATACCTTTTTTTTTTTTCTCTTTTGTTTATGTGAAATGCTGAAACTGGCCTATAGTAATGAATTAAAGAATTGTAGTAAGGTATATAGTGTTCATGTCACTTTTATTCAGTGCAATAAATTTAAATGAAATATATATTATCTGAAATGATGTTTGCTATCCGAGCTGAAAAGAAAAACGTTTTTCTATAATACTCATGCTATGTTGCCCCATTGTGTTAGCTACTTGTCATTTTCCTAACCTTGTCATGGTTCCGCTCGAGTGGGCAGCCGAGCTCCACCACAGCCGCTCTCTCACTCCCCCTCCTCAAAGAGGAATGGGGAGAAAATATGTGAAAAGGGCTCAAAGGTTGAGATAAGGATGAGAAGATCATGCAGTAATTATTGTAACGAGCAAAACAGACTCGGCATAAGGAGATAGTAAGATTTATTGCTTATTACTAACAAGCTAGAGAAGTGAGAAACAAAGGAAAGAAACCAAAAGCACCTTCCCCCCCCATCCACCCTCTTCCACCTCCTCCCCAAGAGCGGCGCAGGGGAACGGGGCAATGGGGGTTATGGTCAGTCTACAGCGCTTCTTCTCTGCCGCTCCTTCTCGGTCACTCTCGTCCCCTGTGCTGTGGGGTCCCACCCACGGGATGCAGTCCTTGATGAACTGATCCGGCGTGGGCATCCCACAGGCAGCAGCTCTTCCAGAACTGCTCCAGATATGGGTCCGTACCACGGGGGCCATCCCTCAGGAGAAAACTGCTCCAACCTGGCTCCCCCACGGGCAGCAGCTCCTGCCAGGTCACCTGCTCCTGTGTGGTCTCCTCTCCACGGGCTACAGGTCCGGCCCAGAATATGCTCGGGCAGAGGTCTTCCACAGGCGGCAGCCTCCATCGGTGCAGGGCCACCTGCTCCACCGTGGTCTCCTCCACAGGCTTCAGCGTGGAACCCTGCTCCACTGTGGTACTCCATGGGCTGCAGGGGGACAGCCTGCTTCACCATGGTCCTCACCACAGGCCGCAGGGGACTTCTGCTCCGGCACCTGGAGCACCTCTCCCCCTCCTTCTTCACTGACCTTGGTGCCTGCAAGGCCGTTCCTCACTCCTCTCACTCTCCCAGCTGCTGTGTGGCGCAACATTTTTTTCCCTGTCTTAAATATGCTCTCACAGAGGCGCAAAACAACATCGCTTATTGTCTCGGCTCTGGTCAGCAGTGGGGCCCTTACCACACATGGGGCAGCTTCTAGATCGTCCTCACAGAAACCACCCCTATGGCCCCCTGCTACCAAAACCTTGCCACGTAAACCCACTACAATATGTCAAAGCTATAGTCTTGCAGCAATGATATGTCAATGATGATTAACACCACAATAAACAGAATCCTTAATCCCTCTTTAATTAATCCCAGTAACCATCTATGCATCGTCCCAAACAAATCAGTGAGCCATCGATCGAAAGGATTGATATCATATTGAATCTTTCTCATGTGCTCTTTCAGGAAAGTAATGGATTTGTGAATTGACTCATTACGATCAGAAAGGTTCAAACAGCACATTCCCTCAAAGTCCTCACACCCATGCCCTTGAGCCAAAAGCAAGAAGTCAATAGCAGCTCGATCCTGTAAGAGTGCATGTCGCAGACTATTTTGATCTGGTAACATCTCCTCAAGTATCTCTGTCATGGCATTGGCTTGCTTCTCGGCTCAGCATGCCAATATTCCTAAATTATTAACTGCGGTGACAGATGCCACTCCTGGCACAAAAATTGCCAATGCCACTCTAGCCGCAACACCAAGCAACTCCACATTATCATTGCAATCCGGTGCGAGCAATGCCCATTTATGTCTGGTGATCTCACGCAACTGCGACAAGCTAGGAGCAAATATAGTGAGTTTACCTAAGTAACATGGACCTCCGATAGCATTTGCAGGGATACCTTGCCAGGCCCTATCCCCACAAATCAGAAAGACATCAAGAGGTAAGGCCATAGCTGTACGATTGTTCCAAACTTCCAATTGTTCCAACTTGTTCCAATTGTTTGAGAATTAATACTCTCAGGAGGGCCGTGTCTTCTCGGTCACTAGTCAAACATAAGTGATTCAAGACAAACAATGTCTTCGCTCATCAATGTCCTTGATTTCTTTTAATATCGCTAATTGTTCTTTTAAAACCTGATGTGATCGCTCAACAATCGCTTGGCCCGTGGGAGAATATGGAACACCTGTGACAGGCTTTACTCCCCACATTTTCATAAACTTCTAACCCTTTTGCTAACATACGCTGGACCATTGTCCATCTCGATCTGCTTTGGCCCTCCCATAATGGCAAAACACACCATCAGATGTCTAAACACATGGTGTGCTTTTTCTCCCCCCTGCACCGTTGCCCATATGAATCTTGAAAAAGTATCAATACTCACACGCACATATCTTTCAGTATCAAATTCCGATACATGTGTTACATCCATTTGCCATACCTCAAGTGCCTTAACACCCTGTGGATTAATACCCAAACCTAACCCTGGTCCATGATGGCTACAGGAAGGTCACACTCTTACTATTCCTTTCGCCTCTGTCCAAGTAAGTCCAAGCATTCTCCAAAGACCCTTTGCATTCTGATGGAACATTTCATGCAACACTCGCGCATTTGCAAAATCACTCTAAGGCCTCTTTGTGACTATACTCACCAACTTGTCTGCTTGTGAATTACCTTCTGTTAACCCAATCGAGAACTGATGACTACGTATATGGATAACACAGTAAGGTGCAGTTCTCCCCTGAATGGCATCTTGCAGCTGCAGAAATAATCTGTCCCTCTTAGTTTGCCGTATCAAGGCATCCTCTATCCGTTTTACCACGTTGACAACATACAGAGAGTCTGAGACGATATTAATCGTCTCATGCATCCAGCACTAACAAGCCCAAACAACTGCAGACAATGCCAATGTTTGTAATGAATCCCCTGTCTCCTCTGGAATTATGTATTTCTCCCAACTTCCGTTCTCGTACCACACACACACAGCCTTCCTACTTGCCATACCTGCATCAGTGTATACAGTGCGACCCACCACTGGTCGGGACGAAAGCCGTGGTACTATCCTGCCATTTATATGATCTTATAACTTGCCATGGAGGCCCCTTTGGAGTTCGGGAATGTACCAATCCCGGGTAACCTAACACAGCTTCTCGTAGTGGTATGGATTGCTGTTAGCACCATTCCAAATGATCCTGAGTCATCAGAAGACTAATATCTCCTGGTTCCTGCCCGCTGATCTAAATACTCCGAGAGTAACCCTTACACACTAACTCTGCGATAGCTTCCACCCATGTTTGAACACTCGTTTTTGGCTGAATTGGTAGGAAAATCCATTCCAGAACTCGAAAACGCTGCCCTATCATTCCACCCTTGCCATCACCTGTTTCATTTATGTCATTCCTATTCCCAGTGCTGTTAATGTCAGTGGCATCTTCCTGATACCGTTTCTATCTTTGGTGTCCCTTACTCTCTCCCTTTTCTTTTTGCCACTGACCATTCACCGCAAATGGATGAGACGCATGATTGCTTATTAGGAAAGAGAGTGTAATGTCTGCTATATGGCTGCAGGCAGTGCCAGCTGCAACCTTAGAAGCTATTTGTGAAAGAGCCTGCCGGTGGTCATTTGTTAGCGTAATCTGTGGCTCTGCACTCCTGCACCGCAATAAAGGTAGTAATATAGCTAAGGCGTCATTAGTAGTCCATACAATGTGGCAACCCCTCTGAATGTTATCCAGGAACATTTGTACATCTGTCAAATTATGTAACAGCATAGTTATATCACCTTTCTGGGGACGAATAGTAGAGTCTGACATTTTCCATCCCAAGTATAGCCATGGCTGTTTCTGTTGAACCTTCTCTGGGGCTATCTTCAACCCTTTTGCTTCCAAAGTATCCTTAATAAACTTTAAATCTGAATCCTGGAAGCATTCTGGCCTACCAAACCGAATGTTATCCATATAATGGTAAATAATTATGTCACACCACGCTGTCCAAATTGGTTCTAATGCCCAGGTCACATATAATTGACATAATGTAGGGGAATTCCTCATCCCCTGTAGAAGCACTAGCCATTCATAGCGCTTTGCCGGGGCCTGTTTGTTAATGGAGGGTACCGTAAAAGCAAATCTCTGACAGTCCTGTGCCACCACATCTGGTTGCCTCGACTGATCAGCTCTCTGTACCAACATGTCCTCTACTGCTACAGTTCTCGGCAGTGTAACTAAGATGTTTTGAGTTTTTGGGTTTGCATTATCGAATGCAAGCATTTTGAACACACTGCTTTTAGACTCCGCTGTTAGATCAGGATGATCAGGAATTGCTGCCCACAACTGATCGATAAAATTATCATATGGTTCCCCAGGGCTCTGTTCTAGTGATGAGAATGGAGGTGCTTTCTTTTCCCCTGGGAGACTAAGAAGAGCCCTTAGTGCGAGCTGCGCAGCTGTTTGGTGAATAATCACAGGGAACTGCAGCTGAACCTGGGTATTGAGATAAGGACCCATCCCCGTTAACATCTCTGCAGTAATCCCATACAGAGGGTCCCACGGTTGATGCAGTTGACCCACTTCCCCCTGCGGTAACTGCAACCATTCCCTTTCAAACAATAACAATTGGGAAGGAGTTAACAATGAGCATGACAAGTTTTGAGAGTCAAGTGGACACATTAGTTCTGCCTGGAAAATCCATTGAAATATCTGTTGAGCCACCTGGGATTGTAAACCATAGTCCATAACCGTTTTTGGAGCTTGTTGTGAAAGCTTCCAATCATGCGGCTGCCACGACCCAGTGCCTTGCACAGGGTCGATATTAATAGGGCAGGCCAAGGATGTAGCATGCCAATGCCCTTCTATGATGGCATCACATATGACATCGGAGCACCTGTCCCTCCTTGGTGCCAACGGTGGTGTAGCGATGGACAATGAGCGAGTCGGCTCCGGTGGGGCAGACGATAGAAGAAGCTCCTCCGAATATGTAATTTTTAAGTTCTCCAATTTCACTAGCAGTTCTTGGAACAACTCCTCCACTGAAGGTAGATTTTCGCAAGCTGCTTCTTCACCTCTCATTGGCAAAGCATCCCGAGTGGATTTATTGCTGCCTGGCAGCGGCACAGATGCTGGCAGCACAGCTTCATCAAGATTTTCTGGTGCGGGGGGTGGGGAGGGCAGCCCCCACTCCCCATTAGCACTCTGCTCCGATAGTCCCGTAGTTATTTCTGCCACTGACTGATTTATTGAAGAGGGCATACCCCGAACGGGTGGGTGCAGGAACCGACGAAAAAGATTGTGCCAGCCATGTTCCTGAGGTCTCAGGTTTCATACTTGGCGTTCTGTCAGTCCCAGACGGTACTGACAAAGCTTGTGCCGCCGCCATCGCCATCTGCTGTTCGCTTTTCATACCGCACAGCACATTAATCACTGTGTGCCACGTCCCACTTGCATCTTTATCCAGCTTTCCACTTGAGATGGCTTTATCCCATAAGTAATCTCCTACATGCTGCCACTCATCTGGGCTAAACATTAGAGGGATTTCCTTCAGAAAACCCTCCTTCTGAGCCCAGTGCACCAAGGATTTGATCTTTTTTACACTCGAAGAAACACCTGTCTTAGAGAGAATACTAGAGAGAAGCTGGATAGCTGCTTCCTCCTCCGTGGTTACGTCAGACGAGCCGCAGGGTCGTGATCTCCACCCCTCTGCTATGTGCCAATTCACCACACGGTGGCGGTCGTCTGCCGTTTCCACTGACGCCTCCAATCTTCCATAGCAACTCGACCCCGGATGTCCTGCATCTCACCACGATTCTGCTCCGCGTCTCACCGGGATACCTCTGTTTCCGCATCTCACCGTGATCCCTCTGTCTCACCGCGATACCTCTTTCTCTGCGTCTCACCTCGTCTGTCCGGGTCTGTGCTCCAAGTCTCTCAGTGTCCCGCATGTAACCGCGTCTCTGTTCCTAGGCTATCTGCGTATCTTTGTGTCTGTCAGTGTCTCTCTGTGTCTCTCAGCGTCTCTCTGTCTCTGGGTCTCAGCCTGTTCGGGCGCCATATGTTGCAGGAAGAACGGCCGTAAACACGACAGACACTAGTATGGTCAGATCATGCTCTCTCTTATTACCCGAATAGCCTGACTTTTATAGCAAACTTAACAGGGGCGGCTAGTGTCTCACACAAGATTATTGGCCAAAAGCACTCAGACAAACAACTCAGACAACTCACCTGAACCTCAGTGCACTATGTACGATGGACTTCCTTTAGTCAAAACATAGATGACAAAGGGGACTCACGCTATCCTAAAGTTCATTTCTAAGAAAAACTTGCTACATTTCTCCACTGCTTAAAAAGAAAGACTGGATAAGTGGTTTCAACTGGAGGAAAGTTAGACAAGCCAAATCTAAATGCTAGTTGCACTGAGAGATGCAATCACAGTAAAGATGAAGATACAAAGACATCTGTTGCAGGAACAACGACCAAAGTCATGACACACACCAGTATGGTCAGATCATGCTCTCACTTTATTACCTGAATAGCCTGGCTTTTATAGCAAACTTAACAGGGGTGGCTAGTGTCTCACACAAGATTATTGGCCAAAAGCACTCAGACAAACAACTGCAAGAAAACAACCCCCTTGTGATTAGCAGTCACGTAGATCCCATCCTTGAAGCCTGCTGCTGGCAACAATATTTTTATTCCTCAATCGGGCGATAATGGAACATTGTTATGGCAACTCCTCATAGTCGTCATGGTAGCTTGGTTTGCTCAGCTGCAGCAAGTCATGGCCTCCATGACTTGCTGCAGCTGAGCAAACAGTTGTTACCAGTCACATAGGGTCAAGATTTCTGGTCTAGATCCTGCCATATTTGGTAAGCTTTATCTGCCCTGACAAAATAAATTGAACTAACCTCTCTGCAAAATGATGCATTTGTTTGCTTCTTCCTTTGGGCCTTGAAAATAACTTTCTATCTGAAATGATGTTAGTGTCAGGAGGTTGACATATAATTTAAGCTTTTCAGTTTGTTATATCATAAACCTATGACCTACCAAACTTTTGTCTCACAAATATCTTATAGACTTTATAACTTATATTTTTACCATAGGACAGTGGAGGGGAAGGCGCCAATGTATTCTCTTTAGTCACCAGTGATAGGACCTGTGGGAATGGTGTCAAGCTGAGTCAGGGAAGGTTTAGGCTAGACATCAGGAAGAGGCTCTTCACTGAGAGGGTTGTTGCATACTGGAACAGGCTCCCTAGGGAAGTAGTCACTGCACCAAGCCTGTCGGAGTTTAAGAACCATTTGGACAGTGCACTTAGTCATATGGTCTGAATTTTTGGGTAGACCTGTGTGATGCCAGGAGTTGGACTCAATGATCCTTATGGGTCCCTTCCAACTTGGGATATTCTATGATTCTATAGTATGTATATACCCATATATACACATTTATCATTGTTAAAATGGACTATGTTAGGTTGTCCACTTCAATCCTTTTCAAAGAGGTATATTGACACTTTACTAGAGAACAGCATCAGGTTAATTGCACAGAAGCACTTTTTTTTTTTTTAACCTACATGGGGATTTATAATGTGTATACTTATACTGAGCCAGAAATTCTTTACTGTAGGAATTGTAACCTGAAGTCTGCTTTTGAATCTTATAGCCTTTTAAGATATAAAGATATACTAGGGTCTGCATATACAATGGTTAAAGTACCTCTTTAAATTTAATTAGTAGGTCATTAGTGATCATTTTAATACCAGAATGTTTACAAGGCTAATGAAAACAAGGCTAATTAAATACAGGAAGAAATCCAAGCCAAGAAAGTATAAGTACAGAACAGAAGACCTACTAAACATTGTCCATCATACTAAATGGAATGAAACTGGACTTTCACCAAAATAAGTTGATAGATCTGTCCCACTCTTTCTAAGAGTGTGATCCCCCAATGAAGTCTTCATTTCAATATCCCTGAAAAACTGTCTGTTCACTTAAATAATGTTAAAACAAGTTTGTTTATTTTTTTAATTTAAGCTGAACTCCCACTCCCCTTCTGTAGAAAGTTAGCTCAACAGGCTCACAGTTACCAAAATGACATGATCTACAGTAAGAAATGGATCTGTGATTCCTCTCTAATGATAGAGCTTAAGGAAGTGGAATACCTAGTGACAGCTGCTATATGAAAATAATCAGACTTCAATCAGTGGGAATGATCTCACAGCAGGCTTCTATTATTCAATAGAAAATGTTTAGAATAAAAATTTTATTGGTGCAGAAAAGAAAAAGAATTAAGCAATAAATAGCTTGTCATAAACCCCATAGCAAGTTTGATTAGGGTTGCACTATTACAAACATACTTTAGAGATGGAGAATAATAATTGCAATTTTTTCATACAAGACTGGAGCACATTGCCATCCCTGTTGATTCCTTTTTTCTTTTGTTCATAAATGCTTGGTAATAGAAAATGAATTATGAAAACACAAACTTGTAAACTTGCTGACCTGCAACTTCAATACACCATTAAAAATCAGCAACTTTAGCACCAACAACTAACAAGCTTCCGTGGTTTTACTGAAAGTTTCAGGCTTCCTGTTGAGAGTTCTTGATGCCTCTATATCAACTCATAGTTATTGCAATGGATTTAGCAGAGGTCATAATGAGCACAACAAAACAGCTGATGGTATAGAACTGGACACTTACAATGAATGTTTCTGCAATAGAATTACAGTCATTCTAAACTAAAATCATAATATAAATACATTTTAAGTGCTTGGGGAAAGAAAATAAAAAGAAGCACAAAGCAAGTTAGATTCTGTGGTATTGCTCATCATCTTGCAACATCATTATTTTAGGTAAATTTACAACAAGAAAGGATGAATTAAGACTTGATTTAAAGTATAAGTATCTTGTACAGGATATAGAATATTTTTTTTATTGCCTGTAGCTAAGTAGCTAATTACCAAGTAGCTAATTACCAAGTAGCTCATACAGAAAGAGTGAGTGTGTGAGAATAAACTGATTGCATTATTTAACTCTTACAGTTTGAAGAAGTAGTAATGGTAATGGCAAATGAGTGAATGGAAAAATAAGATTTTCCCACCTTCTTTCAATTCTCTTTCAGTAACCCTTAGGCACAACTCCCTAATCACTATGGTTCCAGATCACAGTCCTCCTTTATGTGTGCTGGAGAGACTTACTACTCATACAGTTTAGAAAAACAGGTTGTTGGTTAAAATGCCATGCCTGGGGAACCTCACTGAACTCTTTGGTAGAATTAAGACTAGATGTGATCCCACAAATTATGATAGAGTGTACATATATATACTTATGAATGCATGTTCAGATATTACTTTAATAATTTAATTTAATAATTTAATTTTTTTTCCAGAAAGTACATCCTTCACAGAGAAGCATTTATTACAGTAAAGTATACACTATTTAAGAGTTTGTTCTTTGTCTCATTAACTTTGTCTTATGTCAGCAAAAAATTGTGCTTTAAAAAAATACATGAAAGATTTTCTTATGTTTCTGTTGAATCACTTGATTCTAGACAAGAACAACTGTAGTCAGGCTGACTCTGACTCCCAGTGAATGCTTTTTGAAGAAAGATTTTATTTACTGAATAGCCCTGTTGTGGCTCTGGAATTAAAAGGAGGGTGCAAAGGGAGAGCTGGCTTCCTTACAAGCTCCATAATGCTCCTTCCATAAAACCTTTCTAAACCTGACTTTTTCATGTGAGAAGACAAATGTTCTCATTCTATAATACTGTTCAAACTGTTTCACTAATCCTTAAAAACAACCAAACAAAACTTAAACTCTGCTGATTTTTTTGACTACGGCAATTGTGTTCAAGTTGAGGGTGTTTGGATGCCACTCAGAGAAGACATGTCCCAGAGCATTTTGTAACAAAATACATTAGTACATTCTGTTTCTTATTTCAGATTATGAGTTGCCTGAAGGATAAATGGCTCATAAAGTTCTCAATGGTCTAAAAGCAGGACCATCTGTTGGAGTCATCAATGACTTTGTGGCTAAGCTTAGCAGCTGGGAAACCTTCAACTCATCAGCTCTTCTTTAATCAGGTAGGCATCTCTGAAGTCAGTGGGAATTATCATAATAGATTCTCAAAGAGCTGAGACAATAAGAGCCTTCCCCATTTGGAAATGATATCCATATTTCAGCTCATTTCCATATGCAGATTTTTGGTTGTTTAGGTACCTGACAGTCATGCTAAAACTACTCCACATCTGCTCATATTATTCAGAGATGTCAGAATACTAGAAAGTGATAAAGAAAGATCCACTGGACCCTTAGTTATGATACAGCTGATAAATTTGAGTACTCAGATTTGGATGTGTGCTTGTGATTGTTACTTATGAATTTCTTTGTGCTTGGGAAGACAAAAACATGAAGGTCCAGGGGCAAAGGTGGGAGCTAATGCTTTGCTGGAGCAAAAGGAGAGTGTTCTTAATGAGTACGACTAAGATCACAAAGTTTGGGTTTCTGTTTCTACTTGATGTGTAGAAATACTATTGTGTATGACCAAACATACATTTTTAGGTTGAACTGCAGACTTGAAGTCACATGTGAGCTCTTTAGGCATTATGTGAGGAAAGGTCTGTAAATCAGACTGGAACATACAGTAATGGATGCTGAGTGTAGGCTGTTTCAGCTATTTACTAAGGAAACGATGAGGATTGGAGTGTTTTAAATCTACCTTCTCAGAGAGATGGATTGCAAACAACTGTAATGATGTATATTTCTGACCAAGAACTCTCCTCAAAATGTAGTAACCTGATCCATTACTTTTTAAATTTATTTCAGGAAATCGGGGAAAAGAGGGAAGCTGTCTGTTCTTGCAAAAGATCTCAGCTATTCTTTTCAGTAGCTTCAGAGAATAAATTATTCATTTAAATAGTTATTAAAAATAAATTACCTGCTTTACCTGACTAAATTTAAACATAGAACTCTTATTTTTATCCAACACTGAGGTTTAGAAAATGTAAGTGACAACAGTTGTTGAATAATACGTTTTCTCTTCATGCATTTGTCACTATTTTTTATGACTTGCTCAAATATGTAGCAAATCAGAGTTTGTATTTTACCTCTGTTACCTGTATATTGTGTACCTGGTAGCTATACAACACAAATCCCCATTAAAATGTTGACAATGGAGTTTCAAAGGAGTGTCCTTAAGATGCAAAATTCTAACACCCTGATGCTCTGATAACATAAATCTGTTCATATAAGTGAAAGACTTTGATGTAAATGTTGAAACAAAGTGCTGCTGAAAATCAAAATTACTTTGGTTTTCATAATGTGCATTTTCACAATATATTAAGGGGAAATGTCATTTCTGATATGTTAACAAAGATGAAATTCTTCAAAAAGTTCTTTGCCTCTTTGCAACAAAAAGAAGAAAAAATAGCAAATCTGCTTGCATGTCCAGAATAAGAGCTATTAATACTTTGATACATGTTCATTGTAGTGCTTTGGTAAATCACAGTTGTCTTCTGAGGCCCAACTCGAAGCCCATGAGAAGCAGAGGGAAGAAATGCATTAACTGAAGGATTTCAGTGCAAGTTTTTCTTTGTATTTCTATGCTTAGTATGCTCCAGCTCAGTACAGAAAGGGTCAAAAAAAAGTAAAAGATATAACTGCCTTTATCTACAATATATTGTTGTTATAAATGAAGATACAACTCAATCTGAATTTAGTAATATTTATAAAAGGCAAGCAAACAGCGCTGGGTGCATGGGGAGTCTATGCTCTACCAACACGCACACACGAACATCGAACTTTCTAAATATACAGAACATTGCTTTTGCATATTAAATACGAGTACGCCTATATATACGTACAATCAGAAAAGGTAACAAACAATCCAAAGCAATGTATATTTAGAAATTTCGATGTTCGTGTGTGCTTGTTGGTAGAGCATAGACTACCCACGCACCCAGCGCTGTTTACTTACCTTTTATAAATATTCCTTTTATAAATATTACTAAATTCAGATTGAGTTGAGACTTCATTTATAAGAAAGACAACTGAGGAGAAGCAGGGAAAGAGGTAGAATGATAGAAAACTGATGATTACCCATTCTGACAGTAATGGTTACCTTTCTATTATTCACACAATTGATAGTTTGTAAAATTTGAAAGCATAAGGTAGAAAAACAGTTTAAAGAATTCTAAGCATCAGTGCTCTCAGCATTGCTTCTGTCTACAGGAAGCCAAAAAAGGTTTGTTTGCTTTTTTTCCTGGCAAATGGTGAAACATAGAAAAACACCATGAGAAACTGTGAGAAACACTCCATAGCCAATAATTTAGGCTCAGGCAAGGATCTCAGTGAAGTAGTAATTTATTCACAGTTGAAATGGAGGGGGCCCCACAAGCAGGAGAGCACACCTACTAGTTCCAAAACACAGTTTATATACTTTTTGATGACAGGACCCTCCCCTGTTTCCCCACTGAGTGGGTAATCCAGGTTCACAGTCTATCTGATGCTTAACAGACAATGCATGGCCTTCAGTTGACGGCCTGTTAAATTTCAAATTTCTTTTCACAGAATCACAGAATTTCTAGGTTGGAAGAGACCTCAAGATCATCGAGTCCAACCTCTAACCTAACACCAACAGTCCCCACTAAACCATATCCCTAAGCTCTACATCTAAACGTCTTTTAAAGACTTCCAGGGATGGTGACTCCACCACCTCCCTGGGCAGCCTGTTCCAGTGTCTAACAATCCTTTCAGTTTTTGAACTTTTTGAGTTCTTTACTGTTTGAAGGGGTAATGTTTCTTCACTTATCTGACTTGACTTGACACCGTGATTTTCACCAAATTGTCCTAAGGAGTCTGATTGTCTGCATTTTACAAGGTCGCCTGCTAAGCTTTCTTATCACTGTAAGCCTATGTCAATACCACATTCCTTTCCTCTAAACAATGTAACTCTATCTTTCTATTCCCACAATACTACTACTACTAATGATAATAGTATTACTACTAATAATGTGTACAAAACAAGTGATGCACAATGCAATTGCTCACCACCTGCTGACCGATGCCCAGTCTGTCCCTGATCAGCAGGTCCCCGCACACTGGCTAGCCACCCCTATATATTGTTTAGCATGACGTCAGATGGTATGGAATACCCCTTTGGCCACTTTGGGTCATCCGTCCTGGGTCTGTCCCCTCCCAGCTCCTGCTGCACCCCTAGCCTGCCCGCTGGCAGGACAGAGCAAGAAGCTGAGACGTCCTTGGCTTAGTATAAGCACTGCTCTGCAACAATTGAAACATCGGGGTGTTATCAGCACTCTTCTCATCCTAATCCAAAACATAGCATTCTACCAGATACCAGGAGGAAAATTAACTCTATCCTAGCTGAAACCAGGACATATATCCATCTCTTATTCCATACCATTTATGTCATGCTCAGGTTGCACCAATTCCAAAACATTCCAATTAAATGCCATTTTCATCTGTGGTATTGAAACATGGGATTAGAAATTAGAGAGTGATCGATTAAGAATGAATATCTAGGCAACACTCATTGCTTAATATGTGCTACATTTGCGATGTGCCTGTGCTGCGCTTAGGCCTCCAGATAACAGGAGCCCCTGGGACCCCAAGAACCAGATCAAACCAACCTCATGGTTCCGACTGTGACCAAGGGCTAGGAGATAAGGAGGACTGTTCTTAAAAGGACAAGATAAAGAATGTCAAACATGGAAGGCCTCGAGATAATAGGAGCCCCTCAGACCCAGAGAAAGGGACCAAACGCACCTTAGGCCCAGATTGTGACCAAGGGCTCAGAGACCATGCACAAGGAGACGAGGTGAAAAGTTCAACTTTTCAGACGAGGTGAAAAGTTCAACCCTGATGAAGACATCTTACTTCATCCTCATGACCCTCAGCGCCCACCACCAGAAGGCACCACGCAAGCGCAGAGGGGAGGAGTTTATGGAAATGACTTCCTGGAGCTAATTTTAATACTAAGCGGGGACACGTTATGAATATATATAGGCATACTGGGAAACCTCATGCATATGTAAATCTTTACTGCATATAACCAAAGCAAGTTGCCGTGTTAGCGGCGCACGACTTTGGTGGGACTACCCCCCGTGCCACCCAGCGCTGCATAAACATACCTACTTTACAATCTTACTGATTGTGGAGTCAGCTTTCTGTGAGTCATTTTTGCGAGCCAGCCAGGAGACACTCTGCTCAGCTGCGGGATCATCTGCGGAGTGGACGCCCCTAGGTGCACCCTGGGTATTTTGCTCAGAGGGGACTCCACTCTCAGCTGCTCACCACTGGAGCAGACAAAGAACTCCTGAAACTGCGGAAAAATGGTATGTTTTACAGTACAGGAAAGGCCTGTAAGTCGTACACGTGGCTGGGGCAGCTGGTAAATCGTGCAGAGACGTCTGGTGTGCAGCATAGTCCCCGTAAGGGAGAAGGGTACCCTACAGGCTGACCGATAGAGCGGTCAAGGGAGATTTGCTGACCAATAGAGCAGCCGCTAGTGATCTTGGGAGCAAATTGAGCAAATCCGAGGTTACCGCTGCATCCCGGTTTCGGGAGCCAGGACGGACCTGCTAATGACTGCATAAAAAGCAGGAGAAGGGTAAGCGGGCCACTCACAATTGTGACAAGGTTACCTGGGTAATATTTTCATCTGCTGGAGGGATACTAACTGGAGTGTTAATAATTGTATGTCTTATTCTTAAATGTCCAGGTATTTTGTGTTGAAAGTATTTGTGTAAAGGTATGGGTTTGAAACAAAGTGGAATAAGTCACTCCATGAAGAATACAAACAGAGACAATACTTGTTTGGTTGGTTATCATTCTAAATTATATATTCTTGTGGTATGAATGAGATGTGCTAGGGGCCTCTCTGTGAGACTGCATGATTGTGCTGTGTGAGTGAGACACAGCATCGCAGCGAAGCAAGTGCGGAGTTCTGACCCACGGTTCCGTATTCTCCGCGAGGGGAGCAGCCGGAGATGAACGAAATGCATGACAGACCGAAAAGAAGTGCTGTATTATCCAAGTTTTGATTAGTGGTGCCCAATATATGGGCCTGGCGGTGTATCTTGTGATCCTATTTTTGCTCTTAAATGCTTTGAATGTGACAAGAAAAAAGGCGGGAGCATTATCTAAGTAGCTAACAGTTGAGAAGTGTTGGTGTATTTTCTGTGGTGTTTGGTCAGTTTCCCAAGTACTGGGGGGGGAGGGGGCTGACTGATTATCAAAGTGGTAGAAAGGAGAGAGTCATTTCTTTGGTGGTTCAGGCTTGAGCCCTGGGAATTTGGTAAGAAGGAGGACAGCGAATTTATTTAGGCCTCAATACCTTTTTAAACCCCAATATTGAGGGATACACAGGAGTGATTTCTTGTTTTGTGTAGGCTTACTAACAAAGTGCATGAGAAAAATTGGCATTCAGCTTGAAATTCAGTCCTGTTGAAATGTAAATTTTGTGGAAAAGGTGGTAATGTTTGTCTAGAAGAGGGAAGGCTGAGGGCTTCATCTCTTTTTCTGAAGTGATTGAAACGGGGCTCGTTAATAATTTGAAATAGTAAAATTTGTATGTGGGAAGAAGAGTTTAATCCCAGAGAATTGGGACATTTGGGAAGAAGATTAGGAAAAGATCGTAAAAACTTGCAGTAAAAAGGTTTGTGTGGAAATTGAAAGAAGGGACAGTAACTAGTAAGGAATAGTAATAAATAAATAAATAAATAAATAAATAAAAATGAATGGGAAATCAAGAAAATGAGTAATATCCAAAACAAAGACGTTTTAAAGAAAGCCTCCTTGGGTGCATATTGGTACATTCGAAGGATATTGTTAGAAATGAGGGCACGGAAAGCAAGAGGACTTTCACTAAGTATTGCAATCAATGGTGGCCACTATATAAACTAAATGGCCACTTTAGGGATCAATCGACTATAACACCGTCTTGCAAGTAATATTTTTGAAGAGAGAAGGAAAATGGGATGAGATGTTGTATATTGATATGTTGTTTCAGTATCTTAGATGGAAAAGGAGTGGAATTAAGTTGGCCCCTGACTGAGCCTTTGGTGTTGGCATGAGAAAAGTACAGGCAGGAGAAAGATAAAGGAAGTGTTAAAAGGGTTGTTGAAGGTGTTAAAGGTTGTGTGGCATGTAGTATTTGACAAAGCTGTTTGACATTGAAGCCAAGTGTGAGCTCAGATTGATATTGGGACCGCTCAGGGAACTTTCAAAGAGAAAAAAATTAAAAATATATATATAAATAAAAAATTTGGACCTGGCTTCAGAAAACAAACAGAGGCAAGTGGTTAGCCTCTTTCTAGGGCAATCAGCCCCTGATACCAGAAAGAAACTGTCTTAGGTTGCAGGATAAATTTACAACATTCAGGAATGATGGGGACCTGGGGCATCTAGCCTAGCAGGTCATCTGGTTAAAATAAAGCCAGGGAATGAAGAAGTGAGGCTTGAATTTTTTGTTGGTTATGGGAGCTTCTTTCTCTGTGTTAATTAGTCTGTAAATGTAATAGGAGCAACTGGCCAACAGGAAAAGGCTTTTTTTTTTTTTTTTTTTTTTTTTTTTTTTGCAGTGCTTGACATTTAAATTGGGAAAAATGATTGGAATTACAAAATGAGAAAAACGGTCAAGTTTGGTTTATGGTACTAGATTTACAGGATTCCTTTTTCTGCCTGCCCTTGGCAACTGAAAACCAGAAACTCTTTGCCTTTGAATGGGAAAATCAAGCTGTCAATAAATAAATTTTTCTAAGCAGCTGGATGCTGCTACAAAAGTATGGCCGGGATGCCTCAGAGCCGTTGCAGCAGTGGTGCTAAATATCCAGGAAGCGCATTCCTGAAATCAGCAGAAACCAAGGGGATCCAGTACACCATGACTGCCTGGAGACCATGGAAGCTTACTACTCGAGCCGTCCAGATCTGAAGGATGCTCCTTTTGATGATGTGGAAATATGGGAGCAGCTACGTCATCAGCGGAAAACAACATGCTGGGTATGCAGTTACAACTCGCAAAGACGTAATAGAACCTGGACTAAATAATTAGGTTATTGGAAGCAATTCAGCTGCCTGAAAAGGTAGCAATCATGCACTTTAAGGCACACCAGAAAGTGAGTTCAGAATTGGAGGAAGGAAATGATCTGGTGGACAGAGAGGCAAAAGAAGCAGCAGAAGGTGAGGTAGCAACTGAGGGAGCCCTGATTCCAGACAGGCAAATTCCCCTTGAAGGTAAGCTTATATATAACAAAAAGGATAGACAATTAATCAAAAGTCAGAAGGGAAAATATAACCAAGAGGGGTGGGCTATTACTAAAGAAGGGAAAGGAAGCCAGTCATCCCCTCCAATTTATTGTGGTCACTGGTAAAGAAAGAACACCAGAAAACACATTGGGGAATAGACGCTTTGTATAACTATCTAATTGGAAAAATTATTGCCAGGAATTGATATGCTACCATCACTCAAATAAATTAACAATGTGATCTTTGTCTCCAGACTAACCCCAAAAATGCCCCCAAACCAAAACTGGGTCAAACTGGAAAAGGTCATGGGCTTGGGCAAAAGTGGCAAATTGACTTTTTTGAAATTCCAAGAAAAGGTGGGTGTCGATATTTACTGGTGTTAACAGATACCTTTTCAGGATGGCCAGAGGCTTTCCCCACTAGGACTGCCAAAGCCTGAGAGGCAACTAAGTCTCTTGTAGAGAAAACTTTGAAACCACAGTGGGAAGGACTATACTAGGTGCTCCTTACAACCTCCACCACAATTGAGATCAAGGAACAGAGTGCCTGGATTCACCATTCTCAAGTGAAGAAAGCTCCAGAAGCCCCCTGGAAAGTAACGCCAGCTGACGGTGAAATGAAAATAAAGCTCAGTCAAGCAAAATGAGGACATTACAGTCAGGAGTATTTAGTAATATAGTTATCAGGAATTTAGTTAACAGAATTGTTTTATTGGCTTATAAGTTGTAATTGTGATTCAAGAAGGTGCCTCTATGATAACAGAGAATGGTGAGTGGCCTTGGTCCGAAGCTGTAACAACAGAGGATAAGAGCATTAATGGAAAGTTAGCAGTTGTGGTTATTTGGCGAACAAATGGTGACCATTTATATACATTATAAGAATGGCAAAAATTAGGGGAAGAATGGACACACCAAAGAACCATAGGGGACGAAATTAAAATAGGATGCTGAATGATTAATGGAACGACCCATGAGAAAGTAACAGGGATTTTAGTAAAACTGATTTCCAGAAGTGGCCAACAAGAAGGTTGTATCTGCCCAGGTAAATCAGATTGCTGGTATAATTTTATATTAACAAAGACTGCAGTAATTAGCTGGTTTTGGCTGTACTTCTTACAACAGTGGGACAAAACTAAAACAGCCCCTACAATCATCCTTATTGGCATTAGGAACTAGCCAATGGCAAGTTTCAAAGGTGTTACCGAGATGGGAAAAGGCGGAAGACCAAGACCACAAACTAATAATAGATGCACTTAGTATGGTTCAAGATAATGTATCTTTAGCTCTTTGTTGTATGCAAGCACAGTTATGGATGCAGGCAATGGCTGCCTTGATCATTAGGGAAGGAAGTGAAGGCATTTTTTGGGCAGAAGTCCAAAAGACTGTTTGGGACAATGCTAATGATTTTGAGAAGAAGTCCCAGTCTTGATGGACTCTGGTAAATTTTACTTATGATCCCATTGTTAACATGGCTACTGCCTTTGTGCTTACTATATGTAATGCCACAGTTTATGTTATTCACCTGATCATTGCAAGACAGTGCTCTATCCTTCGGAGCATAGAACATGGGCACGGATGGAGAATGGGAAATGGCAGTCTGTAAATCTAGAATCATGTGTTACCCGGGAACAACGAGGATTTATTTGTGAAAGCAATACAATTGATGCTCAGGACGTATGTCTTGACACAAGCAAGGTATCTGCCACTTTGAAATTCATCCAAATACTAGTCAAAAGACTGTGCTTGTATATATTGGTCAAGGCTGTGTGTGTTTAAGAACTGCTTGTGATTTTGTAGAAATAGATAAGGAGAATATAACTCTCCATAGCAAAAATCATTCTAACTTCTGTATTTGTAACTTTGTTAGAATCGTCGGGTGTGATTTTCAATATTTGGCACCAGTGGTATCCCACCAGTTGATCGAGTCTAACAACACAATGTATCATAAGTTATTACCTACACCTATTGGGATGAACCTCACACTAGTGAAGCAACTAGTTAAACACCAAGACCTGATCAAAATTTTAAAAAGAATTCAGGAAAATGGAGAGAAGACTAATCACTGTCCATCATGATACAAAGGAAATAAGCAGAGTTTTGCAAAGAGTAAAACAAGACACAAATCACAACTGGTGGGATACACTCTTTGGATGGTCGCCAACTGCAACTGGGATTTTGAACACACTGTGTCACCCAATTATTGTTTTATTGATATTAGTTGGTATAAGTTTAATATTGTCTTTTGTAATACTTCTTTGGAACTGGAAATTGTTACAACGAATGGCTATATTAGCTTCCTTGATAAAAGTACATGGCAAGGCATCGAGGGATACATATCATAGAGACTATGAAGAAGAAATTTTGTATTAAGTAAAAGAACTTACTAGATTTTCCAGAAAAGCGGGGACTGAAACATGGAATTAGAAATTAGAGAGCGATTGATTTAAGAATGAATATGTGCTACATTTGTGATGTACTGTGCCTGTGCTGCGCTTAGGCCTCCAGATAACAGAAACCCCTGGGACCCCAAGAACCAGATCAAACCAACCTCATGGTTCAGACTGTGACCAAGGGCTCAGAGATAAGGAGGACTGTTCACAAAGGGACAAGATAAATAATGTCAAATGTGTAAGGCCTCGAGATAACAGGAGCCCCTCAGACCCCAAGAACCAGATCAAAACAACCTTATGGCCCAGATTGTGACCAAGGCCTCAGAGAGCATGCACAGAGATGAGGTGAAAAGTTCAACTCTGATGAAGACATCTTACTTCATCCCCACGACCCTCAACGCTCACCACCACAAGGCACTGTGCAAGCGCAGACAAGAGGAATTTAAGGAAATGACTTCTTATAGCTAATTTTAATACTAAGCGGGGACAGGTTATGTGTCGTGGTTTAACCCGGCCGGCAGCTAAACACCACGCAGCCGTTCGCTCACCCTCCCCCCTCCCTCTCTGGGACGGGGGAGAGAAATGGAAAGTGAAGCCCGTGAGTTGAGATAAAGACAGTTTAATAAGACAGGAAAATAATAATAACAAAATAATAATAAAATAATAACAATAATAATACAATGGTGATAATAGGAAAGTAATAATAGTATGCACAAACAAGTGATGCACAATGCAATTGCTCACCACTCGCCGACCGATGCCCAGCCTAACCCCGAGCAGTCCGGCCCCCCCCCCCCCCCAGCTAGCCACCCCTATATATTGTTTAGCATGACGTCAGATGGTATGGAATACCCCTTTGGCTAGTTTGGGTCACCTGTCCTGGGTCTGTCCCCTCCCAGCTCTTACTGCACCCCCAGCCTGCCCGTTGGCAGGACAGAGCAAAAGGCTGAGATGTCCTTGGCTTAGTATAAGCACTGCTCTGCAACAATTAAAGCATCGGGGTGTTATCAGCACTCTTCTCATCCTAAGCCAAAACACAGCATTCCACCAGCTACTAGGAAGAAAATTAATTCTGTGCTAACTGAAACCAGGACATCTATCCACCCCTTATTCCATACCATTTATGTCATGCTCAGGTTACACTCTTTTCCATACATTCTAATTAGTCACCTATAGTAATCATGGTAGTGATAACATACAGTATAATATACTATTTAACATGGTACAATTCAGTTCATGGGCTATTCTCACCCAGTATTAAATCTCCTTGAGGTACACACCGGACCTCTCCGTTCTTTTGCATCACCCACCAAGTGTATCCAGGTCCCTGAGCGAAAACAATTCCACGAATAGGTTTGCCTTTTCCTGAGGCAGGAGTAGCCCAGACTGTTTTACCCAGCATATTTCTTACATGCACTACAGGAACTTTATCCCCATCTACAGTACGTAACAGGTTTGATTGGGCAGGTCCAGCTCGGTTGGTAGATCCCCTAGTATTGACTAACCAGGTGGCCTTTGCCAAATGCGTATCCCAGTTTTTGAACGTCCCAGCACCCATTGCTTTCAAGGTAGTCTTTAACAGGCCATTGTATCGTTCAACTTTCCCGGAGGCTGGTGCATGATAGGGGATGTGATACACCCATTCAATACCATGTTCTTTGGCCCAAGTGTCTATAAGGTTGTTTCGGAAGTGAGTCCCATTGTCTGATTCTATTCTTTCTGGGGTGCCATGTCGCCATAGGACTTGCTTTTCAAGGCCCAGGATGGTGTTCCGGGCGGTGGCATGAGGCACAGGATATGTTTCCAGCCATCCGGTGGTTGCTTCCACCATTGTAAGTACGTGGCGCTTGCCATTGCGAGTTTGAGGGAGTGTGATGTAATCAATCTGCCAGGCCTCTCCATATTTATATTTCAGCCATCGTCCTCCATACCAAAGAGGCTTTGACCGTTTGGCTTGCTTGATTGCAGCACATGTTTCACAGTCATGAATAACCTGTGCTATAGCGTCCATGGTCAAGTCCACCCCTCGATCACGAGCCCATCTGTATGTTGCGTCTCTACCTTGATGGCCTGAGGTGTCATGGGCCCATCGGGCTATAAATAATTCACCTTTATGCTGCCAATCCAAGTCCACCTGAGCTACTTCAATCTTAGCAGCCTGATCCACCTGCTGGTTGTTTTGATGTTCTTCAGTAGCCCGATTCTTGGGCACATGAGCATCTACATGGCGTACTTTCACAGCCAGGTTCTCTACCCGAGCAGCAATATCTTGCCACAATGCAGCAGCCCAGATGGGTTTGCCCCTACGCTGCCAGTTGTTTTGCTTCCATTGCTGTAACCATCCCCACAGGGCATTTGCTACCATCCATGAATCGGTGTAGAGATAGAGAACTGGCCATTTTTCTCGTTCAGCAATGTCTAAAGCCAGCTGAATGGCTTTCACTTCTGCAAACTGACTCGATTCACCTTCTCCCTCAGCAGCTTCTGCAACTCGTCGCGTAGGACTCCATACAGCAGCCTTCCATCTCCGATGCTTCCCCACAATACGACAGGACCCATCAGTGAACAGGGCATATTTCTTTTCATTCTCTGGCAACTGGTTGTACAGTGGGGCTTCTTCAGCACAACCCACCTCCTTCTCTGATGATATCCCAAAGTATTTGCCTTCTGGCCAGTCCATGATCACTTCCAATATTCCTGGGCGACTGGGGTTTCCTATTCGAGCCCGCTGAGTAATCAGTGCAACCCACTTGCTCCATGTAGCATCAGTTGCATGATGCGTAGAGGGGACCCTTCCCTTGAACATCCAGCCTAGTACCGGCAATCGGGGTGCTAGGAGGAGCTGCGCTTCAGTACCGACCACCTCCAAAGCAGATCGAACTCCTTCATATGCTGCCAATATCTCCTTTTCAGTTGGAGTATAGCGGGCCTCAGATCCTCTGTATCCCCGACTCCAAAACCCCAGGGGCCGACCTCGAGTTTCCCCAGGTTCTTTCTGCCAGAGGCTCCAGGTGGGGCCGTTCTCCCCGGCTGCAGTGTAGAGCACATTCTTTACATCTGGTCCTGTTCGAACTGGCCCAAGGGCTACTGCATGGACTATTTCCTGCTTGATTTGTTCAAAGGCTTGTCGTTGTTCAGGGCCCCATTCAAACTCATTCTTCTTACGGGTTACTTGGTAGAGCGGGTTTACAATCAGACTGTAATTTGGGATGTGCATTCTCCAAAACCCCACAACACCTAGGAAAGTCTGTGTTTCTTTTTTGTTAGTTGGTGGAGACATAGCTGTTATTTTGTTGATCACATCCATTGGGATTTGACGACGTCCATCTTGCCATTTTATTCCTAAAAACTGGATCTCTCGTGCAGGTCCTTTGACTTTATTCTGTTTTATGGCAAAACCGGCTTTCAGAAGGATTTGGACTATTTTCTTCCCTTTCTCGAAAACTTCCTCTGCTGTGTCACCCCACACAATAATGTCATCGATGTACTGCAGGTGTTCAGGAGCTTCCCCCTGCTCTAGCGCAGACTGGATCAGCCCATGGCAAATGGTAGGGCTGTGTTTCCACCCCTGGGGCAGCCTATTCCAAGTATATTGGACTCCCCTCCAAGTGAAGGCAAATTGTGGCCTGCACTCTGCTGCTAGAGGGATGGAGAAAAATGCATTAGCGATATCAATTGTGGCGTACCACTTGGCTGCCCTCGATTCAAGTTCATATTGAAGTTCCAGCATGTCCGGCACTGCAGCACTCAGTGGTGGCGTGACTTCGTTCAGGCCACGATAGTCCACTGTTAGTCTCCACTCGCCATTAGACTTTCGCACTGGCCATATGGGGCTATTGAAAGGTGAATGGGTCTTGCTGATCACTCCTTGGCTCTCCAATTGACGAATTAGCTTATGGATGGGAATCAGGGAGTCTCGGTTAGTGCGATATTGCCGCCGGTGCACAGTTGTGGTAGCGATTGGCACTTGCTGTTCTTCGACCCTCAGCAACCCCACAACAGAGGGGTCCTCTGAGAGACCAGGCAAGGTAGATAATTGTTTAATGCCCTCTGTCTCTAAGGCAGCTATACCAAAAGCCCACCGGAACCCTTTTGGGTCCTTGCAATATCCTCTTCTAAAATAGTCTAGGCCAAGGATACATGGAGCATCCGGGCCAGTCACAATACGGTGCTTTTCCCACTCATTCCCAGTCAGACTCACTTCAGCCTCCAATACAGTCAACTGCTGAGATCCTCCTGTCACTCCACAAATATAGATGGGCTCTGGTCCTTTATAGCTCGATGGCATTATAGTACATTGTGCACTGGTGTCTACTAAAGCCTTATACTTCTGTGCGCGTGATGTGCCAGGCCATCGAATCCACACAGTCCAATAAACTCGATTGTCCCTTTCCTCCCCCTGGCTGGAGGCAGGGCCCCCCTAATCCTGGTCAGAATCTTCTTCGTTTCTGTGTTTGAAGGATTGTCTGCTGGAAGTTGGAGCAGCAAACTTTTCGGAGAATCCTTTTTTCCTGATTGTTTTCTTTTGCAACTCACGTACCCGTGCCTCTAGGGTCGCGGTAGATTTTCCATCCCATTTTCTCATGTCCTCTCCATGGTCTCGTAAGTAAAACCACAGGGTGGCACGGGGTGAGTACCCACCATATCGTCTTCCTTGTGTGGGTGAACGCCTACCCCTGACAGCTGAGACACTGCTTTGTACAGGTACGGAGGAGAATAATCTCTCTTCAAGTTGGTGAACCTTTTCAGAAAGTTTCTCCCAAGTGTTCTCTTTTGGTCGGTGGGCACTGGTTGGTTCAGGTGGGGAGGACAATAGATTCTCTTCAAGTTGGTGAACCTTTTCAGAAAGTTTCTCCACAGCTGAGACGCAGGCCTGTAAGGAAGAGGAGAGACTTTCTTCGTACTGCCGGAGTTGTTTAGCCGCTTCATCCACTGTGGGTTCCTCATCCTCTTTCCAGGCCATTATTGCCAATGAGCTGGCATATGATGATGGTGCACTCCGTACAAACTTCCGCCACATGGGTCGTGTACACTTGACTTCATCTGGATCTTTGGATGTTTGTCTGAGGTCTGGATCCTCATAAATCACTTCCTGTACGGCTAATTCCCTCAGGTACTGGATTCCCTTCTCCATAGTGGTCCACTTGCCTGGTAGACATAAAAGTTCTTCCTTGAAGGGATACCTTTCCCTCACAGCTGAGAGGAGACGCCTCCAGAGGCTGTTAGATTGTGCTCCATCTGCAATTTCTTTGTCAATGCCGGCGTCTCGAGCAAAGGATCCCAACCGTCTGGCTTCCCTGCCGTCTAATTCCACACAATTGGCTCCAGAGTCCCAGCACCGGAGCAGCCAGGTGACAAGCTGCTCACCTATACAGCGACCAAAATCTTTTCGCACATCTCGTAGCTCGCGCTCGTTTAGGCTTCGGGTAGTTACTGTTGCTTTTTCGGCATCCTCATCTTCCTCCTCCTGAATCCTTGATGGCCCAGCGTCGTCATCATCTTCGTCATCTCTATACTTAGTTTTGGCAGAAGCCTTACCTGGATTGGCAGAAGACTCTCTGCGTTCTAAACGACTTGAATTTCTATACCATATTTTCACCTTCTCTACAGGGGCAGCTTGCACTGCTACTGCTCGTTTCTCTGACTTTGTTACAGGGTCTGCCACAGGGGTTGGAATGCCCTCTGCAGGGTCAACTTGCACTGCTACAGCTCGTTTCTCTGACCCCGTTACAGGGATTGGAATACCCTCTGCAGGATCAACTTGCACTGCTACAGCTCGTTTCTCTGACCCCGTTACAGGGATTGGAATACCCTCTGCAGGGTCAACTTGCACTGCTACAGCTCGTTTCTCTGACACGGCCACAGGAGCTGGAGCGGCTGCAGGAGCTGGAGCAGTTGCAGGAACCGGAGCTGTAGCGGCTACAGGAGCTGGAGCTGGAGCTGGAGCAGTTGCAGGAGCTGGGACTGGAGCAGCAGTAGGAGCTGGAGCTGGAGCGGCTTCAGGAGCTGGAGCTGGAGCAGCTTCAGGAGCTGGGACTGGAGCAGTTGCAGGAACTGGGACTGGAGTAGCGGCCGGAGCTGGAACTGGAGCGACTGCAGGAACTGGGACTGGAGCGGCTGCAGGAGCTGGAGCTGGAGCGGCTGCAGGAGCTGTAACTGGAGCGGCTGCAGGAGCTGGAGCTGGAGCGGCTGCAGGAGCTGGAGCTGGGGCGGCTGCAGGAGCTGGGACTGGAGCAGCTGCAGGAGCTGTAACTGGAGCGGCTGCAGGAGCTGGAGCTGGGGCGGCTGCAGGAGCTGGGACTGGAGCGGCTGCAGGAGCTGGAGCTGGAGCGGCTGCAGGAGCTGGGACTGGAGCGGCTGCAGGAACTGGAACTGGAGCGGCTGCAGGAGCTGGAACTGGAGCGGCTGCAGGAGCTGGAGCTGGAGCTGGAGCAGTTGCAGGAGCTGGGACTGGGGCGGCTGCAGGAGCTGGGACTGGAGCGGCTGCAGGAACCGGATCTGGAGCGGCTGCAGAATCCACCGTAGGGGTCACAGTGGCCGTTGGATCTGTCACAGGGCTTGGAGTGGCCGCAGGGTCTGTCACTAAGTTGATAGCAGTATCAATGGCAGCTCGATAGGCATGAGCCAGGCCCCAGCACGTTACAATGATTTGTGTTACTTTAGAACTGCCAGAGTCATGACACCTTTTTTTCAAGCATTCTGCCAGTTTTTGAGGATTTTGCCATTGTTCAGGGGTGAATTTCCAACACACTGGGGGTGCCAACTGCTCTAGATGCCTGCCCATATCCACCCATACTCCCTGCCACCCACAACTATCCTGCCTCCGGGCAGATCTCCGGATGAGTTTCCCAAGTAGTTGTTTAACTTTAAGCAGAACCTGAAGTGCATTCATGAGGCAGAACAACAAGACTATGGTATTCTGAGTATTCCAGAAATATTCAATATCTTGGAGAGCTATTGTGACAAGCTCAGGGGATAAGAGGGTGGTGAAGGAGGAAGGCAGAGTGACCCAGGAGGATACAGGGGTGGTGAAGGAGAAAGGGAGAGTAAGCAAGTAAGGAAAAATATCCTCCCCTTTCCCCTCCACAGATTGACTCCCTAATGGAAAAAAACAATAGGTATAATTGCTAATAGTTTCCAAGATACAGTTTCCAAAGTACAGAGTCGACGATGTTACTGAATACAAATAACAAGTTAGAGTCATGACCACATATTTCATCGTCTCATAAGCCATTGCTACAACACACAGCACCATAATGATCTGAAACCAGGGCCCGGAGAGGATAAACAACACGACAGAGAGCAAATACGGAAAATAATGTACTATAATACTCAATTTGGAAAACAGGCGCAGCAGAGTTGAGATTAAAGCAATCAGCATTATGACAAGTGACTATTAAGCAGGTCTAATCCTTACACCAATTTTAGTTTAACACACTCTGGTCAGATCTGCCGTTATCTCAACCTTTCGAGCCCCACGTTGGGCGCCAAAAAGACTGTCGTGGTTTAACCCGGCCGGCAGCTAAACACCACGCAGCCGTTCGCTCACCCTCCCCCCTCCCTCTCTGGGACGGGGGAGAGAAATGGAAAGTGAAGCCCATGAGTTGAGATAAAGACAGTTTAATAAGACAGGAAAATAATAATAACAAAATAATAATAAAATAATAACAATAATAATACAATGGTGATAATAGGAAAGTAATAATAGTATGCACAAACAAGTGATGCACAATGCAATTGCTCACCACTCGCCGACCGATGCCCAGCCTAACCCCGAGCAGTCCGGCCCCCCCCCCCCAGCTAGCCACCCCTATATATTGTTTAGCATGACGTCAGATGGTATGGAATACCCCTTTGGCTAGTTTGGGTCACCTGTCCTGGGTCTGTCCCCTCCCAGCTCTTACTGCACCCCCAGCCTGCCCGTTGGCAGGACAGAGCAAAAGGCTGAGATGTCCTTGGCTTAGTATAAGCACTGCTCTGCAACAATTAAAGCATCGGGGTGTTATCAGCACTCTTCTCATCCTAAGCCAAAACACAGCATTCCACCAGCTACTAGGAAGAAAATTAATTCTGTGCTAACTGAAACCAGGACATATGCATATGTAACTCTTTACTGAATATCACCAAAGCAAGTTGCCATGTCAGGTGCGCACGACTTTGATGGGACTACCCCCCCCCGTGCTGCCCAGCGCTGAATAAACATACCTACTTTACAATCTTACTGATTGTGGAATCCATTTTCCACAAGTCACTCTGAGCAGGATAAAAGCTTGCAATTGTAAACTAACCTTTTATTTTCACAGGTAACTAATGAGTGTGACTTGTGATTGAGAGAAAGGACTGGCCTATAGCACTCCCAGCAGGTTTTTGCTCTAGTAGTAGTGTACATCTTATTCTTTGTATTTATAATTATTTGGAAACCTAAGGGTTAAAAATAACGACAGGGAAAAATCAGCTATTAATTTTGTTTCTAGTGATTGTAGGCCTCATAGAAGGCCTTGGTCAATTGGCACATTAGAAAAGGCATGACATAGTTAGATGGGATACCCCATCAAAATATGGGTTAATGTGACAGAGGGTATGTACCACAATCCGTCATGTTTGATGCTCGTGACGTGTTAGCTTGTGGAGATTTAAATGCTCAGCGACAATTGAGCAGAAAGAAATAAAATTGCTACTTCACTGAAATCCTCGTCTGAGCCTATTTTATTGGCTGGAGTGTGATTCTCACAGAACTGAGTGGGTTTCTCCACAGGCAGCGAAAAACATGTGCTTTGGGTGAGGCTCCAGGTGTGTGTCTGTGCCGCGGGGTCTATTCGTCCAGAACTGGTCCAGCTTGGGAGGGTCCCTTGGCTCCCCCGCCCCCCCTCCCCCAATCACCTGATCCTGCACGGGCTCCTCTCCATGGGCTGCAGCATGGAGATCTGCTCCTGTTGTACACCATGGGCTGCGGGGGGAGGGGTCAGGGGGTCAGCCTGCTCCACCAGGGGCCTCTCTGTGGGCTGCGGGGGGGGGGCTTTGCCTCCGGCACCTGGAGCTCCTCCTCCCCCTCTGTCGTGGTTTAACCCAGCCGGCAGCTGAACACCACGGGGGGGGGGGGGGGGGGGGGTGAGAGAAATGGAAAGTGAAGCCCATGAGTTGAGATAAAGACAGTTTAATAAGACAGAAAAATAACAATAACAATAACAATACAATGATGATAATAGTACTACTACTAATAATATGTACAAACAAGTGATGCACAATGCAATTGCTCACCACTCGCTGACCGATGCCCAGCCTAACCCCCACCCCTATATATTGTTTAGCATGACGTCAGATGGTATGGAATACCCCTCTGGCTAGTTTGGGTCACCTGTTCCAGGTCTGTCTCCTCCCAGCTCTTACTGCACCCCCAGCCTGCCTGTTGGCAGGACAGAGCAAAAGGCTATGTCCTTGGCTTGGTATAAGCACTGCTCTGCAACAATTAAAACATCGGGGTGTTATCAGCACTCTTCTCATCCCAAGCCAAAACACAGCATTCCACCAGCTACTAGGAAGAAAATTCTGTTCTAACTGAAACCAGGACACCCTCCTTCTGCACTGACTTTGGTGTCTGCAAGAAAGCACCTCGGAAGATGGGGCAGAAGAAAAGCAAGCCTTCTGGCCCCATGGGCGGGGGAAGAAAATTGCCAGACATTCCCCCAGATAGCCCACTAGGACTAATGTTAAAACACTGGAACAATTCCCCTAGAAGAAGAGACAAATCAAAGGAAAAAATGACACATTATTGCATGGAGGTATGGGGAGGGAAACCCATTTGAGGTCCTGGCGTTACATGGCCTATTTTTGGATCTTTCGAAGATTGGGTTTGCATTACTTTAAGGACCCTCCACCAAGTCCAGAGGAGAGTGAATATGCAGCACTCTGGATTCCCCAGCACTCTGGATTCCCCAGCCTCAGGCGGGACAAACGGCATTAGTGTTTGCCTTAAAGGAAACTAAAATAGAAAAAGAAAAAGCATTTCAAGATTAGCAGGATCAGGGGCTCTATTTGCTGAGGACCCCAGGAAAAAAGGAGCCCTTGATAACCCTAAAAGTGGGTCCTCAACGCCAGGAGGTAACCTTTCTTGTAGACACCGGGGCGGAAAGGTCTACCATACAAAGTTTGCCCCTGAGATGTGAAATATCGAAGGAAAGAGTAAATGTGGTAGGAGCAAAGGGAGAACCATTTAAGGTACCAGTAATTAAAAATGTGATGTTTGAAACAGACTGTAAGTTTGGGGTGGGTTCACTCCTTTTGGTACCTGAGGCTGACTATAATTTATTAGGAATAGACATGATTATTGAACTGGGAATTCGAGTGGAGGTAGAAGGAGATGCCTTGCAAATAAAACTATGCCCACTTACTGTTAAGGATGAAGGGGAAATAAACCCAGAGGTTTGGTACACCCCAGAAAAAGTGGGACGTTTGGACACTGAACCTTTTGAGGTAGTTATAAAGAATCCTTGTTAAATATGAAGTGGTAATTCGTGTTGAGAAAATGGTTGATATTAATAAAGAAGGGGGAGATTTGGGAATGTGGCCATGGGGGTTGGAAAACCCCATGACTGAGATAACATTAGACTCTTAAGGACGAGGCCATCAGGAATATAAAAGAGTTTAGAGGGAACAAAGAAGGGTGATTCAGGAGACTCCATGCAGTCTCTGGTTTCTTGTTCTCCAGATGGTTCTCTTGTTCTCCAACCGTTAAGGCATGGATGTTTCTGGGTGTTTGCTGTTGTTGTTACATTCAAAGTTGTCTGACCAATGAAAAGTTGTTTTGAAAAGAACTGCTGTGGAGAGAAGGGTATAAGAGGGGAGCCTACCCTCAAGAAAGGAGAAGAAAAAAAAAAAAAAAAAAAAAGAAAAAGGCAACACGATGAAGTTACGTCATCAATAAAGAAGCAGGAAAAAGAGGTGAAGAGGAACAGGCTGGCAGAATGGAGACCAGGACGGGAACAGGCACTTTGATTGCCTCATGAAGATAGGTTCGGCCAAACTCAGCAAACTGCTCAGAGAAGCTCGTACTGAAAGGCGCTGGAAATAGGCGCACCGGAGCTGGGAAGAAGCTCGATCTGAGAGAACCGGACCTGTGCACACAACTGCCTCTCGCTGGTAAGCAGTTGCTCATTATGGGGAAGCATACGTCCTTAGGAACAAAGACTGTCCTGGTAACCTTACAGCTCATTCTCCTTATTAACAATTGGACAGTTTATGAGCCTGAAATATGGGACCAAACTGAGGTCAAGGTGTGGGACTGCAACTAAAAATGACAAGGTTGCAGTGGGATTGCTCGACACCTGGCGAGCACTGAGTCCTTAAAGAGCCATGTGGGACCACAGTCACAAACGTGTAGCTTGCCAGATAGTGAGGGAGCTGCGGGCTCCTTTACTGATCCGACTGCTACACCATGGGCCCCTCTGCTGCTACAGCCATCGAAGGCTTTTGCTGTTACGCCCCCTGTTGACCTGAACGTGCCTTTTGACCCAGGCCTCATTGGCCTTGAAAAGGAGTTGGATATGCTTTTCTTCGATCCGGGAAGAAGGGGATACATAAGGCCTGAAGACCGAGTTGCTTGACAACTTAAAGCAAGACATATTGTTCAAAAGGAATGGAAAATGGAGACTGTTAAGTCATGGAACTTAAAGGATTGTTTGTTACCTTTTCTTATTGTACGTATGTATAGGCGTACTCGGGTATAGTATGTAAAGCAATGTTCTGTATATTTAGAATGTTTGATGTTCGTGTGTGTGTGTTGGTGGAGCGTAGACTCCCCGTACACCCAGCGCTGTTTACTTGCCTTTTATACCTTTTAGAAATATTTGTTTTATAAATATTACAAAATTCAGATTGAGACCTCATTTATAACAGCCTACAAGGGTTAAAGGTTTCAAAATCCAATTTGCAATTTGTAGAGGAAGAGGTGAATTATTTAGGACACTGGATTAGCAAAGGAACTAAGAAATTAGACCCCGATAGGGTAAATGGGATTTTATTATTACAAGCCCCAAAGAATAAAAGGCAAATTCAACAGCTTTTGGGACTGTTCGGATACTACAGGCAATGGATTGAAAATATTAGTGCCAAAGTACGATTTTTGTACCAAAAGTTAACAACAGATGGATTGCTAAAGTGGACCCAAGAGGATGTAGATAAATTAGAAGAGTTAAAAACTGACCTCGTAAATGCCCCAGTTTTAAGTCTCCCAGATGTGAGACTCCCATTTTACTTATTTGTGACCACAGTGGCTGGAACTGCTTATGGGGTTTTAACTCAAGCATGGACGGGGAAGAAGAAACCGGTGGGTGTCCTGGTTTCAGTTAGCACAGAATTAATTTTCTTCCTAGTAGCTGGTGGAATGCTGTGTTTTGGCTTAGGATGAGAAGAGTGCTGATAACACCCCGATGCTTTAATTGTTGCAGAGCAGTGCTTATACTAAGCCAAGGACATCTCAGCCTTTTGCTCTGTCCTGCCAACGGGCAGGCTGGGGGTGCAGTAAGAGCTGGGAGGGGACAGACCCAGGACAGGTGACCCAAACTAGCCAAAGGGGTATTCCATACCATCTGACGTCATGCTAAACAATATATAGGGGTGGCTAGCCGGGGGGAGGGGGCCGGACTGCTCGGGGTTAGGCTGGGCATCGGTCGGCGAGTGGTGAGCAATTGCATTGTGCATCACTTGTTTGTACATACTATTATTACTTTCCTATTATCACCATTGTATTATTATTGTTATTATTTTATTATTATTTTGTTATTATTATTTTCCTGTCTTATTAAACTGTCTTTATCTCAACTCACGGGCTTCACTTTCCATTTCTCTCCCCCGTCCCAGAGAGGGAGGGGGGAGGGTGAGCGAACGGCTGCGTGGTGTTTAGCTGCCGGCCGGGTTAAACCACGACAGTCTTTTTGGCGCCCAACGTGGGGCACGAAAGGTTGAGATAACGGCAGATCTGACCAGAGTGTGTTAAACTAAAATTGGTGTAAGGATTAGAACTGCTTAATAGTCACTTGTCATAATGCTGATTGCTTTAATCTCAACTCTGCTGCGCCTGTTTTCCAAATTGAGTATTATAGTACATTATTTTCCGTATTTGCTCTCTGTAGTGTTGTTTATCCTCTCCGGGCCCTGGTTTCAGATCATTATGGTGCTGTGTGTTGTAGCAATGGCTTATGAGACGATGAAATATGTGGTCATGACTCTAACTTGTTATTTGTATTCAGTAACATCGTTGACTCTGTACTTTGGAAACTGTATCTTGGAAACTATTAGCAATTATACCTATTGTTTTTTTCCATTAGGGAGTCAATCTGTGGAGGGGAAAGGGGAGGATATTTTTCCTTACTTGCTTACTCTCCCTTTCTCCTTCACCACCCCTGTATCCTCCTGGGTCACTCTGCCTTCCTCCTTCACCACCCTCTTATCCCCTGAGCTTGTCACAATAGCTCTCCAAGATATTGAATATTTCTGGAATACTCAGAATACCATAGTCTTGTTGTTCTGCCTCATGAATGCACTTCAGATTCTGCTTAAAGTTAAACAACTACTTATGAAGCTCATCCGGAGATCTGCCCGGAGGCAGGATAGTTGTGGGTGGCAGGGAGTATGGGTGGATATGGGCAGGCATCTAGAGCAGTTGGCACCCCCAGTGTGTTGGAAATTCACCCCTGAACAATGGCAAAATCCTCAAAAACTGGCAGAATGCTTGAAAAAAAGGTGTCATGACTCTGGCAGTTCTAAAGTAACACAAATCATTGTAACGTGCTGGGGCCTGGCTCATGCCTATCGAGCTGCCATTGATACTGCTATCAACTTAGTGACAGACCCTGCGGCCACTCCAAGCCCTGTGACAGATCCAACGGCCACTGTGACCCCTACGGTGGATTCTGCAGCCGCTCCAGATCCGGTTCCTGCAGCCGCTCCAGTCCCAGCTCCTGCAGCCGCCCCAGTCCCAGCTCCTGCAACTGCTCCAGCTCCAGCTCCAGCTCCTGCAGCCGCTCCAGTTCCAGCTCCTGCAGCCGCTCCAGTTCCAGTTCCTGCAGCCGCTCCAGTCCCAGCTCCTGCAGCCGCTCCAGCTCCAGCTCCTGCAGCCGCTCCAGTCCCAGCTCCTGCAGCCGCCCCAGCTCCAGCTCCTGCAGCCGCTCCAGTTACAGCTCCTGCAGCTGCTCCAGTCCCAGCTCCTGCAGCCGCCCCAGCTCCAGCTCCTGCAGCCGCTCCAGCTCCAGCTCCTGCAGCCGCTCCAGTTACAGCTCCTGCAGCCGCTCCAGCTCCAGCTCCTGCAGCCGCTCCAGTCCCAGTTCCTGCAGTCGCTCCAGTTCCAGCTCCGGCCGCTACTCCAGTCCCAGTTCCTGCAACTGCTCCAGTCCCAGCTCCTGAAGCTGCTCCAGCTCCAGCTCCTGAAGCCGCTCCAGCTCCAGCTCCTACTGCTGCTCCAGTCCCAGCTCCTGCAACTGCTCCAGCTCCAGCTCCAGCTCCTGTAGCCGCTACAGCTCCGGTTCCTGCAACTGCTCCAGCTCCTGCAGCCGCTCCAGCTCCTGTGGCCGTGTCAGAGAAACGAGCTGTAGCAGTGCAAGTTGACCCTGCAGAGGGTATTCCAATCCCTGTAACGGGGTCAGAGAAACGAGCTGTAGCAGTGCAAGTTGATCCTGCAGAGGGTATTCCAATCCCTGTAACGGGGTCAGAGAAACGAGCTGTAGCAGTGCAAGTTGACCCTGCAGAGGGCATTCCAACCCCTGTGGCAGACCCTGTAACAAAGTCAGAGAAACGAGCAGTAGCAGTGCAAGCTGCCCCTGTAGAGAAGGTGAAAATATGGTATAGAAATTCAAGTCGTTTAGAACGCAGAGAGTCTTCTGCCAATCCAGGTAAGGCTTCTGCCAAAACTAAGTATAGAGATGACGAAGATGATGACGACGCTGGGCCATCAAGGATTCAGGAGGAGGAAGATGAGGATGCCGAAAAAGCAACAGTAACTACCCGAAGCCTAAACGAGCGCGAGCTACGAGATGTGCGAAAAGATTTTGGTCGCTGTATAGGTGAGCAGCTTGTCACCTGGCTGCTCCGGTGCTGGGACTCTGGAGCCAATTGTGTGGAATTAGACGGCAGGGAAGCCAGACGGTTGGGATCCCTTGCTCGAGACGCCGGCATTGACAAAGCAATTGCAGATGGAGCACAATCTAACAGCCTCTGGAGGCGTCTCCTCTCAGCTGTGAGGGAAAGGTATCCCTTCAAGGAAGATATTTTATGTCTACCAGGCAAGTGGACCACTATGGAGAAGGGAATCCAGTACCTGAGGGAATTAGCCGTACGGGAAGTGATTTATGAGGATCCAGACCTCAGACAAACATCCAAAGACCCAGATGAAGTCAAGTGTACACGACCCATGTGGCGGAAGTTTGTACGGAGTGCACCATCATCATATGCCAGCTCATTGGCAATAATGGCCTGGAAAGAGGATGAGGAACCCACAGTGGATGAAGCGGCTAAACAACTCCGGCAGTACGAAGAAAGTCTCTCCTCTTCCTTACAGGCCTGCGTCTCAGCTGTGGAGAAACTTTCTGAAAAGGTTCACCAACTTGAAGAGAATCTATCTTCCTCCCCACCTGAACCAACCAGTGCCCACCGACCAAAAGAGAACACTTGGGAGAAACTTTCTGAAAAGGTTCACCAACTTGAAGAGAGATTATTCTCCTCCGCACCTGTACAAAGCAGTGTCTCAGCTGTTAGGGGTAGGCGTTCACCCACACAAGGAAGACGATATGGTGGGTACTCACCCCGTGCCACCCTGTGGTTTTACTTACGAGACCATGGAGAGGACATGAGAAAATGGGATGGAAAATCTACCGCAACCCTAGAGGCACGGGTACGTGAGTTGCAAAAGAAAACAATCAGGAAAAAAGGATTCTCCGAAAAGTTTGCTGCTCCAACTTCCAGCAGACAATCCTTCAAACACAGAAACGAAGAAGATTCTGACCAGGATTAGGGGGGCCCTGCCTCCAGCCAGGGGGAGGAAAGGGACAATCGAGTTTATTGGACTGTGTGGATTCGATGGCCTGGCACATCACGCGCACAGAAGTATAAGGCTTTAGTAGACACCAGTGCACAATGTACTATAATGCCATCGAGCTATAAAGGACCAGAGCCCATCTATATTTGTGGAGTGACAGGAGGATCTCAGCAGTTGACTGTATTGCAGGCTGAAGTGAGTCTGACTGGGAATGAGTGGGAAAAGCACCGTATTGTGACTGGCCCGGATGCTCCATGTATCCTTGGCCTAGACTATTTTAGAAGAGGATATTGCAAGGACCCAAAAGGGTTCCGGTGGGCTTTTGGTATAGCTGCCTTAGAGACAGAGGGCATTAAACAATTATCTACCTTGCCTGGTCTCTCAGAGGACCCCTCTGTTGTGGGGTTGCTGAGGGTCGAAGAACAGCAAGTGCCAATCGCTACCACAACTGTGCACCGGCGGCAATATCGCACTAACCGAGACTCCCTGATTCCCATCCATAAGCTAATTCGTCAATTGGAGAGCCAAGGAGTGATCAGCAAGACCCATTCACCTTTCAATAGCCCCATATGGCCAGTGCGAAAGTCTAATGGCGAGTGGAGACTAACAGTGGACTATCGTGGCCTGAACGAAGTCACGCCACCACTGAGTGCTGCAGTGCCGGACATGCTGGAACTTCAGTATGAACTTGAATCGAGGGCAGCCAAGTGGTACGCCACAATTGATATCGCTAATGCATTTTTCTCCATCCCTCTAGCAGCAGAGTGCAGGCCACAATTTGCCTTCACTTGGAGGGGAGTCCAATATACTTGGAATAGGCTGCCCCAGGGGTGGAAACACAGCCCTACCATTTGCCATGGGCTGATCCAATCTGCGCTAGAGCAGGGGGAAGCTCCTGAACACCTGCAGTACATCGATGACATTATTGTGTGGGGTGACACAGCAGAGGAAGTTTTCGAGAAAGGGAAGAAAATAGTCCAAATCCTTCTGAAAGCCGGTTTTGCCATAAAACAGAATAAAGTCAAGGGACCTGCACGAGAGATCCAGTTTTTAGGAATAAAATGGCAAGATGGACGTCGTCAAATCCCAATGGATGTGATCAACAAAATAACAGCTATCTCTCCACCAACTAACAAAAAAGAAACACAGACTTTCCTAGGTGTTGTGGGGTTTTGGAGAATGCACATCCCAAATTACAGTCTGATTGTAAACCCGCTCTACCAAGTAACCCGTAAGAAGAATGAGTTTGAATGGGGCCCTGAAAAACGACAAGCCTTTGAACAAATCAAGCAGGAAATAGTCCATGCAGTAGCCCTTGGGCCAGTTCGAACAGGACCAGATGTAAAGAATGTGCTCTACACTGCAGCCGGGGAGAACGGCCCCACCTGGAGCCTCTGGCAGAAAGAACCTGGGGAAACTCGAGGTCGGCCCCTGGGGTTTTGGAGTCGGGGATACAGAGGATCTGAGGCTCGCTATACTCCAACTGAAAAGGAGATATTGGCAGCATATGAAGGAGTTCGATCTGCTTTGGAGGTGGTCGGTACTGAAGCGCAGCTCCTCCTAGCACCCCGATTGCCGGTACTAGGCTGGATGTTCAAGGGAAGGGTCCCCTCTACGCATCATGCAACTGATGCTACATGGAGCAAGTGGGTTGCACTGATTACTCAGCGGGCTCGAATAGGAAACCCCAGTCGCCCAGGAATATTGGAAGTGATCATGGACTGGCCAGAAGGCAAATACTTTGGGATATCATCAGAGAAGGAGGTGGTTCGTGCTGAAGAAGCCCCACTGTACAACCAGTTGCCAGAGAATGAAAAGAAATATGCCCTGTTCACTGATGGGTCCTGTCGTATTGTGGGGAAGCATCGGAGATGGAAGGTTGCTGTATGGAGTCCTACGCGACGAGTTGCAGAAGCTGCTGAGGGAGAAGGTGAATCGAGTCAGTTTGCAGAAGTGAAAGCCATTCAGCTGGCTTTAGACATTGCTGAACGAGAAAAATGGCCAGTTCTCTATCTCTACACCGATTCATGGATGGTAGCAAATGCCCTGTGGGGATGGTTACAGCAATGGAAGCAAAACAACTGGCAGCGTAGGGGCAAACCCATCTGGGCTGCTGCATTGTGGCAAGATATTGCTGCTCGGGTAGAGAACCTGGCTGTGAAAGTACGCCACGTAGATGCTCATGTGCCCAAGAATCGGGCTACTGAAGAACATCAAAACAACCAGCAGGTGGATCAGGCTGCTAAGATTGAAGTAGCTCAGGTGGACTTGGATTGGCAGCATAAAGGTGAATTATTTATAGCCCGATGGGCCCATGACACCTCAGGCCATCAAGGTAGAGATGCAACATACAGATGGGCTCGTGATCGAGGGGTGGACTTGACCATGGACGCTATAGCACAGGTTATTCATGACTGTGAAACATGTGCTGCAATCAAGCAAGCCAAACGGTCAAAGCCTCTTTGGTATGGAGGACGATGGCTGAAATATAAATATGGAGAGGCCTGGCAGATTGATTACATCACACTCCCTCAAACTCGCAATGGCAAGCGCCACGTACTTACAATGGTGGAAGCAACCACCGGATGGCTGGAAACATATCCTGTGCCTCATGCCACCGCCCGGAACACCATCCTGGGCCTTGAAAAGCAAGTCCTATGGCGACATGGCACCCCAGAAAGAATAGAATCAGACAATGGGACTCACTTCCGAAACAACCTTATAGACACTTGGGCCAAAGAACATGGTATTGAATGGGTGTATCACATCCCCTATCATGCACCAGCCTCCGGGAAAGTTGAACGATACAATGGCCTGTTAAAGACTACCTTGAAAGCAATGGGCGCTGGGACGTTCAAAAACTGGGATACGCATTTGGCAAAGGCCACCTGGTTAGTCAATACTAGGGGATCTACCAACTGAGCTGGACCTGCCCAATCAAACCTGTTACGTACTGTAGATGGGGATAAAGTTCCTGTAGTGCATGTAAGAAATATGCTGGGTAAAACAGTCTGGGCTACTCCTGCCTCAGGAAAAGGCAAACCTATTCGTGGAATTGTTTTCGCTCAGGGACCTGGATACACTTGGTGGGTGATGCAAAAGAACGGAGAGGTGCGGTGTGTACCTCAAGGAGATTTAATACTGGGTGAGAATAGCCCATGAACTGAATTGTACCATGTTAAATAGTATATTATACTGTATGTTATCACTACCATGATTACTATAGGTGACTAATTAGAATGTATGGAAAAGAGTGTAACCTGAGCATGACATAAATGGTATGGAATAAGGGGTGGATAGATGTCCTGGTTTCAGTTAGCACAGAATTAATTTTCTTCCTAGTAGCTGGTGGAATGCTGTGTTTTGGCTTAGGATGAGAAGAGTGCTGATAACACCCCGATGCTTTAATTGTTGCAGAGCAGTGCTTATACTAAGCCAAGGACATCTCAGCCTTTTGCTCTGTCCTGCCAACGGGCAGGCTGGGGGTGCAGTAAGAGCTGGGAGGGGACAGACCCAGGACAGGTGACCCAAACTAGCCAAAGGGGTATTCCATACCATCTGACGTCATGCTAAACAATATATAGGGGTGGCTAGCCGGGGGGAGGGGGCCGGACTGCTCGGGGTTAGGCTGGGCATCGGTCAGCGAGTGGTGAGCAATTGCATTGTGCATCACTTGTTTGTACATACTATTATTACTTTCCTATTATCACCATTGTATTATTATTATTATTATTTTATTATTATTTTGTTATTATTATTTTCCTGTCTTATTAAACTGTCTTTATCTCAACTCACGGGCTTCACTTTCCATTTCTCTCCCCCGTCCCAGAGAGGGAGGGGGGAGGGTGAGCGAACGGCTGCGTGGTGTTTAGCTGCCGGCCGGGTTAAACCACGACAGTGGGATACATCTCCAAATTGTTGGACCCTGTGAGTAGGGGATGGCCTACCTGTCTACAGGCAGTAGTGGCTGTAGCCTTGATAGTAGAGGAGGCAAATAAGATTACCTTCGGGGGAGAAATAAAAGTATACTCCCCCCACAATATTTGAGGAGTACTGCAACAAAAGGCAGAAAAATGAATAACTGACTCAATGCTTTTAAAATATGAAGGCATTTTAGTTCTATCCCCAAAATTGGAAATAGAAACTACAAACTTGCAAAATCCAGCTCAATTCCTCTATGGGGAGCCCGTAGAGGGACTGGCCCATGATTGTCTCAGAGCTATAGAAGAACAGACCAAAATTAGACCTGATTTAGAAGAGGAGGAATTAGACCAAGGGGAAAAAATATTTGTTGACAGATCTTCTCGAGTTGTGGAGGGGAAGAAAAAATCAGAATATGCCATAATTGATGGAGATCGGTTGATGGTGAGAGAATCAGGATCCCTGAGCCCCAGCTGGTCAGCCCAAGCATGTGAACTATATGCGGTATTACGGGCTTTAAAACTATTAAAAGGAAAAGAAGGGATAATATTTACTGATTCAAAATATGCTTACAGGGTAATACACACATTTGGGAAGATTTGGGAAGAAAGGGGACTTATTAATTCACAAGGAAAAGGCCTCATCCATGAAACATTAATTACTAAAACCCTAAAGGCCCTGAGAGGACCATTAAGAATCGCAGTAGTACATATTAAGGGACATCAACAGGGTACCTCTCCTGAAATAAGAGGAAAGAATATAGCTGATCAAGAGGCTAAAGCAGCAGCCTTGCTAACACTATCCACAAAGCAAGATATTGATCCTGAAACAGAAAAGCCTCCCGACCTAAAATTCACTAATTCGAAGGAAGCCAAATTACAAGAAATGGGGGTGGTAAAGAAACAAGGATTATGGGAATTACCAGGTGGAAGGCAGGTAGTACTCAAAGCATTAGCTGTAAAAATTATGAAGCAACTGCATTTAAAAACCCACTGGGGTACTCAAGCCCTGGTAGACCACTTTGCTATAAAATATATGTGTATTGGGATTTATAATGTAGCTAAAGGGATAATGGGAGGATGTTTAACATGCCAAAAGGTTAATAAACAGCAATTAAGAGAAAGAATTCCTGGTGGACAAAATTTGGCCTATTGTCCATTTGCCAAAATACAAATTGACTTTACCGATCTTCCCAAAGTGTGGAGATATAAGTATTTGTTGGTTATGGTGTGCCATTTAATCCATTATGTAGAAGCCTTTCCCACTGCCAGACAAACAGCTAATACAGTAGTTAAAATACTGTTTGAAAATATTATTCCATGATACGGAATCATAGAAGTCATTGATTCCGATTGAGGTCCCCACTTTGTGTCAAAAGTGGTACAAAAGGCTTTGACCCCCATGGGAACAAAGTAAAAATTCCACACCCCTTGGCACCCCCAAAGTTCTGGAAGGGTAGAATGCATGAATGGGGAAATTAAGAAACAATTAACCAAACTAATGATAGAAACTAAGATGTCATGGGTAAAATGTTTACCGCTGGCCTTATTAAACATCCGAACACAACCCCGGACAGATATTGGGATTTCACCTTTTGAAATGATGTATGGGATGCCATGTGATATTGAGTCTCCTGCTGACTATCCAATTTTAGAAGATAAGAACATTAAGTCATATGTAGTAGAATTGATGAAACGGAAGCAGCAATTATGGAAGAAAGGGTTAGTCACTCAAAGGCCTCCATTAGAAATAGCATTGCATTCGATACAACAAGGTATTAGTAAAGACATGGAGAGAAACTTATCTCACTCCTCGATGGGAGGGACCATTTCTTGTTTTACTTACTACAGAGACTGCTGTTCGGACTGCAGAGCAGGGGTAGACACACGCCTCAAGGATTAAAGGCCCCCTTCCGCGAGATCAGTGGGAGGTAGTCGGAACCCCACAGGACTTGAAACTAACGCTTAAGAGGAAGAAGAACTGAGGTCTATAAAACCCTGACTGATGATATTCTGTGAGACACCTGGTTGTATTTGCTATCCTGTTGTACTTTTTGAATGTGTTTTGTGGAAAGAATGCTGGTGGACACACTGTAGGTGGGGGTATCTGCCTATGGATTTCTGTGTCCAATGCTATAGGTCAGAAAGATCTAAAACTGAGCAAGCCCTTTGGGTTGCAGAAATATCAGGAAAAGTAGTTGAAGGGTTCCCGGCCTGGTGGGAGGTCTTTGCTAAAGGGGTAAATCCTGAAACGGGGTGTGGCCATCCTAACGAACCCAAACGCTGACCACTGACTAATATTTTTCAAGTACTTTGCAGAACGACAATGCTACACTTGCTGTGTACAGTCCCTCAAGTAAAAGCCCGCAATTGGGCAGCCTTGTGGACAAGGAAGCACATCCAGGGAGGATATGACTGCTGCCGAGAAGATGGACAACCTTGCTGCTCCCTGCACCAGAGTAGGCGAAGGAGGCAGAGTCGTATGGAATCGGACTCCCAAAAGGAGCGCCAAGTCCAAGGTTAAGAGAATGAGACATACACCGGTAACTAAGTGGAGACGAGGGGTCGGGAAATATCTTGACCATCCCGAAAAAGACCCTAGGGGACTAAAGAATTATAACTACTCTCTGTGGCTGGATCCACCAGCATTGTATCCTAGAGATATGGTACTCTAGGGAATAATTGTGGGATGGATTCTGTTCCCTGCCTCAGCCAACGCACACCAACCATTTAAGTGGTCCCTAGTCTGCACATTTAATGTTGATTAGAAAACAATATGAACAAATTACTGGGGAGGAAGGGAACACTCCTATTCTTAAAAATGCAAAGGAAGTTCTGAGCCTATTTGATGAACAAAATAATGATAAAAACATTAAGGGGGGATTGTAATGAATGTGTTAAGGACTTTGTTCATCAAATCGAATGTAGATATAGGAAGCTTGAGCTGTAACCACAAGTATGTGGTAAAGTAAACAATTGCAGGATGTGGAAAATGCTTATACAAGACATATAGAAGCAGTGCATGAGCAGAGGACGGGGTCATCACTAGGATATCTGAGGAAGATGTCAGGCCTTCATCTCCATGACCACCAGGAGGCAGATTACGACCCCCTAGCAACGGGACACGCAGGCACAGAAACAACACAGAGTACACCGGAAAGCCGCGTCCACAGGAAATAAGAACTGTATAAATGAAGGACTAAAAGCCAGCCTAAGTTGCGAACCGTTGGCGGAGCCCATCGCTCCCCAGCCACCCAGTGCTGTTTTGCTCAGCTATTGCTTGCTAATAAATTCTCTATGGTTAATTTGAACTGGCTCCTCCAATTTGTCACGCTTATTTATAACATTCTCACTCACTCTCCCAGATGCTGTTGTGCATCACGGTTTTTTTGTTTTTTTTTTTTCCTTTTCTTCTATGTGTTCTCACATAGGCACAAAACTGCATTACTCATGCCTTGGTTCTGGGCAGTGGTGGGCCCCTTTGGAGCTGGCTGAAACTGGCCCTTATCTAACATGGGGTGACTTGCGGAAAACGGACTCCACAGTCAGTAAGATTGTAAAGTAGGTATGTTTATTCAGCGCTGGGCAGCATGGGGGGGGTAGTCCCGCCAAAGTCGTGCGCACCTGACGCAGCAACTTTCATTGGTTTTATGCAGTAAAGAGTTACATATGCATGAAGTTTCACACTATGCCTATACATATTCATAACCTGTCCCCGCTTCATAACCTGTCCCCGCTTCATATTAAAATTAGTTCCAAGGAGTCATTTCCATAAACTCCTCCCATCTGTGCTTGCACAGTGTATTCTGGTGGTGGTCATCAGGGGTCATGGGGATGAAGATTGATGACTCTTCCTCATCACTGCTAGTTGACCTCTTGTCTCTGTGCAGACTCAGTTGCTCCTTGACTCTTGTCCATCCACAGGACCAGTTTCTTAAGATAGGCTCACACTCTTATTACAAGACTGACCTTGGTAAAGGGGCCCAAGGCTTCTTGCTTTAATTAATTTGCACCATCCTAGTTTCATGATGTCAGCACTATCTCTACTTGCCCCTAACTCCCTCTCTCAGTTCCCCCTTTTCTAAAGTTAGTAAATTCTTTTCTAAAAGGTTAGTGAGTTATTGTATTCTCCTAACTCCCTCTTTCAGGGGCAGCTACTGGATTCTTCTCACAGGGGCTACAACTGCAGCCCCCCCCCCCCCCCCCCAAACCTTGCCAAATAAACCCAATACACTAGGGAAAATAGGTCATTGCTGGCCTGTAAAGTATCAGTGCCACTTTTTGGGGACTTTGAGAAATGTCAGTCTTGGGTATATTATTCACTGGAGAAGAATGTTTAGGAGGGGAATGATTTGCCAGGCAGCTATGCAAGAATGGGAAAGAACTAACACCCACCTCCCCCCACCCCCCGGACCGAGAGTAATTCCGATAGAGCAGAAATTTCTGCTTATCTAACTGTGATAATAACAACCCACAACACAGAAATCATATGAGAGACTCAGGGTCAGAATTAGAAAGTACTCGGGGATGAATATGAGGACTTGGTAGCCCAAGGTCTCTTGAAAGTTTATTTTGTGATTAAAGTCTGGTCAGATATACTGAAAAAGCTCCAGAAGGTGGGAGGATGGAGAGAACAGTGTAGGTAGTATGAAGGTGTATGCCAGGAGTGGAGATGAGAAGGAAAAGCAGAGAGCGAAACAAATGGTATCCACAGTGTACTGGGTAGTGAGGCAGAGGGGGAGATAGAGGGCCCAGGATGGAAAGGAGAGGAAGAGAGACGGAGGAATAGCAGACAAGGAAAGCTACCTGTGTTGCAGCCTAAATCCTAGCAGGGTCAGGATTTGAGACGATGTTTTAACTGTGGCCAGGCTGGCCACTTCAAATAGGAGTATCTGGAGTGGAAGAAGGAGGAGAGATTTCTGTTAAAAATTCAGAATAGGGGAGTCAGGGCTTCTCAGAAAGCTAGGTCACTGACTGTAATAAATGACTGAGTCCCAAATAGGATTGCAATTAAAGTTTACAATTTACTAAATGAATAGAGGCAAGCAAACAGCGCTGGGTGCGCCTGGAGTCTCTGCTCCACCAAGACACACACCTATTACATCAGGCGGCTGGTTTTTATGCTCCTAGATTAATACATATTCATTACATTCATTTACTTCTAGAAAAGGCAGGGTTATTATAATTAGTTCCCGGAATCTGAACCCTCCTCCTGGTGCATGTGTATCAGTCTCCGGTGGTCCCTCTGGGGTCTCTCGTGCTGAAGGCTCGTAGTCTTCCTCCAAGGCTTTTTCTTTGTCCTTCTCCTTTGTCCATCTTGGCCAGATGTCAGAGACTTGTGCAGCGTCCCCTGCAAGCTTTGTCTTTTAGTTGTCCTTCATCTTTTTCCCTCCTCCTTAATCTCCTGGCCAGATATCAGAGACTTGTATAGTGTCCCATGCAATAGTCATAATAGTTAGCAGTTATTCTGAAACCCCTTTGTTCTCTTATCCCCTATTGACACGAATTGCTGGACCATTCCTTTGCAAGATACAAGAACTATATACATTAACCACTCTGTTTTTCTTAGACTTGTGGTTATACAAGGGCATGTAAGAGAGAAGGCCACATTTCATCATATCATGTGGCTCTAGCATTGTTCCATATTGACACAAATCAGATGAACACATTTCACAATCCCTCATCTCCTTTTTCATGGTATAGATTTGTGTTTTCTTTTCCAATCGAGTCAATACTTGCCGAATTGATACCAACTTTGGATCTTCGTTTGTTTTTATTATCATCAGGGAATGGGTTTTCTCTTTCCCTGGTTCTGGGTCAACAGGTTCTGCAGATATTTGCATTCCTTGTATAACTGAGTGTATTAGTCTGGTAATACAAGGTATTAAACATGGAATTATTAACAATCCTCCACATATCCCAATACAACCATCCTTATTTTAGTAAGCCAATCACCACCCATAAAGTCCCCCCACAATCCTCTTATATCAATTCCATTCGAAGTTTGAACTGGGACATGCGCAATTTTCTTTATTTCTTATACAAGTTCATTTACAGCTTTTCCTTCATCATCAATCTCTAAACAGCAATTACTAAGGTTAAATTTTTCACAGACTCCTCTTTCTTGTGCTAGTAAATAATCCAAAGCTAAGCGATTTTGATACAAAGCAGCTCTCATCTTGGTATTTTGCTTTGCAATTAATCCAAGTGCATCTCCGGTTTTATTTACAACTATTTCTACCAGAGCTTGTAACCTAATTATTCTATGAAACTTATATATTGGGGTCCTATAGTCCCAGGATCTGTCTTCTGCCCACATAGATGGATCATAATAGGCAAACACCTTCAATCAAGGGGTTGGGCCCGCTTTCAGGGTCGATTCAGGCTTGTGTTACCGTTCGGCCTGTCAGGGTGATCCAGCTCCTGGAAAACGAATCACAATTTTATATGGGTTTAAAAAAAGATGTTCTTATATTATTTTCTTGGGACAACCTGACCTTAGTGTGGGAGAAGCCCGGTCAAGGCCCTCTCACTCGGCAGTCAATACCCATAGGGGTTGCCTCCCTCGGTAGACCATACACACCGCAGTGGAGGGTCCTGCCCTGGTCATGCCCTCTCCCTTTCCTCCCTTCAGGCTTGTCCTCTTTATCTGGTGCCCTTAATTCATGCAGAGCCTCGTTGCCAGAATATTAGTTCTTCTTTAGCTTTAATTTCAGTTCCCCAGGAGCGGACTCAACCCTCCAAGCTGGACTCAACCCTCCAAGCTTCTGTAGTTATTGGTCCCTTCACTCTGGATGTGTGGGTCCAACCCCTTTCTGCTGTTCTCACAGATGTTTCAGTAGTAAGTAAAACAAGGTACAGTCCCTCCCATTTGGGGTTCAATGATTCTTCCCTCCAGGTATTTATTAAGACCTTGTCTCCTGGTTGTATCTTATGAATAGCAAACCCCAGTGGGGCGTTTTGTGCTAAAATTCCCTTTTCTCTTAATTGTTGTAGTTGTTTCCCTGTCATGATCACATATTTCTGACTTTTATAATTCTCTATCAAAGAATAATCCAATGGCATTCCTTGGGAATACGGCATTCCATATAACATCTCATAAGGTTAGATACCCGTTTCACTATGGGGCATAGTCTTAATATTCAATAATGCCAATGGTAAACTGTTGCAGGAAGAACGGCCGAAAACACGACAGCCACTAGTATGGTCAGATCATGCTCTCTTTTATTACCCGAATAGCCTGACTTTTATAGTAAACTTAACAGGGGCGGATAGTGTCTCACACAAGATTATTGGTCAAAAGCACTCAGACAAACAACTACAAGAAAACAACCCCACCTGCAAGAAAACAACCCCCTTGTGATTAGCAGTCACATAGACCTTGTCCTTGAAGCCAGATGCTGGCAACAATATTTTTCTGAATTCCTCAGTCGGGCGATGTGGGAACACTGTCATGGGAACTTCTCATAGTTGTCCTGGCTGCTTGGTCTGCTCAGCTGCAGCAAGCCATGGGATCTTTGCTGTTTCAAAAATCCCTCAACAGCAAATGTTTTATCCAAGACAGCTGGGTTTCAATCATTAATTTAGCCAATTGTTGTTTAATCGTTTGATTCATTCTCTCAACTCATCCTGAACTTTGTGGATACCATGGAGTATGGTATTCCCATTTAATGCCTGGGGCTGTGGTTAATCCCGTAACACCTTAGATGTGAAATGTGTCCCCTGGTCAGTGTACCTGCTAGGGTAGAAGTCCCAGGTCCTTCCTGTCATTCCTGCCTGCAGCCGAAGACAATTTCTTTCTGATATCAGAAAGAGGCTAGCCAATTGCCTCTGTTTGTATTCCAAAGCCAGGTCCAAATTCTTCTTTTTATTTGTTTGTTTGTTTTGTTATGTGTTTTTTTTTTTCCATTGCATTTCAAAGTTGGTCCAAATATTCAATAGGGATTTCTTTTGGACCTTGTTGGAACAGATTCTCAGTTCCCAATTTAACCAAATTTTGGTATTTACCATTCATTATTTCCAGGGTGATTAGGGTCTCAGTGGGGGGTCTGTCAGAGGAATGCAGTCGTCTACAGTTCCCTGAGCAGTTCCACTGGCAATCTGAGTTCACTCATAAACACAGGTTGTTTTAAGAGTTAGCTGCTTTTCTGTTTCCATGACAACTCTCTCTGACCCATCATGGTCCCTCTGCCCCAGAGGGCTCACACCCATGATTTTGAGATCTCACCCTCCTGTTGAGACAGAACTATTAACATTCCTACATCCTCTTTCCCTGCTCATTCAATGTCAAAAAGCTCTGTCAAATACTACATGTCACACAACCTTTAACACCTTCAACAACCCTTTTAACCCTTCCTTTATCTTTCTCCTGCCTGTACTTTTCTCATGCCAACACCAAAGGCTCAGTCAGGGGCCAACTTAATTCCACTCCTTTTCCCTCTAAGATACTGAAACAACATATCAGTATACTACATTTCATCCTATTTTCCTTCTCTCCTCAAAAACAACATTAATTGCAAGATAGCGTTACAGTCGATTGATCCCTAAAGTGGCCATTTAGTTTATATAGTGGCCACCACTGATTGCAATACTTAATTAAATTAAATATACAAGTGGCAGGCAATTCCGTTAGTCCTAACCAGGCTGCAGCATACTTGCTCTCTTCCATGGGTATTCTATTATTAACATGAATGTTCAAAGCCTGACAGACCCAGTCCTCCATGAACCCAAATATTGGCCAAAATACATGGGGTCTTAAGGGTTCTTTTTGTCATTCTATCATATAATACTGGAACATTTTTAATTTACTCTTTAATTTTCTGGGGCCCCTATTGTTCCAATTTCTAATCATTATTCCTATTGGACTTTCTGGTGGTATGTCTGGTAATTTGCTCCCTTTCTTCTGGTCATTGGTCTTCGATTTTGTCTGACTCATCTAGGAATATTACTATGGCAATTCCCACAGCCCTTGGTTAACTTAGTAAGAGTGTCTTGCAGGGGGTTTAGGACCTATCACCCACCCACAAATCCTATAGGAATCGCTTCAGTCCTTCACCAGCCAAGTCCCTTGCGGGAGATTGGAACCGCGATTAGAAGACCTCCACATTCGCTTCGGAACTGAGTTCCATCTCAGTCACACTCTTACACACACAAGCATCTGAATCCCACCCCACCGAATGGTATACGCCTTAAATACTTATGACTCCGTCGTCTTCGTTCGGATCTTCGCGCGCAGAATTACAGGCAAAATACAGTGCTGCAGCCGGCAAGGGAGGTCATAAAAAATCAAAATCTTTGCTTACCTTTATTCAGGTTCAAGATGGTGCTAGTCCCGACCCAACTTGAACAGGAGCCATCAAATGGTGTGGTGCCTCTCCTAGATCAAATCAGAATTCAGGAACCAAATCCATCTTGGATGAGCCACCAATTGTAAAAAATGACTGAGTCCCAAATAACATTGCAATTAAAGTTTACAATTTACTAAATGAATAGAGGCAAGCAAACAGCGCTGGGTGCGCCTGGAGTCTCTGCTCCACCAAGACACACACCTATTACATCAGGCGGCTGGTTTTTATGCTCCTAGATTAATACATATTCATTACTACTTCTAAAAAAAACAACAGGGTTATTATAATTAGTTCCTGGAATCCGAACCCTCCTCCTGGTGCATGCATATCAGTCTCCAGTGGTCCCTCTGGGGTCTCTCGTGCTGAAGGCTCGTAGTCTTCCTCCCAGGCTTTTTCTTTGTCCTTCTCCTTTGTCCATCTTGGCCAGATGTCAGAGACTTGTATAGTGTCCCATGCAATAGTCATAATAGTTAGCAGTTATTCTGAAACCCCTTTGTTCTCTTATCCCCTATTGACACGAATTGCTGGACCATTCCTTTGCAAGATACAAGAACTATATACATTAACCACTCTGTTTTTCTTAGACTTGTGGTTATACAAGGGCATGTAAGGGCATGTAAGAAGTGCCTTCTGCGGCACTTGAAGGGCAATCAGGCGATCAGGCCCAGTCAGCATGGGTTTATGGAAGGCAGGTCCCGCTTGACGAACCTGATCTCCTTCTATGACAAAGTGACGCGCTGGGTGGACGAGGGAAAGGCTGTGGATCTGGTCTACCTTGACTTCAGCAAGGCTTTTGACACCGTCTCCCACAGCATTCTCCTCAAGAAACTGGCTGCTCTTGGCTTGGACTGGCGCACGCTTCGTTGGGTTAGAAACTGGCTGGATAGCCGGGCCCAAAGAGTTGTGGTAAATGGAGCCAAGTCCAGTTGGAGGCCAGTCACTAGTGGCGTCCCCCAGGGCTCGGTGCTGGGGCCGGTCCTCTTCAACATCTTCATCAATGATCTGGATGACGGCATTGAGTGCACCCTCAGTAAGTTTGCAGATGACACCAAGCTAGGTACGTGTGTCGATCTGCTCGAGGGTAGGAAGGCTCTGCAGGAGGATCTGGATAGGCTGCACCGATGGGCTGAGGTCAACTGCATGAAGTTCAACAAGGCCAAGTGCCGGGTCCTGCACCTGGGGCGCAATAACCCCAAGCAGAGCTACAGGCTGGGAGAGGAATGGTTGGAGAGCTGCCAGGCAGAGAAGGACCTGGAAGTGATGGTGGACAGTCGGCTGAATATGAGCCATCAGTGTGCTCAGGTGGCCAAGAAGGCCAACGGCATCCTGGCTTGTATCAGAAACAGTGTGACCAGCAGGGCTAGGGAGGTGATCGTCCCCCTGTACTCGGCTCTGGTGAGGCCACACCTCGAGTACTGTGTTCAGTTTTGGGCCCCTCGCTACAAGAAGGACATCGAGGTGCTTGAGCGGGTCCAAAGAAGGGCGACGAAGCTGGTGAGGGGCCTGGAGAGCAAGTCCTATGAGGAGCGGCTGAAGGAGCTGGGCTTGTTCAGCCTAGAGAAGAGGAGGCTCAGGGGTGACCTTATTGCTCTGTATAAGTACATTAAAGGAGGCTGTAGAGAGGTGGGGGTTGGTCTGTTCTCCCATGTGCCTGGTGACAGGACGAGGGGGAATGGGCTAAAGTTACGCCAGGGGAGTTTTAGGTTAGATGTTAGGAAGAATTTCTTTACTGAAAGGGTTGTTAGGCACTGGAACGGGCTGCCCAGGGAGGTGGTGGAGTCACCATCCCTGGAAGTCTTCAAAAGACGTTTAGATGTAGAACTTAGGGATATGGTTTAGTGGGTACTGTTAGTGTTAGGTTAGAGGTTGGACTCGATGATCTTGAGGTCTCTTCCAACCTAGAGATTCTGTGTGATTCTGTGATTCTGTGAAGAGAGAAGGCCACATTTCATCATATCATGTGGCCCTAGCATTGTTCCATATTGACACGAATCAGATGAACACATTTCACACTGATAAATGAAAAAGTGTACCTCAAGGGCTCCTCAAGTTTACGTAAACGGGGATCACTCCACAGTTATCGTCATGGTGTCGCGTTAAAGGGGTGTAGCTGATTAACCGTTACGGGCCCGGTTGGATTCAGAGTACTGAACCAGTCGGACATTCACCAAAAACACATTAACCACCTGGGGGTCCAGTCAGACATTCACCAAAAATGCATTAACGGTCTGGGGGTCCGTTCGGACATTCACCAAAAACGTAATAACCGCCTGGGGGTCCGCTCAGACATTCACCAAAAACGTATTAACCACCTGGGGGTCCGTTCAGACATTTACCAAAAATGCATTAACCGTCTGGGGGTCTGGTTAGATTCAGAACACTGAACTATCACGGATAACCACCCTCACCCTAGTTGCATTAATGAGAGCTATCACAATGCAATCAAGTATGGTTTATTACAGCAACAGATAATGAGGTTCTTTTGGATTGCCGGTGATAGTGACTATCTGCAAAAGCAAGCTAGTATGCATGAAATACACAGGTGTTATAGGTGTTACAGATGTTATACAGGTGTTATAAGTGTTACAGATGTTATAGGTGTTATAGATGTTATAGATGTTATAGGTGTTGTAGGTGTTACAGGTGTTACAGGTGCGCAGCCTAGAAACAAACGCGTTAAAAGGATCAAAGACTCTATAGAGATTTATAAGCAAATATTCAGATCTCACCCAAAGGCGTCCCAATGGGGGGGGAAGAGAGGCTCAGCCCGTCGACTGATCCCAGGAGTCAGGAGGTCCTAAGGATGTTGTATGTCCTCGGGATGGTATCTCCCCTGACGATGGTATCTTCCCTAACATCCCCTCTCTCTTGGGCCAATTTATATTATTTTCTATCTTTTAGGTGGAGCTTGAGTGGTTCTAGTCAAGCATATCTTAGTTATGATTGGTGTAAAGTTTTCCCGTCTCCGTTTAAAGTAATAGGCTCCGAGAAATTCAGAGCGCATGCTCAGTGAGGGGTGGTCGCACCTTGGAGGCGGGTAGCTTTTGGGATGGAGGTGTGTTTTGGTATTATAATGATATTATAATGAGCAAAAAGTACACTAGGGTACAGCATTTGTCAAAACATGACAGGTCTTTGGCTTAGGGTGGCAAAAAGTGCAGCTTTGTGCACAAGAACAATCGAGGCCCCACCTGATTACAGAGCCTAGCCGTGGTGTCTCCACTCCACTCCACGCTCCGTGGTGTTCCTTAGAGCTAGCACACCAAGTTTCCCCAGCGCGATAGCATCTAAGGTTGGGAGCCTAGGGAATGCAGTTATGCCCTACCCTGAAAGCCTCTTCAATGCTGTACCTTTTCCTTAAAAGTGTGAATGTTAGTTTTATTTTCCTAGTTACTTCAGGCAATTACACCACGCATGGGCAAAACAGACTTAGCATAGGAAGATTAATAAAATTTATTAGCTATTGCTGATGGTCTGGAGCAGTGAGAAACAAAGAAAAAAGCTGGGGGCACCATCCCCCATCCACTCTCTTCCACTTCTTCCCTGCTTTGAGTGGCACAGGGAGAGGGGCGGTAGTGGGGGCTGCAGTCAGTCCGTGGTACGTTTCCTCTGCTCCTTCCCGGTCACTCTTCCTCCTGCTTTGTTGTGGGTGCCGACCTTCCTGGGCTGGTCCTGTTTGGGTTTCTCCACGGGAAGTGAAAAACGGGCTCCTTGGGAGCTGCTCTGGTGTGGGGTCCCTCTTGTGGGACCCGACCTTCCTGGGCTGTTCCTGAATGGGCTGCAGCGTGGAGATCTGCTCCACTGCGGTACACCATGGGTTGCGGGGGTCTACCTTCCCCACCAGGGGCATCTCTGTGAGCTGCAGGGGGACTTCGGCTCCAGCACCTGGAGCACCTCTGCACTGCACTCCCCCTCCTCTGCACTGACCTTGATGTCTGCAGGGAGGTTTCTCAATCCTCGCTCCCCCAGCTGCTATTGTGCAGCATTTTTTTTTCCTTTTCTTTGGTGTGCTCTCATAGAGATTTAAACTGCTAGACTAACTTGTTGGGAAAGGATTTGATAATGAAATTGGGCATTCAAATAGTAAATTGTTAGGCTGGAATAACCGTGTTATTAAGGGGATGCTCTCAGACCCTAAGAGCAAAGATATATTTACCTTTGAGTGGAAAGACCCTGAAATGGGGCGGAAGCAACAATACAGATGGACAATTTTACCTCAAGGGTTTTCAGGGCCACCAATTTATTTGGGCAAGTTGTAGAACAAATTTTGGAGCAATTCCAACCTCTAGAGGAGGTGTTACTGTTACAATATGTGGATGATCTTTTATTGTCAGGACAGGAGAAAACAGCTGTGAAGGAAGACACTAACAAGCTAATAAAGGTTCTGGTAAAACAGGTCTTGAAAGGATTGAAAATAAATTAAAATTTGTAGAAAGAGAAGTCAAGTATTTAGGGCATCTAGTGTCTGAGGGGGAATGAAGAATAAATCCAGAGAGGATTCAGGGAATTGTTGAGCTACCCCTGCCCAAAACTCAAAAGAAGTAAAAGTTTTAAGTGAAAGAGGTTTTTAAGGAATTAGAAGTCACGAAGTCCAAAGGAAAACATACTCCCTGATGGGAGAGAAATGCTGAATGAAGTATTAATGAGGCAAATATTAACCGTTTTGCATCAAGAGGGTCATTGGGGAATTCAAGCAATGTGTGATGCGGTGCTATAGAAATATGTATGTGTAGGAATATATATACTCTGGCTGAACAAGTACGCAGGAGTTGTGTAGTGTATCAAAAGGTAAACAGGAAAATAATCCCCAGTCAGTTTAAAGGAGGGTGAGAACCAGGAATTCAACGCTTCCAAAATGTACAGGTAGATTTAAATACTTATTAATCTTGGTTGATCATTTGTCAGGGTGGGTGGAAACTTTCCCTTCAGTATCTGCTACTGCGAACATAATAACTAAAGCGATTCTAGAACAAATAACTCCCAGGTATGGAATTGTTGAAAATATTGACTCTGATCAAGGAAATCACTTTATGCCAGAAACATTGCAAGGGCTAATGTGGACTCTAGGAATTAAGTGTAAATTTCACACTCCTTGGCATCCTTCCTCTTCTGGAAGGGTGGAGAGGATCAGATAGTAAGGAAGCAATTGACTAAGTTCTGGAAACTCGGCTTCCCCAAAGTGCTTATCTTTGGCACTTCTCCGAATTCAAACTGCACCAAGAAAAGATGTGGGAGTTTCACCATATGAAATATTATTTGGATTGCTGTACATGGACAAAGGGAATGAATTACCTCAGTTTGAGACAAAAGATGCTTTTCTTAAGAACTATATACTTGGGCTGTCATCCTCTTTGTCATCTCTCAGGACCTGTGGACTGTTAGCTCAAATCCCACCCTTGGAAGTCCTGATCCATCCATTCTGAGTAGGAGATTGGGATCTGATGTGAACATGGAGAGAAATGAAACTGCAACCTTAGTGGGACGGACTGTTACAAGTGCTCCTGACTACTGAGATGACAGGAAGAACGGCTGAGAAAGGGTGGACTCATACCTGGGTAAAAGCATAAGTTAACCCTGATACCTGAGAGACTGCATTAACAAAGACTTTTAAGGTTAAAACTGTTGAAAATGTCCATTGTAAACCTTTAACTTCTTAGAAGAATTCTTAATGAATTAATGAGTAAAAGGGATTGAATTACACAGAATTGGAGTGTTTCCAGGGAACACTCTCTGGAAGTGACATCTATTGAGTTCTGTCTCGAAATAATTGTTGGATTTGCACCCAGATGCCTAGAAAGACTGAAAAGGCCTTGTCCCTGATTGCTGTTTCCAGCAACAACCATGTCTGGATTCTCTAGATTTCTAAAAATGACAGATCATACTCAGTCCTGGGAAGGAATAGATTTTAGAGTTGAGTTCCCTACACATAGTCCTGGCTACAACATACTGTGTTCTCAAAGGTGCCTTTTAAACAACATTGATAGAAACTCAGGGGGCAATATTACTGACCCTGGGTGTGTTAATAGTATCCATGAAGTAGGGAATAATCCATAGTGTACTGAATATGGTAGCCACGGGAATGCTAATATACATAGTGCACACCATGTACAACATGAGAATACTGTAACTGGATGGCCTGTGCCAAATGGCAAGGGGTGGTACTGGCCATGTGGCCATAAAGCCAGGAAGGTGTTGCCCCTAGGATGGAAGGGAGCTTGCACCCTGGGGGCAATATTTCCAAAAGTAACTATTATTGAAGACCCACAAAGCCAAAGCCCCCTTGAGACCACACACAGAATTAAGCGGACTCCTGATGATCCTCTAGTAAAATTTTCTAGCATTTCACAGTTTTACAAGATGTTTTTACCATGGTTAGGGGAGAGTGAATTAGAAAATGCTATTGTAAATATCTCAACTATAATTGAAGAACTAGAAAATAAGTTTGATAAGTTTGCAAAAATAGTACTCTAGAATTGAATGGTATAAGATTTATTAATAACCTCATAAGGAGGAGCATGTACTGTAATTAATACTAGTTGCTGTATATATGTAGATCAAATGGAATGAATTTGACTGATCTCAAAAATATTTGGGGAAAAAAAACACACAAGATCCTACATAGAGTAGCTAAAGATGACAATTCCTTGGGATTTAGAAACATTTGGGAGAAACTAACTTCGTGATTACCTGAATGGAATTGGCTCAAACAACTATTTGTTGGTATTGTAATAATAATGGCATTGTATATCTGTCATCCCCTGTGACATCCGAAGAAGAATATTGCACCTTAATGTTGGAAAAACTCAAGAGTGTGGCATGTGAAGAGATGCAAAAACAACAATAGGAATAAGAAAAGAAGAGGGGGGAATCGTGATAAATTAAGTTGTGTTTTGCAGTAGAGAATTACTTTTCTGTATTCCAAGGTAGTTGTGTAGTCATATAAGGAGAAATGCTAAGTAGATAAGTGGACAGTAGAAGGCCTCACTGTTCCGAAATAACGTAGCAGCTTGAGAAAAACAGGATGAGCAGTGTGAGAACAGTAAAACAAAGATCACAAGTTCTCAAAACATAAGAAAGGAGCAATTGAAGGGTTAAAAAAAAAATTGTACATATATGGTATAGAGGAGAGTTGAGTAGCTTGTGAACCTGTAGTTCTCAGACAATGAGGAAACATGGGAGGTGATCAGGCGTCGGGTAATAGGGAATAAAAGGTTATGATTTGTTTACTAAAAGTCGCTCCTGATTGACAGGATGCTCCCCATTGCAATCGCAAATAAAATAGCTTCACAGAAGATCCTGTCTGAAGAAAATTATTTGAGATTTTTCTCACAATATTGCTTCTGATTTTGCTAGGAGTGATTTTAGGTCTCTATTGAGAAGTATAAATGCTTTATCCAAATGACACAAGTTTTGCTGCTTTGTAAAACTAGGTGAAATCACAGTCATAATCAGTTTGCTCATACATTTTCCAGATGTGCTACTAATGATCTAGTCCTGTGATACCAAGAACCATTTTTTTTAGATTTTATTTTGCAGTTCTAAATGCTGCTCTTTCTCTAGTAAGCAGCACCTTTATCTGGGGAGAAGTCTTGCCTTCTCTTGCATGTGAGAATGAAGGAGTGGAAGGTTTTGATTTTTTTTTGTCCTAATCCAAATTTTATTTTATATATATATATAGACACGCATATATAAGACTCATTATTACAGTAAAACATCCAAAAGAAGAATTAAAGATTCTTTGATAGTCTACAGTGAAGTAAGAGCTAAAACCCAAACCACTATCAGTAACTCCTGCTTTGCGCTTTATGAGAAAATGCCACAGCTCTGAGAATTGAGGGTTGAGGTGTAGCACCCTGTGCCTGCTGCAGAAAGGAAAAATATTTGGGGGGGGGGGGGGGGACACAACGATAGAAAACACCGTCCAGAAATCCTGTAGCCCAGCAGAACATTAATATAAAGAGGCTGTGATATAAATAGAGCAACAACAACAATAGCTCCAGCCATATCTGAGAAATGAGTGGGAGAAGTGATTGGAGAGTTTTTTACTTGCTTTATTGCTGAAGATATAAAATTAACTGTGCTTGGGCAGAATGCTTCCAACTAAATACCTGACGTTGAGACTGAACCCCAAATCAGTGTATTCTCTGCTTGATGGCTCAGTGATTTTCTAAAATGGAGCCTGAATTAGGAGCAAAACTAGCTATTGTTCTTGGCCTTAAGGGCTACAGAAAAGTTCCTGCGTTTTTTTGATTCTATAGACATGCAGGGCATGAGGTAGGTTTATAACATTCAACACTGAGATTTATATTCTAACTGTGCAGTTACCAAAAAAAAAAAAAAAAAGTACCTGACACACAAGGTAAAGTGAGAGCTAGGCTTTTTATATCACTCATTGGCAGCTGCTGACATCTCAGCTAAATGTGACCTTCTGCTAGCTCCACAGCTGATTTTGCTAACTGCAATAGCAGAATAGATGCTCTTTCCTTACAGGGATAGGTCCTAAGGCTCAGTTTGATATTTCTTGTGTTGTTTGTGTTGTGCTTTTTCATCAAAATCTTTACTTAAAGGTAACTTTACATCTTCTTTGTGTGTGTATGTGGGGCTGGGTTTTAAAAATCACATTTCAGTTATTTTTCATCAGGAGATGCCCTGAGTATTCATGGAGAATGGGGTAGAGAAGCCACATTCCCTACATTCTATTTGTCTTGAGCTAGATGCAGAAACCCCAGTGGTGTTGGTGTGGGAAAAAATAGTTTTCCTCAAAGAATACAGTCATGTATTCTGGTTATCTAATAAATTTGCACACAGAAATCTCATCAGGAATTAATGTATTTTCTACACTAGGTAGTGCACTGTATTTTAGAGCAAAGCAGGACAGGTACTGAAATGAGAATATTTTACCTTAAAGAAACGAGGTATAAAGGACAGGGTTATGACAAGAACAGAATAAATACAGGGCTCCAATGAAGTCAGTTGCCAAATGTGGTAAAATATTAATTAACCAGCACAGTAGAGGATTTTCTGGTCATTCTCAGAGTCAAAGCATCCCTAGCAATAACAGGCAGGCTCCTAATTCCCATGCAGTGTGAAAGAGACTACATCTCCAGTAATTTACTAACCCTATGATCACTAACAAAAAAAAAAAAAAAAAAAATGCACTGCCAGTGATTTTGTTCTTGCTGCCCAGCATCAGGTCAAGATTTTGCTATCCATGAAGCATTTTTAATTAATGTACAACCTCTAGGATTATTATCTTTGTGCTGTCTTATAGCCAATAGGCTGCTTTCAATTTATTTATTAATGAAATGTACACCACAATGACCAAGCCTCCTGCTGAAACAAAATCTTTGCATTCTAAATTCTTTCCAATGTATCTAGTTCCTGAGTTTCCATTAAACAAGAAATGACTCTTGTAAATGAAACAATTTCCCATGCCAATTACTAACACTATGATATCTTATTTCAGATTATGTTAATCAGAGAAAATGTAACCTTAAGTGCTATTCTCTGTGCTGGAAATCTAATTGTAATGGTAGACAGAACATTTTTATTTCTCTTCCTTTTGAACCTACTCTAGAAGCTGCATAAAATTATATAACAATCTAAGCATTAAGCAGGGAGATAACTGACATTTCAGATCTACTAATACGTAGTTACAAATCAGATAATTTTATATCTCAGCAGATTTATTAATCTGAAAAAAATAATTCGAAGCAGTGTGATTTTAATAATGATATTCACATTAAATTACTTTCTGAGGCTAACCTCTCACTAACACTATTCTAAATCTTTTTTATTTTTTTAATATGAGAAAGCTACACAGGAAATTAAAAAAAATAATAATCCTTATGAACGTCACATAACTACAATCTTGCAATTTTTTATGAATAAGGTACACTGTTGTTTTGCCAGGCTGTCTGTGCTATTTTAAGCCCATGAAATATTTGGAACAGATACTTCCAATCACACTGTGCAAATGCCAGGTGTGAAATATAGGTTCAGTTTAAGCCAGTGGGACTCTTTTTACTGACTTCAGTGGGGCTAGGATTTCTCCACATTAATTTCACTTTCAGGATCTAGTTTTGACTTCATATACAGCCAAAAGCAAGATATGATATATGAGTAGCATTTAGCCAGGAACAGCCTTAGAAAGTAACATAACACATCTAAATCATAATGTCTTCCTTATTTCTTCTTTGCTTTCAGGGGTTGTAATTTGCTGCTCATCTACAACGATATTAAATTGCTTCACCCTTCCCACATATGCACTTAAAAACTCGAGCTCTCTACACTGAATAGGGGAGTTACAGACTAGTCTGAAACTTATTTCCAGCCTACTCCTTATACGAGTCTTTTTGCTAGGAAAAAGTGAGCTCTACTTGCTTTATGCTATAAAGACATAAAAGAAATTCTTGTTCTTATCCACTGATTGTCATGATGGGAGATGCAGCCTCATCAGTCTCCTCCAACAAGTCTGGAAGCAAGAAGTATCCTTTACTATCAAACAAGTATTACGTATGCCTTAAAAGTGAAAATATTTTTTTTTTTTTTTTTTTGCCAAAACTCATCAATGTTTTTCCAGTCTCATGTTTTCTTCCTTTTTTCTTTTCTCCAGATATATTCTACAGGAAGGAGAAAGGATAGGAGCTATTTCTAATCAATATTTCTAACAGTGTTTCTAATCAAACTTTGGGTTTTTGGGATTATACTAAATTTCTTAGTTAAATTTCTTTAAAAACTTGTGGAAAGCATCCAGGCTGACAGTCCTAGAACTGAAGCTACAAGACTATTAAAATACTCTGACTAGTTTTCAAGCTTTGCTGTATTTTCTCTCTTTTGAGTTTATTGGCCAAATGTTCTATAGTGTACATATACTGGTTTTAAATACTTATTTGTCTAAGTATCAGTCATGTAGAACTCGGTAAGAATATAGATAGAAAGAATGCAAAGTCTTCAGTGCCAAATGAAGAACTGGTTTAAAATATTCAAACAGCATTTTTTCTTTATCATATTGTCAAAAAGTTCCAGAATGTAAGAAAATGATGTGTACCTTTGATGCCATTTGCTAAAAGAAAGCAAACTAACCTTTTATTATAGAAACTCTTGCTTTTACAGCAAATTAATAGAATTGCTTAATATGATATGGAAGCTGCTTCAAAACAGAGTTGATTCTCTCCCCACATCCCCACAGGATTTTTTTATTTTTTTTCCCGATAGACTGTCTGAGCTGCAAATCACGAGCCTCACAATATCAGGTTTCTAATTTAGTGTCTAAGGTAAGTCATTAGGATCAATACCTACCATGGCTCACAAACACATGCTAATGTCTGTCTCATTTTAATTCTTTTGCATCTGAAACCTTTCCAGCCTTGAGGACTCCTACAGACAGTGACAGTGCATAACACATAATCTATGCTCATGTTCTGTTCAATATTGTAGCAGCCGTAGCCATATTGAAGGCTATTCTTCAATTTTGAAGAGAGGTAGCTATTTTAATGTTATGTTCATTGAATGCAGTGTCTTAAAGAGAAAAGTAGCAAAGCCATAATTTGAAGTCAACCAAGTTGTGTTCAATAAAGAACTAGTTAGAAGAGCAGACCATTTTGGAGAATGCTGTAATACTTCAAACATTAGGGAAGTCTCAGAGGCATTGCACTACAAACTGACCTAGTATTCCTCAGGCTGTTTTCAATGGCATAGATTTATTACATGTTTTGGTACCTAGGACTGCACTGAAAATAAAGTTCCCCAGTGTTTTATGAAGCATCAGTATAGCTAAAAAGGAATAAACTCTTTCCTCTTCTTCCCCTGTTCCCTGGGTGTTGAGGAAATGATCTGTTCCTCGTGGATGAGGGACAGGTGATGGCCCTCTCAGTGTAAACTACACACCTAACATAATAACGTATTTTTTAAAATAGCTGTAAGCTTACATATGCAGTTTTAGATACTTTCATAAACCCAACACCCTTTGAAAAACCACCATGCTGGGGCTCTGAATCTTGTTGTTGTACTGGGTCTGTCTGGGATGGGGTTAACTTTCCCTGCAGCAGCCCATACAGTGCTGTGCTCTGCACTTGAAGCTAGAACAGCAGTGGTATCACACCAGGGTTGTGTCTACTGCTGAGCAGTGCTGACACAGCATCGGGACTTTCTCTAACCCTCCTAGGGGGTGGGCAAAAAAGTGAGAAGAGAAACATCACCAGGGCAGCTGACCTAAACCAACCAAAGGGATATTCCATACCATATGATGTCACACTCAGCAATAAAAGGTGGAAACAGGAAGAAGAGGGGAGGGGTGGGCTCTCATTGGGAAAACATCTGTCCTCCTCCCGAACACCGGCTATGTGCGTTGAGGCCCTGCTTCAAGGACGTGGTCAAGCATCGCTCATTTGTGGGAAGTAGAGAGTAATTTCTTTCCTCTGCACTTCCACATAGCCTTTATTTGTTTTTTTTTTTTGTTTTTTTTCCCATTTTTCGCCTTTCCCTTTTTTCCCTTTAGTTAAATTATTTAATTAATAATGTTTTTCCTTAATCATTATTTTTTCTTTTAATTAAATTATCCTTATCTCAACCTGTGAGTTGTTTCTTTTCTTCTTCCCCTCCTCTTCTGAGGAGGGGGAGTGAGAGAGTGGTTGTGGTGGAGTTCAGCTGCCTAGCAAGGTAAAACCACCACAGTTGTATGACAATTTTTACAAACAGTACATTTAAGTCAGTTTGTTTTTCTTGCAGCTACTAACCATGGATAAAAAACAGCCATGGTTCAAGTAAAATAATTCACATATGAGTCATAACACCTTATTGCAGTCTACAACTTCCTCGTAAGGGGGTGTCGAGAGGCAGGAGACCTTTTCTCCATTAACACCAGCGACAGGACCCGCGGGAATGGAGTTAAGCTGAGGCAGGGGAAGTTTAGGCTTGACATCAGGAGGGGGTTCTTCACAGAGAGAGTGGTTGCACACTGGAACAGGCTCCCCAGGGAAGTGGTCACTGCACCGAGCCTGACTGAATTTAAGAAGAGATTGGACTGTGCACTTAGTCACATGGTCTGAACTTTTGGGTAGACCTGTGCGGTGTCAAGAGTTGGACTTGATGATCCTTAAGGGTCCCTTCCAACTCAGGATATTCTATGATTCTATGATTCTATGATTGGGATATGACCTTGGATTTCATGACAATGACTACATCATTAAAAATGCCATGTGTCAGTTATCTTACAAATGGCCACACGTTCTTTTCATGACTCATTACAAATTTTCACCAAGTTTCATTGCCTCCCTGTGTGAGTGGGAGAAATATATATGAGTCAGATGTTATTGCACCATAAAATAAAGTTACAATAAGGAATGCTGAAAGACAGAAAATTGCAAGAAATTCTCAAGAAAATCCACTTTGTATATTGGGGTGCTGCCAGGTTTTTGCTTCTACTGGGTTTCTTTTGTAGGAATGCCTCTGGCCTGATACATATGTTTAATACTTTGTCCACTTAGGTATGCGCCTGTGCATTGAACAGCAGCTAGCTGATGCCATATTGTATGCAGCACATCTGAAAAAAAGTCTCTTCACATGTTTGACATAAATTAGTCATATAAAAGGCATAATTGTTAAACTGTCTGAACATAAAACAAAGTCCACATAATATTGCTGAATGAGCTGGTCAGGTAAGAGTCCTCTAGATGTCCTTATTCTATCAGTAAATGCAACTAGAACAAGAATTATAGTGAGACATCAGACAAAATGCAATATGCTTGTCAGCTGAGCAGAGCTTAATGGACCCAATATAGGGTCTGATCCTTCATTTTTGAAAGTCCTTGAAATCAATGGTTGTTTTGGCAAAGTAGGAGTTATCAGACTCTCCAGCACTTAACTATGTGAAACTTCTGGTTAAGGCAGAACAGATATATTTATTAAGCAAAACCTAGAACTTTGGAAGGTCATATGAACCACCTACACTGAATTTCTACTTTTGGATTGGTTTACTTGCTGTCTGAACATGTTTACCTCTGACTTCTGTAATCTTACTGTTTACAGAAAGTACCTGCAAGAAATAAATTTGTTTTGCAATTTGTTTTTAAACTTCATAAGAATATGGGGATGAATCCTACCTTAAGCATTTTTAAATTGCTTTCTTGGTATGACAGAAGTGTAAAGCAGTTTAAGTAATGAGGGACAAGGCAGTGAAACTGCACTTTGCAAATGTACAAAGAGCTGTCCATCATTGTAGCCTGATTTTTTTTTTTTTCAAAACTACTTAGAGAGCTGAGACATATTCTACTTTGCAGCTCAGTCTTAATCCTAAGAGAAGTTACTAACTGCTGATCTCAGCCACATTGGCTGATTCTTAGCTCCTTTCAAAAACTGTTACAGCCAGGATATCAGCTGACATCATATATAAACACAGTAACTGGAAGACATTTTCAGTGTAATAAAATCTGGTTTATTTTATAGATGACATTTTCTTCCCTTGAGTAGCTCTGTTACCATGAACTCATTAATCTATTCCCTTTTCTACCTTTTTTACTTGCTAAAGTTTCTGCTTTTTTTTTTTTTTAAATCCTTTTTCAGGACTAATATTATCATTTTCATTAGAGCTCATACTTGTTCTGGATGCCATCTCCAAGCAATTGGAAGAGAAGAAGGTTATGAGGACTAGTCAGCATGGATTCACCAAGGGGAAGTCGTGCTCGACCAACCTCGTTGCCTTCTACGATGACATCACCAGCTGGGTGGATGAGGGGAGAGCCGTGGATGTCATCTACCTTGACTTTAGCAAGGCTTTTGATACTGTCTCCCATGGCATCCTACTAGCAAAGCTGAGAAAGTGTGGGATAGATGAGTGGACAGCAAGGTGGGTTGAGAACTGGCTGACTAGCCGAGCTCAGAGGGTGGTGATCGGAGGAGCAGAGTCCGGTTGGAGGCCTGTGACTAGCGGTGTTCCCCAGGGGTCGGTGCTGGGTCCGGTCTTGTTCAACATCTTCATCGACGACCTTGATGAGGGAATAGTGTCTGCCCTCAGCAAGTACGCCGATGACACAAAGCTGGGAGGAGTGGCTGACATGCCAGAAGGCTGTGCTGCCATTCAGCGAGACCTGGACCAGCTGGAGAGATGGGCAGCAAGAAACCAAATGAGGTTTAACAAGAGCAAGTGTAGAGTCCTGCACCTGGGCAGGAACAACCCAAAGTATCAGTACAGGCTGGGGGACAACCTGCTGGAAAGGAGCTCTGAGGAGAAGGACCTGGGGGTCCTGGTGGACGACAGGTTGACCATGAGCCAGCACTGTGCCCTTGTGGCCAAGAGGGCTAATGGGATCCTGGCGTGCATTAAAAGGAGTGTGGCCAGCAGGTCAAGGGAGGTGATCCTCCCCGTCTACTCTGCCCTGGTCAGGCCTCACCTGGAGTACTGTGTCCAGTTCTGGGCTCCCTGGTACAAGAAAGACAGGGATCTCCTGGAAGGAGTCCAGCGGAGGGCCACAAAAATGATACAGGGCCTGGAGCATCTTTCCTATGAAGAAAGGCTGAGAGACCTGTGTCTGTTCAGCCTGGAGAAGAGAAGACTGAGAGGGGATCTCCTCAATGAATATAAATATCTGAGGTGTGGGGAACAGAAGGATGTAGCCAACCTCTTCTCAGTGGTTTGTGGGGATAGGACAAGGGGCAATGGCTGCAAGGAAGTTCCGCACCAGCATGCAAAAGAACTTCTTCACGGTGAGGGTGACGGAGCATTGGAACAGGCTGCCTAGGGAGGTTGTGAAGTCTCCTTCTCTGGAGATATTCAAGGCCTGTCTGCATGCCTACCTGGGCAGCCTGCTCTGAGAAACCTGCTTTAGCAGGGGGGTTGGACCCGATGATCTTTCGAGGTCCCTTCCAACCCCTATGGTTCTGTGATTCTGTGATTCATTGATTCTGAAACTGAACCCAATAGTTAGCAACACCTGACTATTGAGCAAAATGGAAAAGCCTGATCCTACCATCCCACGCTGAACAACGTGTTACCTCTGGCCCATGTATTTAACACCAAAAATCATTCATGCTCAGCAAAACACCCTTTAGACACGCTTGTTGTGGTTTGTTTTTTTTCCGCAGGAGAGTGTTATGTAACAGCAGACAAGGTACATTCAGATAGCTAATGAAAAGTCATATGCTAACTCTGCTTCTTTGATGGGAGTAAGACACACATCAGCTCTGGTCTGGAAAAAACATGTAGCTGTGGGCAATATTTGAAGTTCATCCTCTTTGAAGAGGCATTTGGTTGTACTTTACCAGGTAAAATCATCTGCCTGTACCTGGTTCTATAGCTTCCCTCTCAGGGAATCAGGAAAGTAGCTTCTCATCCATAGCTGTTTCATGGTAACACTATCTTAAGATACATTCATAGGGCAAATCAAACAGTACAGCTTCATCTTAGGGCTAGAATAACCAAACCATGTGAACCTCTAATGAATCATGATTTATTTTGCTTTGTTTTGTACATCAGCAGTAAATACCTGAAGTGATTTTCAGAGCTCTTTCAACAGAATACTGCATTTTGGCCTTCCTTGAGTAATGCATTCTCATATGATTTGTCATGTCCAAAAGATTCACAAAAGGCATGACATGGCCTTAAAGGAGAAATTGGAAATAACTCAGTTTGACTGACAAGAGGAAAGCAGCTTTTGTCTGCCTGACCCATGTCAAGTATGGACAATGAGCCAATGTAAAGGTCACTGTGAATAACAGCCAAGGGGAATTTCAGACTTTCCCCACTGTGAATAACAGCCATGGGGAATTTTCAGACTTTCCCCACTTCCTCATAACTGCTCAATCATCCATTAAACCACCAACACTATTACTGTGAACTGCCTGGAAAAGAAGGCACTTGAAATTTCATTTGTTTCAGAAGCTATGTGAACATATTCATAGCATAGTGCTAGACAAAAGGCAACACAGAAATGAAAATCACAGAATCACAGAATCACAGAATTGTCTAGGTTGGAAGAGACCTCAAGATCATCAAGTCCAACCTCTGACCTAACACTAACAAGTCCCCCACTAAACCATATCACTAAGCTCTACATCTAAACGTCTTTTAAAGACCTCCAGGGATGGTGACTCCACCACTTCCCTGGGCAGCCCATTCCAATGCCTAACAACCCTCTCAGTGAAGTTCTTCCTAAAAAAACATACTCTTCTGTGGTGGTTTTACCGTGCTGGGCAGCTAAACCCCACAACCGCTCTCTCACTCCCCCTCTTTTAGATGAGGAGGGGGAGAAGTAAAGCAAAGAACAACTCACAGGTTGAGATAAGGATAAATTAATTAAAGGGAAATAATTATAATAATTAAATAAAGACTACCATGAACTAAACAATTAAACTAAGGGGAAATAAAAAGGGAAAGGGGAAAAGGGAGGGGAAAAGGAAAAATAAAAAGAAGGGAGGAAAACAAACAAACAAAATAAATGAAGGCTATATGGAAGTCCAGAGGAAAGAAATTACTCTCTACTTCCCACAAATGAGCGATGATTGACCACGTCCTTGAAGCAAGGCCTCAACGCACGCAGCCGGTGTTCGAGAGGAGGACCGACGTTTTCCCAACGAGAGCCCACCCCTCCCCTCTTCTTCCTGTTTCCACCTTTTATTGCTGAGTGTGACATCACATGGTATGGAATATCCCTTTGATTGGTTTAGGTCAGCTGCCCTAGTGATGTTTCTCTCCTCACTTTTTGACCACCCCCTAGGAGGGTTAGAGAAAGGCCTGATGCTGTGCCACTGCTGCTCAGCAGTAGACACAACACTGCTGTTCCAGCTACAAGTAGAGTACGGCACTGTATGGGCTGCTGCCGGGAAAGTTAACATTCCAGCCTGACCCAGTACATCTTTATAAACATACAAACCCACAAAAGAAAATAGCAGTCTGGTGTAATTTAAGCAGCTTTGGATGATGTTTCAGATATGTGTGACCATAAAATGTAAGATTCTTTTGTACATGTGGGCATGAAAATTGACCTAAACATGAAATTCAATTAAAAACAACAGCAACAACAACAAGCACAAGATATTAGCTAATTACTTTTGCTCCCTCCAGAATTGCCTTCTTGAATGTAACCCACATTTGTTGCAATATGATGCCTGAGTGAACTAACTGTATTACAGCTTATCATAAATTCTTTGATCGCCAAAGACAAACTCAGGAAGGATCAGGCCCTGTAGTGCTAGGTTCTGTGAAAGTGAATTGGAAGATATGACCTCTCCCTGGAACAACTCAGTATTCAATTTCAGAGATAGCAGACAAGTGTAACAAACGGTAGCCCCATCTCCCAGTTTCATCTGTAATTATTTGCTTGTGGAGTGCAGTAATTATTTGTGAACCCACACTTCAGTAGCAAATTAATACTCCCACTCACTGTTCTGGCTCAGCTACTATAACTATAAAACCAGAATTGAAGTTCTGACCAATGTCTTCAAACACTTCCACCCTGCTCACACTCCAGCAGCTTCTACAGGAAGGTAAATTCATTATGCATTCTAAAGAGGATTTGCAATCTGAGTTACAGTCTACCAGTGTCCCAAAGGGAAACAAATAAAAACAGTCTCTCTATGTTGCATTTTTTATACTAATTATTTGCACTTTAGATTTTACCCAGAAAAATGTATATCATATTCTTGCAGACTAGCACATAGCAACAGTGGAAATAAATATTCTTTAGACAATTGATAAAGTTGAAGGTTCTTCACAGCTTGTAAACAACTTAAATATTGCATGGCATGTAAAAAGGCACCAAAAAGGAAATTGATTCCAAAACTGAAAATGAGAAAAACAAAATCCCAATAAACTAAATTAACAAAAATCAAGAAGGGCAAGTTTTTACCGGTGACCTTAGATGACCTCCATTAGAGAGTAATTACTATACAATCAATAGTCCTTATGCATAACTACAGACACAAATGGTCAATGGGAAGTGATAAAAGAATGGTGATCAATAAACATTACAGTTTGGCATACAATGGTCCAAGCAGTGGATGAAAATACATCACTTTTTGACTTTGGAAAGACAATATAAAAAGCAGGATTCACCAAAGTTTGGTATTTGAACAATTTCCATGATATACTAGATCACTATTCCTTTTAAAATCCTTTCTATACAGCTGAATTAAATGACCTGGTTACAACATGCCTGCTTAATTATCAACTTCAGTGTGATCCCATTTTTATGCAATATGGGTGGGCATATTTCTGAATAATCCCTAAAAAACATATACCTGTGAAAATGAGCATGCTCCTCTTAGCTGTTCAAGATCAGAATCAAATCAAATCATTGTTTCTTTGCCACAGTAACAGAAAAGAGAAAGGCTAGACACTCGTTGAGATATTGAACCTCCTTCTGTTGATGGTGGATATAAAATTTCAGCGGCCTAAACCAAAACACACTGAAATATCTAAAGAAGGGAAGGAAGCAACTCTTATTGAGCTCAAGCAATCTTGAATCTGGCCCATGATGAAGACCCAACTGTAAAAATATAAGTTAGTATTATTCCCTGATCATTGCTAGAAAATCAGTCATAAGCCGTCCTTAAGAGCTGCACTTTATATTTCAGAAAATGAGTTGTAATTTTTGCAGTAAAATTTACATTCCTCACTAAGAGACAGCAGTCAGTCAGCTATATAATATAAATCACATGTTTACCACAGCTTCACACACATACACTCCTCCTGCAGTCAGAGAAAACTGATGAAAATTATCCCTGGGACATGGTTTCAACAGACAGCACATGAATTTTTGCACAGGAAATCATATAATCACAGAATGGTTTAGGTTGGAAGGGACCTCTGGAGAAATGTTTACTGTTCCTTGTGATCCTGGACAGGATCCGCTCCTAAGTCTGTGGTTGGTCAAAATCAAAAATAGAAACCAAAGGGATTCATGTAAAAGGACTGGGATTTTGTTAATTTAAAATTGTATTAGGAATTCTTTCCCTGTGAAGAGAAAATATTACAATCTATATGATATAGTTTCCTAAAAAATTCTAGTTTTGGAATTAGATGACTTTTAAGGTCCCCTCCAACCCAAGCCACTCTATGATTCTAAAACCAGTTCATATACACTGCCTTGAAGGGAGTTTAGATGATTTAAAAGTAGACACAATGGTTTAAATCAAGATAGAGAATCATAGAATCATAGAATATCCTGAGTTGGAAGGGACCCTTAAGGATCATCAAGTCCAACTCTTGACACCGCACAGGTCTACCCAAGTTCAGACCATGTGACTAAGTGCACAGTCCAATCTCTTCTTAAATTCAGTCAGGCTCGGTGCAGTGACCACTTCCCTGGGGAGCCTGTTCCAGTGTGCAACCACTCTCTCTGTGAAGAACCCCCTCCTGATGTCCAGCCTAAACTTCCCCTGCCTCAGCTTAACTCCATTCCCGCGGGTCCTGTCGCTGGTGTTAATGGAGAAAAGGTCTCCTGCCTCTCGACACCCCCTTACGAGGAAGTTGTAGACTGCGATGAGGTCTCCCCTTAGCCTCCTCTTCTCCAGGCTGAACAGGCCCAGTGCCCTCAGCCGTTCCTCGTACGTCTTCCCCTCCAGGCCTTTCACCATCTTCGTAGCCCTCCTCTGGACACTCTCCAACAGTTTCATGTCCTTTTTATACTGTGGTGCCCAGAACTGCACACAGTACTCGAGGTGAGGCCGCACCAGCGCAGAGTAGAGCGGGACAATCATTTCCCTCGACCAACTAGCGATGCCGTGCTTGATGCACCCCAGGACACGGTTGGCCCTCCTGGCTGCCAGGGCACACTGCCGGCTCGTATTCAACTTGTTGTCTACCACGACCCCCAGATCCCTCTCTTCTAGGCTGCTCTCCAGCGTCTCATCGCCCAGTCTGTACGTGCAGCCGGGGTTTCCCCGTCCCAGGTGCAGGACCCGGCACTTGCTCTTATTGAACTTCATGCGGTTGGCGATCGCCCAGCTCTCCAACCTATCCAGATCCCTCTGCAAGGCCTTTCCACCCTCATTCGAGTCCACAACTCCTCCAAGTTTGGTGTCAGTAATTTGCAAGTTCTCAATTCCCTCAAAAATACAGTTTTAGAAGAATTTTATGGATTCCAATATTAACCACAAATAGCCATAGCAATCAAATGCCCGTTCTATTGCTTACTACTGCTTTTAGGCTTCATGCCTTTGGATGCATAGAGCATATTACTCTGATTCTTTAGCAACACCTTTCTAGGGCCAATAAGATATTCCTTGCTGAAGTTGGTGAATGCTGACCCTCTATTGTGGTTCCAAGAACTTCATCAGGATTAATTGCTTTCAGTAGTTGTTCTGGGATAAGATTTAAAATGTTCCAGCATCACACCAAGCAAAATAATGTTACTTTCCTTTTTCCATTTTTTTTTTTTACACATTTTTCACTAAGCAGGAAGATTGTTTGAGGTTGTTTGGTCAAACTGGATGGATTTGGATTTCTGAACACAACACCTTTGGTTGCTCTCTCCCCACCCTTTTGCCTTCCTATGATTAAGTGGTTATTACAAGTAGTCAGGTTACATCTGGACATGAAGCTCTGAATGACACCAGTCTCTGAATGATTTTACCCTCGGGTACTGATATTGTCTGTTCCACCATTGCCCAAATTATATAAATTGCTTCAACATGTTTATGCACAGCTAATGGATTGTATTGTAAGGAATAATGTTTTGACTACCCATAAATCTGTGTTAGACCTTCTAATTCCATCATAAATGTGTTAATATCCTTTACAAATAATTTGTTTCTATTTCCATGCGGGACACAATTGGCAGACAGCATCGTGGGGGACTGATAGTATCTTTATAATATTAGATTAAGATGATTGTGGGTTTTGATTAAAACCCATTAAACTTTTTGCATGTTCTATTCACTTGCTTGGGACTGATTAAAGAGATGACAACAATCTGTTTTCCTTTGTAGGGCTGCATGACTGTTGCCGACGGAAGGAAGACCCAGACGCTCAATATGAGTGAACAGTGAACTTCAACTTTAATGGATAGCTCAGTCGCCTTTTATCTAGTTTGAACATAATCAACTCATACATATTGCAGAAACTAAGCTCAGGATTGGTTAACACTTCCCGGGCTTTTCAGTCTGGTCCTCCTTCTTTTGGCTACCTGTCCCACCTTAGGGACTTTCCCGATGGCCCAAGGGCATCGTGTCCTTGAGCCTGATTGGCTCTCAGCCAGCTGCATACGTGCCAAGGCTCATGTGAGTTGAGTACGGTGCTTCACCAGCCCATTGTCTCCCAACTGCTCAACATTCACATGTCCTGCCTCACTTAACGATTCCTCCACAATTCCCCCGTTTTTATTTTGCAGCAACTATAATCAATATAACTATAAGTAGAAAACGAAGTTCCTCTTTGACGAAGAAAAAACCATCCACCCATGTTCCCAAAAACAGATTTAAACCAACCTTCAAACCAACTATCTTGTACTACAATTTTTTGCGTATGATCCCTTAACCATTTCAAACATAATCAACTCATCAACGAAAGGATCAGACGCAGAAGCGAGGAATAGGCAAAATGAACTTTCTCTAGTTTGATTTGCCCAAGTGACCCACATATTGGTTTGAGGATTGATTTTGCTTAGGATGGCACTATTACGTCCAACCGTCATTGTCAAAGATAATGCAACCAGAATCCCTTGTGCCGTTAGATCAGCCATGGTTGCTGTTATTCGTACTTGATGACTTTTCTTCAATGGCTGGTTTAACACACCGACTAGGCACCCAGGTTGGCCCTGTAGGGGAAGAGATACACACATAACCTTGCCCCATATAAATCACGTCAGCAGGCCCCAGCCATTGTCCCGTTTTCATATCTCGGTACAGTACTCTCATAATACATTTATTATCATTTTCAGACTTAATGTAATGACGTGTCATGGGTGGTTCCTCATCATCTCCAAATACACACAAATGATTGAGAACAAATAAGGTTTTATCCACCCTCTCTCTAATATCTGTAATGTCTTTAAACTTTTCCAAATACTGCTTAACTGTTCCATTAGCTCTTTCTACTATAGCTTGACCAGTTGGTGAATGTGGAATACCAGTTATATGCTTAATGTCCCACAGTTCCATAAATCGCTTAAGTGGCCCACTAACATAGGCTGGACCATTATCTGTCTTTATGGTTTGTGGTACTCCCATTACTGCAAAACAACTGGCAAGATGACGTCGTACATCCCGAACTTTTTCCCCAGGCTGCGGTGTAGCCCAAATCATGTGACTATAAGTGTCTATCGTTACATGCAGATATCTCAATCTGCCAAATGCTGTGACATGAGTGACGTCCATTTGCCACACTTTGTTGGTTTTAATCCCTCTCGGGTTTGTTCCGATTCCGATTCCCACACACGAATTGTAATGACTACACGTTGGGCAAGCTTTTACTATCGCCTGCGCATCAGCTCTAGACAGTTTGTAAGCCCGCGCAAGTCCTTTAGCGTTCTGGTGAAAAATAGCATGAGCCTCCCGAGCTCTGTAAAAGGGTGACAGTGGTGCTTCAGTAGCTGTTGCGGCGACTAGTCGGTCCGCTCGAGTGTTGCCTTCTCCCAGGCCTTCTTCCCACTGATGACTCCTTATGTGTATTACTGCGTACGGTTCACTTCTTTGAGCTATGGCGATCTGTAGACTGATTATTAATTCTGACAGCCATTCATTTTTTAAGTCTCTCAAGGCTGAGTCTTCTATACGATTTGCTATGCCTACTACATATAAGGAATCGGATACCACATTTAACGGAACATCTCTCCATTTTATAAATGCCCATACTACTGCAAGAAGTTCTAGTGTCTGTAATGAGTCTTTATCTTGGGCTTGTAAAATTTGATGTTTCCAACCATGCTCATCCTTCCAAGTCACTGCAGCAGTTCGAGAACGTTTTCCTGCGTCAGTGAAAACTGTCACTGCATTCTTAAGTGGGATAGACGATCGTTTTGGCTTAGTTATCCATCCCTGGTTTTCCATCCATGTCAGAGCAGTTGATTGTAACGTTTTTGCTACTATAGTAGCGCCATCCTGTAGTAGTGCAGCTTGTAACTCTTCAGAGTTTTGTATATACCATTCCAAATCGCCTGGCTTCATGGGTAACCAGATAATATTTGGAGGAACCCCATCCACTTGCAATATTCGATTCCTCCCCTTCTTTACTAATTCTGCTAATGTTGCAATTTTTTCTTGAATTGTTCGTCGAGGTTGTAACGGAGGAGCTATCCATTCTAATACCACAGTTCCTCCTCCCTTCTCCCCCGTTTTTATTTTTTGCTGTGTTGTGGCACCCATCAGGCATTTTGAGCCACATAGAACGGTAAGATCGAGTGGCTTGTCAGATATACGTCGATGCGTGACACTCGTTGTGATCAAAGATGCGATTTGTTGTAGTATTTCTTGTTGTTTTTCTGATAGTGTCACTTTTGAAGCAGGATCAGTTCCTTTTAATAACGGCCGAAGGGGATTTAACAGTTCATTCGGAATCCCGACTACTGGCCTAATCCATTGTAAATCTCCCAGCAGTTTTTGAGCATCATTAAGTTTTTTGATATCCGATTGGATTGTAAGTTTTTGAGACTGAATGGTGGAATCTGTAATTTTCCAACCCAAAAACTTCCAGGGACTTGTCTCCTGAACCTTTTCCGGTGCAAGTACGAGTCCCATTTGTTTTAAGGTCAGTGTTAAGTCATTTTTCTGTTGTAGAGAAAACGGTTCCTTCTGGGCTAACAAAATATCATCCATGTAATGATAGATTATTGTCTCTGGCCATTTTCGTCGAATCGGTTGCAGAGCTGCGTCAACATAAAGCTGACATAACATAGGTGAATTACGCATTCCCTGGGGTAATACAGTCCATTCAAATCTTTGATCTGGACCTTCACGATTTATTGCCTTTAAACATACTGTGATTTTTTGTCGTGGTCTCTGCTGCATGCCAAGCGTTAATAACGCTATTTTTCCTGTGGAGCCAAATGCTCCGAGTTCTCGGTCCTTATTGACCATCGGTGGTAGAGATGCCGCAAGGTGTGGCAACGGAATTAATTGATCTATCTTTGTATTCCGCGGCACATGCATTGGAGGAAACATTGCAGAAACCATAATCTGTATTTCCCCACAATAGTCTTTATCTATAAGTCCAACCAATATTTGTAATCCATTCAAGGTAGCAGACGATCTTCCGATCAATAAAGCTCCTACAGGATCACCATTGACAATAACTGGTCCCATAACTCCTGTTCCTACCCTGGTGGGTTTATAGTCCAATAGCGTTACATCTACTGCTGTTGCCAAATCCAAGCCGAGACTCCCTCTGGTGACTGGTCGGAGGTAAACGGTGTCGTTCCGGCCTCTGTGGTAAATGCTGCTTTTTGTGTCGTCGCGGGGCGGTCCTTCCTGCTGCTCTGGCCGTTTCCTGACGCACCATACCGACAGATGACACCACACTGATCTCGTTTTGCACTCTCGTTTCCTATGTCCGGTGATCCCACAGCGAAAACAACGCGGTTGCAGTGAAGACCCTCGGCCAGTAGGACGGCCTCCGGGCGTTTGCAAAGGAGCAAGGGCAGCGAGTACTAGATTCTGCGATTGCTGTGCAGTCTCTCTGCATACCTGTGCCTGTTCTTTCATGCTATTCCCTAGTTGTTTTATAACATCTACCAACATAGCCTGCGGACCCACGGGTACCTGAGCCATCCTTTCTAAACCCTCCTCAATTGTCCAAGTTCCCGGTAACGTAGCTAATATACTACGAGTTGAAGGGTTGCAGTTTTGAATTGCACACTGCTTTAGAATAGTGCCCTTTAGATAATCGGGTACCCCAGCCGCTTGTATTGCGTTTGCTACTCGATCAATAAACAACCCAAATGGTTCCTCCCTTCCTTGCTTGATGCCCATATAGGATGGTATCCCCCCTGGCTCTCTAATTTGGTCCAAGGCTCTTCGAGCCAATCTCATTGATTCTTTAGCTTTGTCTGGACCCAGCAACGCTTGTGTCTCTAATCTATAATATGGTCCGAGTCCCATCAATTCCTCCAACGTGACACCATACAACGGATCTCCAGGTGCCCTTATCACAGCTACTGCCTCTTGACAAACACTTTGCCAATGCGCATTAAAAAGAAGCTGTTGATGTTGTGTTAGGATCAGCTTCATTATACCACGTATGTCCCCGGGGAGCAATATATTAATTCCCCAAATATAATCTAACATTTGCCGAGTAGGTTCCCCCTTTAAACCAGAATCATTTACTGTAGATTGTAATTGAGTTAGTAGTTTCCAGTATAAATTTGTCATATTAACGGTCACATTCCCCTGTGCATCTGGTGGCGAGTATACTACCGGAAAAGCTTGTGTTAACTGTGCTGCCGTTTCATAATTCCCTTCATGCAGTGCCTCATTTGCTATTTGCCTCCATCGCTCCTTTCCAAGGCCAATAGAGCCTGGGTCAAAAGGCACGTTCAGGTCAACAGGGGGCGTAACAGCAAAGGCCTTCGATAGCTGCAGACCTTCTCTTCCCTGCGCCCCCGTTGTGAAGGGATTTATATTTGATAGAAATGAGTTAGCACTGGTCCTTTCACTTGCTCCTTTCTCACTTTCTATTGGAGCAGTTAGAGCTGTTGGTAGTGAGAGCTCCTCCTCTGCTACAGAGGACATTGTCACAGGCACCCCCGAAATTCCCGAGGCCCCCTGTGTAATAGTAAAAGTTCTAACGGAAGGTGGCAACGGGCAATCTGTTCCTTCCATATTTATTTGCTGTGGATTAACATTATTAACCCTTCTTGGTGGTCCTGACCACTCTGTTGCAGCAGCGGCAACTCTTTGTTCATCTTTATGTGTGGCTAATGCATTAGCCACTGCTCTCCATGGCCTCATCAAATCTCCCAGTAAGCTTAACATCGTTCCTAACATCATCAAACAATTTATTTCCAAATTTACGCCACTGTTTGTTCAAAAAACTGTATCAGGCCTTGTAAAACAATCCTTAGCTAGCCCATATACTAATAACCCTGGCAAATCTTTTTCTACAATCTGTATTTAAAATGCTCCGCTTTTCTAAAAAGCATTTGAGCAAATAATATGCCGCTTATCTTTTCATACCTTTATATACGTCGGTTGCAGCCTTTGCAAAGACCTCGGCAGCGCTTTTCCGGCGGGACCCTAAATAGGCTCATCCTGGGTGCGGGGACTCCCTTTCACCTTCCGAGCTGCAGATCTCGGCGACGCGCGACTGGCGGGATCCACTCCCGGGTGCAGGGGACTCCACGTCCTTTTCACCTTCCCGGCGCGGGTGCAGGGTTTCTTCTCCTTTCCACCTCCTGGGCTGCGTTGCAGGACCGGCTTCTCCTTTATTCCGTCCAACCGTGGCCCTGGATCACTGCCAGCAGTGTCCAAATCCCATTCAGACTGGACCCTGTTCGGGCGCCAATTTGTTGCCGACGGAAGGAAGACCCAGACGCTCAATATGAGTGAACAGTGAACTTCAACTTTAATGGATAGCTCAGTCGCCTTTTATCTAGTTTGAACATAATCAACTCATACATATTGCAGAAACTAAGCTCAGGATTGGTTAACACTTCCCGGGCTTTTCAGTCTGGTCCTCCTTCTTTTGGCTACCTGTCCCACCTTAGGGACTTTCCCGATGGCCCAAGGGCATCGTGTCCTTGAGCCTGATTGGCTCTCAGCCAGCTGCATACGTGCCAAGGCTCATGTGAGTTGAGTACGGTGCTTCACCAGCCCATTGTCTCCCAACTGCTCAACATTCACATGTCCTGCCTCACTTAACGATTCCTCCACACATGACTAATTACAGGTGGTTGTACTTGGAAAAAAATAATTTATGATACTGATTGTCTACACTACTGATTGACCCCAGTTCTGTGATTTTTACCTAGTAAAATAGTGCTTATTTCTGCAAAGCCAATGGGACTGCTTCCATGAGCAGCTTCAGGAAGCTTATCCATTCAGTGTACTCTCTCCAGTTAAAACCTGGCAAAGGTTCGTGTGAGAGCAACATACACATGTATGGTCCTTCTGGTGTCTGCAAGATTTCTCCAGTGCATTAGCTCAGTCTACTAATGGAGACCAGCAGATTTGCATGAACTGGCCTCAAAGCCAAAGACCATGGGGTCTGTTTTTTCCTGATATAGCTGTGTTCTTAATCCCTCATTGTGAAAATTTCTGCTTCCAGCATAGAGGTCCCCTGTACTTCATGTGTGTCTACTTGTGGTTGTTTTACTTGGGTGGGCGGCCAAGCTCCACCACAACCACACTCTCACTCCCCCTCCTCAAAGAGGAACAGGGAGAAAATACGATGAAAAGGACTCAAGGGTTGAGATAAGGATGGGGAGATTACTCAACAATTATCGTGACGGGCAAAACAGACTCAGCATATGGAGATAGTAAGATTTATTGCCTATTACTAACAAGCTAGAGAAGTGAGAAACAAAGGAAAGAAACCAAAAGCACTTTCCCCCCCCATCCACCCTCTTCCACCTCCTCCCCCTGAGCGGCGCAGGGGAACAGGGGAATAGGGGTTATGGTCAGTCTATAGCGCTTCTTCTCCACTGCTCCTTCTCGGTCACTCTCGTCTGCTGTGCTGTGGGGTCCCTCCCATGGGATACAGTCCTTCCTGAACTGATCCGGTGTGGGCTTCCCACAGGCAGCAACTCTTCAAGAACTGCTCCAGATATGGGTCCGTACTGTAAGGAATGTTTTAACAATTAATGTCAATAGAGAGCTTGAAGGAAACTATGTACTTTCCTTGAAGTCTCTGATATCTGGGGGTTTCAGAACAACTGCTAACAACTGCTAACTATTATGACTTCTGAATGGGACACTATGCAAGCCCCTGATATCTGGCCAGGAGATTAAGGAGAAGGGAAAAGCTGAAGGACGGCTAAAAGACAAAGCTTGCAGGGAACGCTGTGCAAGCTTTTGACAGACAGCCAAGGAGTACAAAGAAGAAGGACAAGAAAAAAAAGCCTGAGAGGAAGACTATGAGCCTTCAGCATGAAAGACCCCCAGAGACCCCCAGAGGGACCACCAGAGACTGATACGCATGCTCCAGTAGGAGGGTTCAGATTCCGGAACTAATTATAATAACTCTTTGGGTTTTTTTTTAGAAATAGTAATGAATATGTAAGTCTAGAAGCAAAAAAAATCAGCATCTTGATGTAACGGGTGTGCAACTAGGTGGAGCGGAGACTCCCGGCGTACGCAGCACTGTTTGTTTACCTCTATTCTTTTAATAAATTGTAAACTTTGATTATAAACCTATTTTGGGACTGAGCTATTTATAACAGTTCCACAAGGTCCATCCCTCAGGAGCAAACTGGTCCAACCTGGGTCCCCCACGGGCAGCAGCTCCTGCCAGGTCACCTGCTCCTGCGTGGTCTCCTCTCCACGGGCTACAGGTCTGGCCCGGAATCTGCTCCGGCAGGGGTCCTCCACAGGCCGCAGCCTTTGTCAGTGCAGGTCCACCTGCTCCACCGTGGTCTCCTCCACGGGCTGCAGCATGGAACCCTGCTCCACATTGGTACTCCAAGGGCTGCAGTGGGACATCCTGCTTCACCATGGTCCTCACCACAGGCCGCAGGGGACTTCTGCTCCGGCTCCTGGAGCACCTCTCCCCCTCCTTCTTCACTGACCTTGGCGCCTGCAAGGCTGTTCCTCACTCCTCTCACTCTCCCAGCTGCTGTGTGGTGCAGCATTTTTTTATTTTCCTGTCTTAAATATGCTCTCACAGAGGCGCAAAACAACATCGCTTATTGGCTCGGCTCTGGTCAGCAGCGAGGCCCTTACCTAACATGGGGCAGCTTCTGGATTCTTCTCACAGAAGCCACCCCTATGGCCCCCTGCTACCAAAACCTTGCCACATAAACCCACTACACTGCTATGTTTTAGTATCAACTGAAACCCCTTGCAGTGAGTCAAGGAGGAAAATTATAAACAGTAAAGTGCAAGATGTGAGTTTATTGGTGAGCCAACATGACTTTGAGCTCCTCTGTTAGCACTAGCTGGTATAGTGTGATTCCATTACATTTCTGTGATTGCAGTCTACAGTATCTTCATTTACACTGGGGCTGCATTTTTTCTTTGTACCCTAGAAGTTAATTATTAGCAACACATAAAAGATCCTTATGATTTATTTATCGATAACCTTAATGTAATGGCCATTATTATCATTACTAGAAGTACTGGAGAGAGAAGATTATGATAATACCTGTAAGGTGTAATACAGAGGAATGTTCCTTGAACATTTATAAGGGAAAACTAATCCTCCTTTCCTCATTCCCTAAAGATTCAAAATAATAGTCTTAGCTGTAGATGAGTGATAAGGTTAAAATCAAAACATACAGATGGTTAAAATGTTCCATATGCTTTCTGCTGTCCCTCTTTCCTAGATATTGTAATTAGATGATGTTCTGGGAAGTATTTGATAGCAGCAGCAAAGTAGAAGGTGATGGTCTTCTTGACCTATGACCTTATCAGAAAATCATCAAATAGCAACGTTTCTCCCGAGGAGTAATACCCGCAGTATTTGCTAACATTTTCAACACAGAGGCAAAGAACCAAACGCATCACAGAGAAACAACATCCTGGAAGTCAGAACTCAGGCAAGGTAAAAGTACTTTGTCCTGGTTTCAGTTAGGTGTACTGGGTCTGGCTGGAATGTTAACTTTCCCGGCAGCAGCCCGTACAGTGCTGTACTCTGCACTTGTAGCTGGAACAGCAGTGTTATCACACCAGTGTTGTGTCTACTGTTGAGCAGCAGTGGCACAGCATTGGGACTTTCTCTAACCCTCCTAGGGGGTGGGCAAAAAAGTGAGAAGAGAAACATCACCAGGGCAGCTGACCTAAACCAATCAAAGGGATATTCCATACCATGTGAATAGGTAGTGAAAGCCATGAGGCCTTAATTCTGACCATAGTACTGTCTGTCGTGTTTTTGGTTTTTCTTCCTGGAACCTATGGCGCCCGAACAGGCTGAGACCCGGAGATGCTGAGAGACGCTGAGAGACACTAAGAGACCTGACAGACACTGAAAAACCTGATAGACGCTGAGAGACTCCAAGAACAGACCCGGACACAGGTATCGCGGTGAGACGCGGAGATTGAGAGATTGTGGTGAGACGCAGAGACAGAGATTCTGGCGAGACGCAGAGACAGAGATCGCGGTGAGACGCAGAGGCAGAGGTATCGCGGTGAGACGCGGAGCAGAATCATGGTGAGATGCGGAAGAGTGAAGTATCGTGGTGAGACGCGGGACATCCGGGGTCGAGTTGCTATGGGACATCGGAGGATTCAGTGGAAACGGCAGACGATCGCCACCGTGTGGTGAATTGGCACATAGCAGAGAAATTCATAAGTAAGAAATTCATAAGTAACAATCACAAGCACACATCCAAATCTGAGTACTCAAATTTATCAGCTGTATCATAACTAAGGGTCCAGTGGATCTTTCTTTATCACTTTCTAGTATTCTGACATCTCTGAATAATATGAGCAGATGTGGAGTAGTTTTAGCATGACTGTCAGGTACCTAAACAACCAAAAATCTGCATATGGAAATGAGCTGAAATATGGATATCATTTCCAAATGGGGAAGGCTCTTATTGTCTCAGCTCTTTGAGAATCTATTATGATAATTCCCACTGACTTCAGAGATGCCTACCTGATTAAAGAAGAGCTGATGAGTTGAAGGTTTCCCAGCTGCTAAGCTTAGCCACAAAGTCATTGATGACTCCAACAGATGGTCCTGCTTTTAGACCATTGAGAACTTTATGAGCCATTTATCCTTCAGGCAACTCATAATCTGAAATAAGAAACAGAATGTACTAATGTATTTTGTTACAAAATGCTCTGGGACATGTCTTCTCTGAGTGGCATCCAAACACCCTCAACTTGAACACAATTGCCGTAGTCAAAAAAATCAGCAGAGTTTAAGTTTTGTTTGGTTGTTTTTAAGGATTAGTGAAACAGTTTGAACAGTATTATAGAATGAGAACATTTGTCTTCTCACATGAAAAAGTCAGGTTTAGAAAGGTTTTATGGAAGGAGCATTATGGAGCTTGTAAGGAAGCCAGCTCTCCCTTTGCACCCTCCTTTTAATTCCAGAGCCACAACAGGGCTATTCAGTAAATAAAATCTTTCTTCAAAAAGCATTCACTGGGAGTCAGAGTCAGCCTGACTACAGTTGTTCTTGTCTAGAATCAAGTGATTCAACAGAAACATAAGAAAATCTTTCATGTATTTTTTTAAAGCACAATTTTTTGCTGACATAAGACAAAGTTAATGAGACAAAGAACAAACTCTTAAATAGTGTATACTTTACTGTAATAAATGCTTCTCTGTGAAGGATGTACTTTCTGGAAAAAAAATTAAATTATTAAATTAAATTATTAAAGTAATATCTGAACATGCATTCATAAGTATATATATGTACACTCTATCATAATTTGTGGGATCACATCTAGTCTTAATTCTACCAAAGAGTTCAGTGAGGTTCCCCAGGCATGGCATTTTAACCAACAACCTGTTTTTCTAAACTGTATGAGTAGTAAGTCTCTCCAGCACACATAAAGGAGGACTGTGATCTGGAACCATAGTGATTAGGGAGTTGTGCCTAAGGGTTACTGAAAGAGAATTGAAAGAAGGTGGGAAAATCTTATTTTTCCATTCACTCATTTGCCATTACCATTACTACTTCTTCAAACTGTAAGAGTTAAATAATGCAATCAGTTTATTCTCACACACTCACTCTTTCTGTATGAGCTACTTGGTAATTAGCTACTTGGTAATTAGCTACTTAGCTACAGGCAATAAAAAAAATATTCTATATCCTGTACAAGATACTTATACTTTAAATCAAGTCTTAATTCATCCTTTCTTGTTGTAAATTTACCTAAAATAATGATGTTGCAAGATGATGAGCAATACCACAGAATCTAACTTGCTTTGTGCTTCTTTTTATTTTCTTTCCCCAAGCACTTAAAATGTATTTATATTATGATTTTAGTTTAGAATGACTGTAATTCTATTGCAGAAACATTCATTGTAAGTGTCCAGTTCTATACCATCAGCTGTTTTGTTGTGCTCATTATGACCTCTGCTAAATCCATTGCAATAACTATGAGTTGATATAGAGGCATCAAGAACTCTCAACAGGAAGCCTGAAACTTTCAGTAAAACCACGGAAGCTTGTTAGTTGTTGGTGCTAAAGTTGCTGATTTTTAATGGTGTATTGAAGTTGCAGGTCAGCAAGTTTACAAGTTTGTGTTTTCATAATTCATTTTCTATTACCAAGCATTTATGAACAAAAGAAAAAAGGAATCAACAGGGATGGCAATGTGCTCCAGTCTTGTATGAAAAAATTGCAATTATTATTCTCCATCTCTAGAGTATGTTTGTAATAGTGCAACCCTAATCAAACTTGCTATGGGGTTTATGACAAGCTATTTATTGCTTAATTCTTTTTCTTTTCTGCACCAATAAAATTTTTATTCTAAACATTTTCTATTGAATAATAGAAGCCTGCTGTGAGATCATTCCCACTGATTGAAGTCAGGGATATTGATCACTGATTTTTCAGGGATATTGAAATGAAGACTTCATTGGGGGATCACACTCTTAGAAAGAGTGGGACAGATCTATCAACTTATTTTGGTGAAAGTCCAGTTTCATTTCATTTAGTATGATGGACAATGTTTAGTAGGTCTTCTGTTCTGTACTTATACTTTCTTGGCTTGGATTTCTTCCTGTATTTAATTAGCCTTGTTTTCATTAGCCTTGTAAACATTCTGGTATTAAAATGATCACTAATGACCTACTAATTAAATTTAAAGAGGTACTTTAACCATTGTATATGCAGACCCTAGTATATCTTTATATCTTAAAAGGCTATAAGATTCAAAAGCAGACTTCAGGTTACAATTCCTACAGTAAAGAATTTCTGGCTCAGTATAAGTATACACATTATAAATCCCCATGTAGGTTAAAAAAAAAAAAAAGTGCTTCTGTGCAATTAACCTGATGCTGTTCTCTAGTAAAGTGTCAATATACCTCTTTGAAAAGGATTGAAGTGGACAACCTAACATAGTCCATTTTAACAATGATAAATGGGTATATATGGGTATATACATACTATAGAATCATAGAATATCCCAAGTTGGAAGGGACCCATAAGGATCATTGAGTCCAACTCCTGGCATCACACAGGTCTACCCAAAAATTCAGACCATATGACTAAGTGCACTGTCCAAATGGTTCTTAAACTCCGACAGGCTTGGTGCAGTGACTACTTCCCTAGGGAGCCTGTTCCAGTATGCAACAACCCTCTCAGTGAAGAGCCTCTTCCTGATGTCTAGCCTAAACCTTCCCTGACTCAGCTTGACACCATTCCCACAGGTCCTATCACTGGTGACTAAAGAGAATACATTGGCACCTTCCCCTCCACTGTCCTATGGTAAAAATATAAGTTATAAAGTCTATAAGATATTTGTGAGACAAAAGTTTGGTAGGTCATAGGTTTATGATATAACAAACTGAAAAGCTTAAATTATATGTCAACCTCCTGACACTAACATCATTTCAGATAGAAAGTTATTTTCAAGGCCCAAAGGAAGAAGCAAACAAATGCATCATTTTGCAGAGAGGTTAGTTCAATTTATTTTGTCAGGGCAGATAAAGCTTACCAAATATGGCAGGATCTAGACCAGAAATCTTGACCCTATGTGACTGGTAACAACTGTTTGCTCAGCTGCAGCAAGTCATGGAGGCCATGACTTGCTGCAGCTGAGCAAACCAAGCTACCATGACGACTATGAGGAGTTGCCATAACAATGTTCCATTATCGCCCGATTGAGGAATAAAAATATTGTTGCCAGCAGCAGGCTTCAAGGATGGGATCTACGTGACTGCTAATCACAAGGGGGTTGTTTTCTTGCAGTTGTTTGTCTGAGTGCTTTTGGCCAATAATCTTGTGTGAGACACTAGCCACCCCTGTTAAGTTTGCTATAAAAGCCAGGCTATTCAGGTAATAAAGTGAGAGCATGATCTGACCATACTGGTGTGTGTCATGACTTTGGTCGTTGTTCCTGCAACAGATGTCTTTGTATCTTCATCTTTACTGTGATTGCATCTCTCAGTGCAACTAGCATTTAGATTTGGCTTGTCTAACTTTCCTCCAGTTGAAACCACTTATCCAGTCTTTCTTTTTAAGCAGTGGAGAAATGTAGCAAGTTTTTCTTAGAAATGAACTTTAGGATAGCGTGAGTCCCCTTTGTCATCTATGTTTTGACTAAAGGAAGTCCATCGTACATAGTGCACTGAGGTTCAGGTGAGTTGTCTGAGTTGTTTGTCTGAGTGCTTTTGGCCAATAATCTTGTGTGAGACACTAGCCGCCCCTGTTAAGTTTGCTATAAAAGTCAGGCTATTCGGGTAATAAGAGAGAGCATGATCTGACCATACTAGTGTCTGTCGTGTTTACGGCCGTTCTTCCTGCAACATATGGCGCCCGAACAGGCTGAGACCCAGAGACAGAGAGACGCTGAGAGACACAGAGAGACACTGACAGACACAAAGATACGCAGATAGCCTAGGAACAGAGACGCGGTTACATGCGGGACACTGAGAGACTTGGAGCACAGACCCGGACAGACGAGGTGAGACGCAGAGAAAGAGGTATCGCGGTGAGACAGAGGGATCACGGTGAGATGCGGAAACAGAGGTATCCCGGTGAGACGCGGAGCAGAATCGTGGTGAGATGCAGGACATCCGGGGTCGAGTTGCTATGGAAGATTGGAGGCGTCAGTGGAAACGGCAGACGACCGCCACCGTGTGGTGAATTGGCACATAGCAGAGGGGTGGAGATCACGACCCTGCGGCTCGTCTGACGTAACCACGGAGGAGGAAGCAGCTATCCAGCTTCTCTCTAGTATTCTCTCTAAGACAGGTGTTTCTTCGAGTGTAAAAAAGATCAAATCCTTGGTGCACTGGGCTCAGAAGGAGGGTTTTCTGAAGGAAATCCCTCTAATGTTTAGCCCAGATGAGTGGCAGCATGTAGGAGATTACTTATGGGATAAAGCCATCTCAAGTGGAAAGCTGGATAAAGATGCAAGTGGGACGTGGCACACAGTGATTAATGTGCTGTGCGGTATGAAAAGCGAACAGCAGATGGCGATGGCGGCGGCACAAGCTTTGTCAGTACCATCTGGGACTGACAGAACGCCAAGTATGAAACCTGAGACCTCAGGAACATGGCTGGCACAATCTTTTTCGTCGGTTCCTGCACCCACCCGTTCGGGGTATGCCCTCTTCAATAAATCAGTCAGTGGCAGAAATAACTACGGGACTATCGGAGCAGAGTGCTAATGGGGAGTGGGGGCTGCCCTCCCCACCCCCCGCACCAGAAAATCTTGATGAAGCTGTGCTGCCAGCATCTGTGCCGCTGCCAGGCAGCAATAAATCCACTCGGGATGCTTTGCCAATGAGAGGTGAAGAAGCAGCTTGCGAAAATCTACCTTCAGTGGAGGAGTTGTTCCAAGAACTGCTAGTGAAATTGGAGAACTTAAAAATTACATATTCGGAGGAGCTTCTTCTATCGTCTGCCCCACCGGAGCCGACTCGCTCATTGTCCATCGCTACACCACCGTCGGCACCAAGGAGGGACAGGTGCTCCGATGTCATATGTGATGCCATCATAGAAGGGCATTGGCATGCTACATCCTTGGCCTGCCCTATTAATATCGACCCTGTGCAAGGCACTGGGTCGTGGCAGCCGCATGATTGGAAGCTTTCACAACAAGCTCCAAAAACGGTTATGGACTATGGTTTACAATCCCAGGTGGCTCAACAGATATTTCAATGGATTTTCCAGGCAGAACTAATGTGTCCACTTGACTCTCAAAACTTGTCATGCTCATTGTTAACTCCTTCCCAATTGTTATTGTTTGAAAGGGAATGGTTGCAGTTACCGCAGGGGGAAGTGGGTCAACTGCATCAACCGTGGGACCCTCTGTATGGGATTACTGCAGAGATGTTAACGGGGATGGGTCCTTATCTCAATACCCAGGTTCAGCTGCAGTTCCCTGTGATTATTCACCAAACAGCTGCGCAGCTCGCACTAAGGGCTCTTCTTAGTCTCCCAGGGGAAAAGAAAGCACCTCCATTCTCATCACTAGAACAGAGCCCTGGGGAACCATATGATAATTTTATCGATCAGTTGTGGGCAGCAATTCCTGATCATCCTGATCTAACAGCGGAGTCTAAAAGCAGTGTGTTCAAAATGCTTGCATTCGATAATGCAAACCCAAAAACTCAAAACATCTTAGTTACACTGCCGAGAACTGTAGCAGTAGAGGACATGTTGGTACAGAGAGCTGATCAGTCGAGGCAACCAGATGTGGTGGCACAGGACTGTCAGAGATTTGCTTTTACGGTACCCTCCATTAACAAACAGGCCCCGGCAAAGCGCTATGAATGGCTAGTGCTTCTACAGGGGATGAGGAATTCCCCTACATTATGTCAATTATATGTGACCTGGGCATTAGAACCAATTTGGACAGCGTGGTGTGACATAATTATTTACCATTATATGGATAACATTCGGTTTGGTAGGCCAGAATGCTTCCAGGATTCAGATTTAAAGTTTATTAAGGATACTTTGGAAGCAAAAGGGTTGAAGATAGCCCCAGAGAAGGTTCAACAGAAACAGCCATGGCTATACTTGGGATGGAAAATGTCAGACTCTACTATTCGTCCCCAGAAAGGTGATATAACTATGCTGTTACATAATTTGACAGATGTACAAATGTTCCTGGATAACATTCAGAGGGGTTGCCACATTGTATGGACTACTAATGACGCCTTAGCTATATTACTACCTTTATTGCGGTGCAGGAGTGCAGAGCCACAGATTACGCTAACAAATGACCACCGGCAGGCTCTTTCGCAAATAGCTTCTAAGGTTGCAGCTGGCACTGCCTGCAGCCATATAGCAGACATTACACTCTCTTTCCTAATAAGCAATCATGCGTCTCATCCATTTGCGGTGAATGGTCAGTGGCAAAAAGAAAAGGGAGAGAGTAAGGGACGCCAAAGATAGAAACGGTATCAGGAAGATGCCACTGACATTAACAGCACTGGGAATAGGAATGACATAAATGAAACAGGTGATGGCAAGGGTGGAATGATAGGGCAGCGTTTTCGAGTTCTGGAATGGATTTTCCTACCAATTCAGCCAAAAACGAGTGTTCAAACATGGGTGGAAGCTATCGCAGAGTTAGTGTGTAAGGGTTACTCTCGGAGTATTTAGATCAGCGGGCAGGAACCAGGAGATATTAGTCTTCTGATGACTCAGGATCATTTGGAATGGTGCTAACAGCAATCCATACCACTACGAGAAGCTGTGTTAGGTTACCCGGGATTGGTACATTCCCGAACTCCAAAGGGGCCTCCATGGCAAGTTATAAGATCATATAAATGGCAGGATAGTACCACGGCTTTCGTCCCGACCAGTGGTGGGTCGCACTGTATACACTGATGCAGGTATGGCAAGTAGGAAGGCTGTGTGTGTGTGGTACGAGAACGGAAGTTGGGAGAAATACATAATTCCGGAGGAGACAGGGGATTCATTACAAACATTGGCATTGTCTGCAGTTGTTTGGGCTTGTTAGTGCTGGATGCATGAGCCGATTAATATCGTCTCAGACTCTCTGTATGTTGTCAACGTGGTAAAACGGATAGAGGATGCCTTGATACGGCAAACTAAGAGGGACAGATTATTTCTGCAGCTGCAAGATGCCATTCAGGGGAGAACTGCACCTTACTGTGTTATCCATATACGTAGTCATCAGTTCTCGATTGGGTTAACAGAAGGTAATTCACAAGCAGACAAGTTGGTGAGTATAGTCACAAAGAGGCCTTAGAGTGATTTTGCAAATGCGCGAGTGTTGCATGAAATGTTCCATCAGAATGCAAAGGGTCTTTGGAGAATGCTTGGACTTACTTGGACAGAGGCGAAAGGAATAGTAAGAGTGTGACCTTCCTGTAGCCATCATGGACCAGGGTTAGGTTTGGGTATTAATCCACAGGGTGTTAAGGCACTTGAGGTATGGCAAATGGATGTAACACATGTATCGGAATTTGATACTGAAAGATATGTGCGTGTGAGTATTGATACTTTTTCAAGATTCATATGGGCAACGGTGCAGGGGGGAGAAAAAGCACACCATGTGTTTAGACATCTGATGGTGTGTTTTGCCATTATGGGAGGGCCAAAGCAGATCGAGATGGACAATGGTCCAGCGTATGTTAGCAAAAGGGTTAGAAGTTTATGAAAATGTGGGGAGTAAAGCCTGTCACAGGTGTTCCATATTCTCCCACGGGCCAAGCGATTGTTGAGCGATCACATCAGGTTTTAAAAGAACAATTAGCGATATTAAAAGAAATCAAGGACATTGATGAGCGAAGACATTGTTTGTCTTGAATCACTTATGTTTGACTAGTGACCGAGAAGACACGGCCCTCCTGAGAGTATTAATTCTCAAACAATTGGAACAAGTTGGAACAATTGGAAGTTTGGAACAATCGTACAGCTATGGCCTTACCTCTTGATGTCTTTCTGATTTGTGGGGATAGGGCCTGGCAAGGTATCCCTGCAAATGCTATCGGAGGTCCATGTTACTTAGGTAAACTCACTATATTTGCTCCTAGCTTGTCGCAGTTGCGTGAGATCACCAGACATAAATGGGCATTGCTCGCACCGGATTGCAATGATAATGTGGAGTTGCTTGGTGTTGCGGCTAGAGTGGCATTGGCAATTTTTGTGCCAGGAGTGGCATCTGTCACCGCAGTTAATAATTTAGGAATATTGGCATGCTGAGCCGAGAAGCAAGCCAATGCCATGACAGAGATACTTGAGGAGATGTTACCAGATCAAAATAGTCTGCGACATGCACTCTTACAGGATCGAGCTGCTATTGACTTCTTGCTTTTGGCTCAAGGGCATGGGTGTGAGGACTTTGAGGGAATGTGCTGTTTGAACCTTTCTGATCGTAATGAGTCAATTCACAAATCCATTACTTTCCTGAAAGAGCACATGAGAAAGATTCAATATGATATCAATCCTTTCGATCGATGGCTCACTGATTTGTTTGGGACGATGCATAGATGGTTACTGGGATTAATTAAAGAGGGATTAAGGATTCTGTTTATTGTGGTGTTAATCATCATTGACATATCATTGCTGCAAGACTATAGCTTTGACATATTGTAGTGGGTTTACGTGGCAAGGTTTTGGTAGCAGGGGGCCATAGGGGTGGTTTCTGTGAGGACGATCTAGAAGCTGCCCCATGTGTGGTAAGGGCCCCACTGCTGACCAGAGCCGAGACAATAAGCGATGTTGTTTTGCGCCTCTGTGAGAGCATATTTAAGACAGGGAAAAAAATGTTGCGCCACACAGCAGCTGGGAGAGTGAGGGGAGTGAGGAACAGCCTTGCAGGCACCAAGGTCAGTGAAGAAGGAGGGGGAGAGGTGCTCCAGGTGCCGGAGCAGAAGTCCCCTGCGGCCTGTGGTGAGGACCATGGTGAAGCAGGATGTCCCACTGCAGCCCTTGGAGTACCAATGTGGAGCAGGGTTCCATGCTGCAGCCCCTGGAAGAGACCATGGTGGAGCAGGTGGACCTGCATGGACGGAGGCTCGGAGGCTGCCTGTGGAAGACCTCTGCCCGAGCATATTCTGGGCCAGACCTGTAGCCCGTGGAGAGGAGACCATGCAGGTGCAGGTGACCTGGCAGGAGCTGCTGCCCGTGGGGGAGCCAGGTTGGAGCAGTTTTCTCCTGAGGGATGGACCCCGTGGTACGGACCTGTAATAAATGTCTCGGTCTTCAAAATAGGACTATAATCAAAATTTACAATTTATTAAAGGAATAGAGGTAAGCAAACAGCGCTGGGTGCACCGGGAGTCTCTGCTCCACCAAGACGCACACCAGTTACATAAGGCAGCTGATTTTTTTGCTCCTAGGCTCCTACATAGAATCATAGAATCATAGAATATCCTGAGTTGGAAGGGACCCTTAAGGATCATCAAGTCCAACTCTTGACACCGCACAGGTCTACCCAAAAGTTCAGACCATGTGACTAAGTGCACAGTCCAATCTCTTCTTAAATTCAGACAGGCTCGGTGCAGTGACCACTTCCCTGGGGAGCCTGTTCCAGTGTGCAACCACCCTCTCTGTGAAGAACTTCCTCCTGATGTCAAGCCTAAATTTCCCCTGCCTCAGCTTAACCCCGTTCCTGCGGGTCCTGTCACTGGTGTTAATGGAGAAAAGGTCTCCTGCCTCTTGACACCCCCTTATGAGGAAGTTGTAGACTGCGATGAGGTCTCCCCTCAGCCTCCTCTTCTCCAGGCTGAACAGGCCCAGTGCCCTCAGCCGTTCCTCGTACGTCTTCCCCTCCAGGCCTTTCACCATCTTCGTAGCCCTCCTCTGGACACTCTCCAACAGTTTCATGTCCTTTTTATACTGTGGTGCCCAGAACTGCACACAGTACTCGAGGTGAGGCCGCACCAGCGCAGAGTAGAGCGGGACAATCACCTCCCTTGACCTACTAGCGATGCCGTGCTTGATGCACCCCAGGACACGGTTGGCCCTCCTGGCTGCCAGGGCACACTGCTGGCTCATATTCAACTTGCTGTCTACCACGACCCCCAGATCCCTCTCTTCTAGGCTGCTCTCCAGCGTCTCATCGCCCAGTCTGTACATGCAGCCAGGGTTTCCCCGTCCCAGGTGCAGGACCCGGCACTTGCTCTTATTGAACTTCATGCGGTTGGTGATCGCCCAGCTCTCCAACCTATCCAGATCCCTCTGCAAGGCCTTTCCACCCTCAACAGAGTCCACAACTCCTCCAAGTTTGGTGTCATCAGCAAACTTGCTCAAAATACCTTCTATTCCTACATCCAGATCGTTTATAAAAATATTGAAAAGTATCGGCCCTAAAATGGAGCCTTGAGGGACCCCACTGGTGACCGCCCGCCAGCCTGACGCAGCCCCATTCACCATAACCCTTTGGGCCCTGCCCGTTAGCCAATTGCTCACCCATCGTATGATGTTTTTATTTAGCTGTATGCTGGACATTTTGTCCAGTAGGATCCTATGGGAAACCGTGTCAAAAGCCTTGCTGAAGTCCAAAAAAATCACATCAGCTGGTTTCCCTTGGTCCACCATATGGGTGATCTTATCATAAAAGGAAATCAGGTTAGTTAGGCAGGACCTACCCTTCACAAACCCATGCTGGCTGGGACCAATGACTGCTTTGTCCCCCAGGTGCGCCTCAATAAGTTCATATTCATTATTACTTCTAGAAAAAAACAGGGTTATTATAATTAGTTTCTGGAATCCAAACCCTCCTACTGGAACATGCGTATCAGTCTCCGGTGGTCCCTCTGGGGGTCTCTGGGGATCTCTTGTGCCGAAGGCTCATAGTCTTCCTCCCAGGCTTTTTTTCTTGCCCTTCTCCTTTGTCCATCTTGGCCGGATGTCAGAGACTTTGCAGCCTCTCTTGCAAGCTTTGTCTTTTGGTTGTTCTTCAGCTCTCCCCGTCTCCTTAATCTCCTGGCCAGATATCAGAGACTTGCATAGTGTCCCATGCAATAGTCATAATAGTTAGCAGTTATTCTGAAACCCCCCAGATATCAGAGACTTCAAGGAAAAGCCTACAAATACATTTCCCTTCAAGCCCTCTATTGACATGAATTGCTAAAACATTCCTTTGCAAGATACAAGAACTATATACATTAACCGCTCTGTTTTTCTTAGACTTGTGGTTATACAAGGGTATGTAAGACAGAAGGTCACATTCATCATACCATGCGGCCCTAGCACTGTTCCATACTGACACGAATCAGATGATCATATTTCACAGACCCATATCTGGAGCAGTTCTGGAAGAGCTGCTGCCTGTGGGAAGCCCACACCAGATCAGTTCATCAAGGACTGTATCCCGTGGGAGGGACCCCACAGCACAGCAGACGAGAGTGACCGAGAAGGAATGGCAGAGAAGAAGCGCTGTAGACTGACCATAACCCCCATTGCCCCGTTCCCCTGCGCCGCTCGGGGGGAGGAGGTGGAAGAGGGTGGATGGGGGGGGAAAGTGCTTTTGGTTTCTTTCCTTTGTTTCTCACTTCTCTAGCTTGTTAGTAATAGGCAATAAATCTTACTATCTCCATATGCTGAGTCTGTTTTGCCCGTTACAATAATTACTGTGCGATCTTCTTGTCCTTATCTCAACCTTTGAGCCCTTTTCATCGTATTTTCTCCCCATTCCTCTTTGAGGAGGGGGAGTGAGAGAGCGGCTGTGGTGGAGCTTGGCTGCCCACTCTAGCGGAACCACGACACATATCCAGTTTAATTTGCCTGTATAAAACAAATCCATGGTTCAGATATAAGTCTTGAGTTAACACAGCAGTGGTACAAACACACAAATTACATAAAGTAACAGAAGATGAATATCTATATCCTGGTTTTCAGCAAAATACATGCAATTCTAGTGATCTCAATCCAAACAGCAGTAAAAGAATATCTCAAAAATCATTGCCTCAGAAATCAAAAGCATTCTGCTTAAAAGCTCTCATGTGGCTGTGATAATTGACGATGTATAACAACAGTTAACAGCAATGTCCAGTTGCACAATTTGCCAGTTATCTACCTTATGCAGGCTACTACACACACAAAGTAAAGGAATGGCTCCTGCTGACAAGAACCTGGACAAAGTGGTATCACAAGGGATGAAAGAGAAAGCAAAGAAATTAAATTCAGAAAATGCTGTACTAATTGTAAACAAGCCACTTATATTTTCCTAGATCTACTGCATAAACTTTCCTGTTCTTTTTATTGTTATCATTGAGAGGAAAAATACTGAGATGAACACAGAATGTTTATTAAATAAGAATATTGAAGGGATGCAAGACACAGACTCCTGATGGCTCTTGAACAGGAGACATTTATTGCCCTTTTTCACTACTACATATACTTTCCCCATAGCCCCATGCTCTGTCATACTATTAGTTAGAGACCCTCAGACACACCCCTTGATCCAGCCAGCAATTGGCCACTGCCCAAAGCTCATCTTTAACACTGTAGCCAATTTACATTATCTCAACCTTGCTCAAGTTTTTGTTTCTACCGCTTGTTTCCTCATTATCTCTAATTCAGGGACGTGTGAAACAGCGCAGAGCCACCTGCAAATTCCTTTCCCACAGAATATCTTTGTTATTACTTTTCTCTTAGATAATCCATTTCCCTGTGTGCACTGTGTGAGTAATGTCACAATTTATCCTGCTCAGGTCAGTTTTGAAACCTGTTTTCTCTTAAACTTTTGAGTTTACTCACTAAATCTCTCTTCACCCTTTATTTTACATAAATGGGGGATTTACATTAGCTCAGCACTCTGCAGCACTGCTTGCTTGTAACACCACTTTTCTCAACATTTGTTTTCCATGAAGCAAAGCAAGTCTCGCTTTTGTATTGGGTTTGGCTGTAATGTTAACTTTCCCGGCAGCAGCCCATGCAGTGCCGTACTCTGCACTTGTAGCTGGAACATCAGTGGTATCACACCAGTGTTGTGTCTACTGCTGAGCAGCAGTGGCACAGCATCGGGACTTTCTCTAACCCTCCTAGGGGGTGGGCAAAAAAGTGAGAAGAGAAACATCACTAGGGCAGCTGACTTAAACCAATCAAAGGGATATTCCATACCATGTGATGTCACACTCAGCAATAAAAGGTGGAAACAGGAAGAAGAGGGGAGGGGTGGGCTCTCATTGGGAAAACATCTGTCCTCCTCTCGAACACCGGCTGCGTGCGTTGAGGCCCTGCTTCAAGGACGTGGTCAATCATCGCTCATTTGTGGGAAGTAGAGAGTAAATTCTTTCCTCTGCACTTCCACATAGCCTTCATTTATTTTATTTGTTTGTTTTCCTCCCTTCTTTTTATTTTTCCCTTTCCCCCTCCCTTTTCCCCTTTCCCTTTTTATTTCCCTTTAGTTAAATTGTTTAGTTCATAATAATCTTTATTTAATTATTATTATTATTTCCCTTTAATTAAATTATCCTTATCTCAACCCGTGAATTGTTCTTTGCTTTACTTCTCCCCCTCCTCATCTAAAAGAGGGGGAGTGAGAGAGCGGTTGTGGGGTTTAGCTGCCCAGCATGGTAAAATCACCACAGCTTTGTAAAGTTATTGTTGTTTAATGTTTTTAAGTACTTATAAAGAAGATGGTAGTATATGAACTAGATACAGATAAATAATAATAACAAAAAAGGTAACTAATAGTGTGACAACTATTTTTAGAACTCTTTGAAAAGTATATTTAGTTGTCAGATAGAATAAATCAAGAGAACAACATTTTCCCCTTTTAGAAAAAAAAAGGTCAAATTTTTATTTTGGTCAATAAAACTTGCACCAAAGAGGTAAATATTTAGTGGTTAATACTTATATAATGTTATTCCTCCTTCTATGTTCTCTATTTACTTAAAAGTTTTACACTTTTAATAGCACTGGTCAGTTTGGCATTTGAGATTGCATACTTATGGGAAGAGATGCTTAATGATGGAGGCTATAAACATAAATGATCTGGTTCCAAGAGTGAATTTCAAGCCCAAAGGTGCACTTGCATTTCTTTTTCTTGCAAGGTTTCACTTGCTGGCATCACATCTGCAAATAAGCCGCATTTATTGGATTCAGATGCTTGGGCCTACGCTATTTCAATGATCACCATTTTCACGCAGTGAAGGTACAGCGCAAATGACTTCTCACTGTAATTAATAGCTGTTACTATCCTTCCATCACCCATGTTTTATCTTTCCTGCTGTTCTCTTTGTTCTTCTACAGACAATTCCAATTTCCCTCTGCACACACGCTCCCAAGCCTTACAGCTCTTCTTTTTCTTATATCATCCCATTCTCTGCAATACCACTATTTTTTCCTAATGTTTTCTACTTACTACTGACAATAACCTATCACATTATTCAATGCAATGTAAGTGTTTGATACGTGTAGCCCTTCTTCTACTTTTCTGTTTGCAAACACATCCCGAGCAGAGTCATCATTTGTCTTTGTACACCAGCAACCTGCACCTATCAATTTTCAATGTAAGGCTTGCTCCTGAATTGTTTATCTCAGCAATTACATACTTTGAATTCAGGGAGTGTAATTTCTAACTCACAGGCAAAAATCTGAGTTCCAGAAGGAAAAGTATTGGGGCTCTTGCACTAGGAACCTGGTTTCAAGGTATTTCTACGGGGTACAGGGAATTTTTGCTGTTGCTTTTGGTGTTTCTCCTTAGACAAAGCTGCTTAAATGAACTATCGTTTTTAACACTGAATCTTGTTTGACACAAGGTAAAGGTCATTTTTATTTGATCAATGACAGGATAATTAGTAGTACCTGTTTTTATATGTTTGTATTGACTAGCAGCTGTAGGAAAACAAAACTATAAAGTCCTGTTTCTTAAGCCCCCCCCCCCCCCCTTTTTTTTGGCATTACAAGCACAGACACTGTTGAGGGAATCTGGAAACAACATAGATCCCACGGCCTGCTGTAGCTGAGCAAACCAAGCTACCAGAGTAACTGTGAGAAGCTCCCACGGCAATGACTCCCACATCGCCCAATTAAGGAACTCAGAAAAATATTGTTACCAGCAGCTGGCCTCAAGGACAAGGTCTATGTGACTGCTAATCACAAGGGGGTTCTTTTCTTGCAGGTGGGGTTGTTTTCTTGTAGTTGTTTGTCTGAGTGCTTTGACCAATAATCTTGTGTGAGACACTATCCGCCTCTATTTAGTTCACTATAAAAGTTAGGCTATTCGGGCAATAAAATGAAGCATGATCTGACTCTGCTGGTGCCTGTCGTGCTTTCAGCCGTGCTTCCTGCAACAAGACACTATTAACAATTAGACAATTAGATCTTAAAAACTTTTAAAGCCTGAAGCTGGCATTTAAATTCCTAAAACAGGAGTGCATCAACCTGGAGATTAGATCATCATTAATATAAGTAGTTCATGAAACTGAAACAATGTTAAATTCCGATTACACTGCTATTAAGTAATTTACTGTAAAGAAAATCCATTTGGGAAACATGTAGATATGATTAAAAAGTATTTCCAATTAATAGCATCAGCTTTCTCTCCTCTGATTTCTCTCCCTTATTACAGGACACGTTGTAAGAGAAAAACACATACGAAATCAGTAAATAGATAAATCATCTAGCAAAAAATAGACTCTTATCAAAATGTTTAAAATTGCTTTTAAAATTCATCCCAGTAAAGCAATTCACAGTATTGGTTTTGTTGCATGACCTATCCAAAGCATATGTTAATGCCCTATAAAAGAAATTATTGTTTCATAGCTTAAATTAAGTTTTGTTACCATGAAAAATTTTGAGCTGTTTATGTGGGATTCTCTGATTAAACATTAATCTCTCTAATGGAAAACTCAATATCAGACCAAGACTTACATGACTCCCTGTCTATTCAGACAGAAAGTAGCTCTTCTAGAGTGTGGTCCACACCATCATAAGATGAATGTCCAGAACAGTAAGAAAAGGATGCGGAGCACCTTCCTTTCTTGCCAGTAAACTCCCTCAAAAATTCCCACTCGCCTTTCATCCCTCTGAGTTGGTAAATTATATGGTAAATGATTTGCAATGCTTGGTCATATAGAAATTTTGACAGGTAGTCCAATGAGTCAGGACATACCAATTGCAAGCAGAGGTATGCCATCACCCCACTTTTCCTTTCTTTGTTGTGTAGTCCCACTCCTTTACAGCCCTGCACTGAACTCAAGTTCATAGCCTTGTTTAGGTCCTCCAATTTTTTATTCCCCCCCCCCCCCCCCCGAAATGCATTTCCAGAATATTTTCCCCCAGGTTCCCTTTGCAGGCAGATCTTCCACAGCTTTGCACTTATGTACCAAATTCACCCTGTTTGAATAAGACTGCTTCCCAAAAAATCTAGGCTAAAAAAATCCATACCCTCTTCTTAGTATGATTTACTTTTCCACCAAACTTCATGTAATTTTCAAATTTACTTTCCAATACTTAGGTTTAGGATGCAGGTTCAAGTTTCTCAACTTTAGGGCTTCAAACGTACATCTCCTGCGATCCCCAATCCGCCCTCCAAAGAGCAGTCTCAGAAGACAACAGTCCCAGGCTTCCATCTAAACTCTCCTCAGCAGTGCAACCAGGCCAGCCACACATGGGTTATAAGTACACAGGTACATCTGCATTTTCAAGACTCAAAGAGAAGTTGCTGTTTTTTTTTCACACAGTCCTGAAGACTGTATTAGATGAGACAAAAAAGAGACAGAAATAATAATAATAAAAAATAAATCTATGGCTCGTGACTGTTACATTTCATAATAAGGAGTTCCTTGATCTCAAAAATAATATTCCTCTCTTCACTTGCAGCTTTATTTCCACTAAACAAAACTCCCTCCTGTACACAGGTGAGATACACTTCCACATGAAATACGCGGTTAAAAAAATATATCAATATTGGATTTGGATCAGACTAAGCAGAAAAAAAAATTTGATCTGTATCATGCTAGAATAAAACCAGAGGTAAATAAAAATAATATATTTTCATGTTTACACGGAAAACCTATATATATATATTTAATAACTCTCAATTACTCAAGTATAAATATTTAGTAGAACAACCAGATGTGTCTTGTCAGGGAAAAAGCAGACTTTAATTTTACAATACTACAAGGCTTCTCTGATTAACTTCAAAAATAATATAGGAAAGACATGTTCATTAGAGTCTCATTACTTGGCTGGGTAATTGCTGTTTGTATCAGAAACACAAATCACAAGAAAGGTTGTAACAGTTTTGCAAGTAACCTTTAACCACATTTATTACAGTACAACACGCAATGATGATTAACACCACAACAAACAGAATCCTTAATCCCTCTTTGATTAATCCCAGAAACCATCTATGCATTGTTTCAAACAAATCAGTGAGCCACTGATTGAAAGGGTTGATACTATATTGAATCTTTCTCATGTGCTCTTTCAGGAAAGTAATGGATTTGTGAATTGACTCATTACGATCAGAAAGGTTCATACAGCACATTCCCTCAAAGCCCTCACACCCATGCCCTTGAGCCAAAAGCAAGAAGTCAATAGCAGCTCGATCCTGTAAGAGTGCATGTCTCAGACTATTTTGATCTGGTAACATCTCCTCAAGTATCTCTGTCGTGGCATTGGCTTGCTTCTCGGCCCAGAATACCAATTTTTCTAAGTTGTTAAGTGTGGCCACAGATGCCACTCCAGGCATCCATGCCAATGCCGTTCTAGCTGCAACCCCACACAATTCAACATTATCATTGCAATCCGATGCAAGCAATGCCCATTTATGTCTGGCGATCTCATGCAACTGCGAGAAGCTAGGAGCAAATATAGTAAATTTAACTAAGTAACATGGACCTCCAATAGCATTTGCAGGGATACCTTGACAGGCCCTATTCCCGCAAATCAGAAAAACATCAGGAGGTAAGGCCATTGCTGTACGATTGTTCTAAACGCTATAGCTGTTACCCCTTGTCTCCGTGCCATAAGCCCCTAAACCCTGCCTAGCAGTGTCATTGTAACCACAGGTGTTACTTGTATTTCTGTACCCGTATGGCCCTTTCCAAGTTCCTGTAGCAGGATCTCAGTAATTCATTCTTATTTGTGGTAACACATTTGGTGCTGCTATATTTATTGTTTGAAAATGAATACTTGTAGGAGGGTCTTCTCGGTCACTAGTCAAACATAAGTGATTCAAGACAACCAATGCCTCGGACAATTGTTCATCGATGTTCTTGATGTCTTTTAATCTCATTAATTGTTCCTTTAAAACCTGGCGTGATTGGTCAACCATCACTTGGCCCGTGGGAGAATATGGAATACTCGTTTTTGGCTGAATCGGTAGGAAAATCCATTCCAGAACTCGAAAAAGCTGCCCTATCATTCCACCTTTGCCATCACCTGTGGCACTTATACTACTCCTATTCCCAGTGCTGTTAATGTCAGTGGCATCCTCCTGATACTGTTTCTGTCTTTGTCGCCCCTTACTCTCTCCCTTTTCTTTTTGCCACTGACCATTCACCGCAAATGGGTGAGACGCATGAATGCTAATTAGGAAAGAGAGTGTAATGTCTGCTATATGGCTGCAGGCAGTGCCAGCTGCAACCTTAGAAGCTATTTGCGAAAGAGCCTGCCGGTGGTCATTTGTTAGCGTAATCTGTGGCTCTGCACTCCTGCACCTCAATAAAGGTAGTAATATAGCTAAGGCGTCATTAGTAGTCCGTACAATGTGGCAACCCCTCTGAATGTTATCCAGGAACATTTGTACATCTGTCAAATTATGTAACAGGATAGTTATATCACCTATCTGGGGACGAATAGTCTTTTTTGCATTGCAGTATATGCCTCTCATAAAAAGAATGCTAGAGAGAAGCAGCACAGCCGCCGCTGCCTCCATGGTTACTTCAGACAGGCTGCAGGGTCCTGATCTCCGCCCCTCTGCTACGTGCCAACTCGATCCCGGATGTCCCGCGTCACACCGTGATGACGTCAATTTCCCGCGTCCCACTGCGATTCCTTTGTTTTCCGCGTCTAGCTGCGATCTCTCCGTGTCTCCCCGCGATCTCTCCCCGCGTTGAACCGTGATCTCTCTCTGCGTCTAGCCGCAATCTCTCTGCGTCGAACCGCGATCTCTCCCCACGTCTCCCCGCGATTTCCGCGTCTCCCCGCGATTTTACCCCGCATCTCACAGCGACTTCCGCGTCTGACCGCGATGATGTCACTGTCCCGCGTCTCCCCGCGAGTCCTTTGTCCGGGTCAGTGCTTGGACTTTCTCAGTATATCTCAGGTGTTCCGGCTTCTGTCAGGTCTCTCCGTGTCTCTCAGAGCTGTCCGTGTCTCTGAAGCGTCACTCAGGGCTCTCCGTGCCTCTGAAGTCTCTCCGTGTGTCTCAGGTCTCTCAGCATCTGTTGGGTCTTTCAGCGTTTCTCAGGTCTCAGCTTCTCTCAGCGTCTCTCAGCTTCTCCCACCGTCTCTCAGCTTCTCTCAGGGCTCTCCGTGTCTCTGAAGTCTCTCTGTTTCTGTCAGCATCTGTCAGATCTCTCAGCGTCTCTCAGTGTGTCCGGGTCACAGCCTGTTCGGGTCTCAGCCTGTTCTGGCATCATATGTTTCAGGAAGCATGGCCGAAAGCACGACAGACACCAGTATGGTCAGATCATGCTCCCTTTTATTGCCCGAATAGCCTAGCTTTTATAGTGAACTAAATAGAGGCGGATAGTGTCTCACACAAGATTATTGGTCAAAAGCACTCAGACAAACAACTACAAGAAAACAACCGCACCTGCAAGAAAACAACCCCCTTGTGATTAGCAGTCACATAGATCCCATCCTTGAAGCCAGCTGCTGGCAACAATATTTTTCTGAATTCCTCAATTGGGTGATGTGGGAACACTGTCATGGGAACTTCTCATAGTTGCCCTGGTAGCTTGGTCTGCTCAGCTGCAGCAAGCTATGGGATCTTTGCTGTTTCAAAAAGACCTTCAACAGGGCGACTACTTAAAGGATCAGGGGCACAGGTTGTGTTTGCCTCTGTCCTTCCGATAGGGGGGATCGATGCAGACTCATCACATTAACACGTGGCTTTGAGATTGGTGCAACTGGCAGAACTTCGGGTTTGCTGATCATGGGAAGGTCTACCTGACACCAGGCCTGCTGGCACCAGATGGGATGCGCCTCTCTCAGAGAGGGGTAAGGATTTTTCCTCAGGAGTTGTCAGGGCTGATAGATAGGGCTTTAAACTAGAGTCGAAGCAGGAAAGGGATAAAACCAGGCCCGCCAATGAAGAGCTAAGGGATGGTGTGCTAGGATCAGAGAGACCGTGTGCTAGTGAGGTCCTTCGGTCTGCTCCAAAAGGTGCTGCGTGCAATTAGGCACATTTGAAATACTTCTACACAAATGCACGCAGTATGAGGAATAAAATGGATGAGCTAGAAGTCTTGGCCCAGTCCCACAACTACGACATCATTGGCATAAGCGAAACCTGGTGGGATGAGTCCTGTGGCTGGTGTGTCGCAATAGATAGTTACAGGCACTTCAGGAGGGACAGGCAGGGTAGGCGAGGTGGTGGGGTGGAGGCGTATGTGAAGCATGGGCTGGACTGTGTGGAACTTCAAGTTGGCGATGGCAAAGTTGAGAGTCTCTGGGTAAGGATTAAGGGACGAACAAATAAAGGGGATGTCGTTGTGGGAGTCTATTACAGACCACCAGGCCACAACAACAATGCCAATTAAGTATTCTTTGCAGAACTAAGAGATGCCTCGAGATCAACTCCCCTTGTCCTTATGGGGGACTTCAACTTGCCAGACATCAACTGGGATCACCACACAGCCAACACGAGCAAGTCCAGGAGGTTCATAAAGCACCTAGATGATAACTTCTAGGTGCAAGTGCTAAGGGAGCCAACTAGGAAAGGTGCCCTCCTAGATCTGTTGCTGGAAAACAGAGAGGGTCTTGTGGAGGACGTGGCAATTGGTGGCCTTCTCAGCCATAGTGACCATGAAGTGGTTGAGTTCAAAATTTATGGTGACAGAAGGAAAACTGCCACCAAAACTTCAGCCCTGGATATGGGGAAAGCAGACTTCAGGCTGCTCAGGGAACTAGTCAGCAAGGTCCCCTGGGCAACTGCTTTTGAAGGCATTGGTGTCCATTGGTGCTGGTCAGTCTTTAAGCACTGCCTCCTAAAAACACAGGATCAGGCAATCCCAAAATACTGGAAGTCAAGCAGGCGGGGCAGAAGGCCGGCCTGGCTGACCAGGGATTGTCTACTGGAGCTTAGGAAAAAAAGAAAATGTATGGCTGCCGGAAGGAGGGTCAGGCAATGTGGAAGGAATACAGGGACACTGTTAGCATTTGTAGGGAGAAGATTCGTGTGGCCAAAGCCCAACTAGAGTTGAAGCTGGCCAAGATTGTGGGAGGCAATAAAAAGTTTTTTTTTAGATATGTGAACAGAAAAAGGAGGACCAAAGAAAACATAAGTCCACTACTTAATGGAGAAGGTCTCCTCACAGACAATGACATAGGCAAAGCAGAGAAGTTTAATGCCTTCTTTGCCTCTGTCTTCAATGCTGGTGATGGACTTCGGGACACAGGGTGCCCTGACCTGGAGGACTATGATGGTGGGAATGACAACCTCCCAACCGACACTCAACGTGTGCGGGATTTGCTGCTCCGCCTGGATCCATACAAGTCCATGGGTCCGGATGGGATTCATCCCAGGGTGCTTAAAGAGCTGGCTGATGTCATCGCGGGACCTCTCTCCATTATTTTTCAACGATCTTGGGAATCTGGAGAGGTCCCAGTAGACTGGAAGCTGGGAAATGTGCTAATTTTCAAGAAGGGTAAGAAAGAAGACTCTAGCCATTACAGGCCTGTCAGTCTCAGGTCAGTGCCTGGTAAAATTATGGAGAAGATGATCCTTGAAGTTACTGAAGCGCACCTGGGGGACTATGCAGTCATTGGTCCCAGCCAACATGGGTTCACGAGAGGTAGGTCCTGCCTAACAAATTTGATTTCCTTGTATGATAAGATCACCCATCTAGTCGATCAAGAGAAACCAGATGATGTGATCTTTTTGGACTTCAGCAAAGCTTTTGACACGGTTTCCCATAGGATTCTACTGGACAAAATGTCCACCATACAGCTAAATAAAAACATCATACGATGGGTGAGCAATTGGCTAACGGGCAGGGCCCAAAGGGTTGTGGTAAATGGGGCCGCATCTGTCTGGCAGATGGGCACTAGTGGGGTCCCTCAAGGGTCCATTTTAGGGCCAGTCCTATTCAATGTTTTTATAAATGATTTGGATGTAGGACTAGAAGGTGTTCTGAGCAAAATTGCTGATGACACCAAACTTGGAGGAGTTGTGGACTTTGATGAGAGTGGAAAAGCCTTGCAGAGAGATCTGGACAGATTGGAGAGCTGGGCGATCACCAATTGCATGAAGTTTAACAAGAGCAAGTGCTGGGTCCTGCACCTGGGATGGGGCAACCCTGGCTATATGTACAGACTAGGCGATGAGACGCTGGAGAGCAGCCTAGAAGAGAGGGATCTGGGGGATCTGGGGATTGTGGTTGATAGCAAGTTGAATATGAGCCAGCAGTGTGCCCTGGCAGCCAGGAGGGCCAACCATATCCTGGGGTGCATCAAGCACGGCATCGCTAGTTGGTCGAGGGAAATGATTGTCCCGCTCTGCTCTGCGCTGATACGGCCTCCCCTCAAGTACTGTGTGCAGTTCTGAGCACCACAGTACAAAAAGGATGTAAAACTGTTGGAGAGTGTCCAGAGGAGGGCAATGAAGATGGTGAAGGGCCTAGAGGGGAAGACATATGAGGAGCGGCTGAGGTCACTTGGCCTGTTCAGCCTGGAGAAGAGGAAGCTGAGGGGATACCTCATCGCAGTCTACTGCTTCCTCACGAGGAGGAGTGTAGAGGCAGGTGACCTATTCTCCGTAAACACCAGTGATAGGACCCGCGGGAATGGTGTTTAAGCTGAGGCAGGGGAAGTTTAGGCTGGACATCAGGAAGAGGTTCTTCACCGAGAGCGTGGTCGCACAGTGGAACAGGCTCCCCAGTGAAGTAGTCACTGCACCGAGCCTGTCTGAATTTAAGAAGCGATTGGACTGTGCACTTAGTCACATGGTCTAAAATTTTGGGTAGACCTGTGTGGTTCCAGGAGTTGGACTTGATGATCCTTATGGGTCCCTTCCAGCTTGGGGTAGTCTATGATTCTATGATTCTATTATCATTATTATTATTATTATTATTATTTTCATTTATTTTCTGTCCTAATAAACTGTCTTTTTCTCAACTCACAGGCTTTCATTTCTTTCTAATTCTCTCCCCCATCCCAGAGAGGGAGGGGGGAGGGTGAGTGAACGGCTGTGTGGTGCTTAGCTGCCCACTGGGTTAAACCACAACTAAAGTTCCATTTCAGCAAAACACTGCTTAATAATGAGAAAATCTCATTGTGATGTTTGACTTACTGTTAAGGAGATACTTTTGTCTGCCCCTTATTATCTAAGTACTAAAGCAAGTGTCAGTAATCAGATCACACAAACAACCTCCCCATCCAGTATTCCCGAGCACCATCCCAGTCTCACACTTGCAAAATCAAAGTTATGATTCAGCAACCAGAACACCTGTCCAGAAAATACTGGAGGGACCTTCCCTCCATTTTCTTCTCTCTTTTTTCTCTCCTGCATAGTAATGGTTTAGTGCATGATGGAGACATAGGCAACATGTTTTTGCAGTCAAACTTATACATGTAAATATACCACTGTTGACAGCATTTTAACGTTTCATCAGTCACACACTAAAATGATATGGAAGAAAACATTTGTTAAATATTCACTGAATGTCAAAATGACAAGGGCAGAAATACATTTCCAAGAACTTCAGAATTAATAAAAGATAGTTGTAGGATTTATTCATTTAATTATTTATTTCTGTGTAGAAATCTTGTATTTCCTAAAAAGTCCTAAGGGATACTCTAAGAAATGTATAAAAATACAGCCACAAAGAATTCAGTTCATGTTTTCCATCCTTTAGGAAGGAAAAAAAGGTGATTTTAACCTCACTAGATGCTTTAATACAATTTAAAACCACTGAGATAATATATACTTTTCAAAATTTCAGGATAAAAGGTTTGCATGGCATTATGTTTATCACAAGCCTAGAAGCAACATTTTACTAATATACCATTACTGTCCTGATGAAAAATAGTAGAAGCCAACAATTTAGAATTTTCTTATAATTTAAAATGAACCTTTTTCCTCTACAGCAAACAAAGTATGGTTCAGATATTTAAATATCAGACCTTTTCACTAGCTAACAGTCATCATCTGTAAATAAAAATAATTTTAAAAATACATACAACAGATAATAATCCCATCAGTAAAAATAAAAATGAGACAGGATGCAGTTAGCAGAGAATAAGGTTAAGGATCTAAACATGAGATCAATAAAATAAATTAAAACATAAATATTGTTATCTGTAAGTTATGGCTCATATTCCTGTATCCTACTATGTTTACAGTCCCCATTTCCACAGTCTCTAGCCATCAAAATGTTTTATTTTATGTATATTATACCAAGAATTTTACCAAGAACATTCTTATGTAAAAACTGCCCAATACTAAAAAGTTTGTTTCTCATATCTTCACTTTTATATCTAATTATATACATTATATCATATTTTCCTTGCAATATGAAACCTGCCCACCTGTATGTGGAATCCTTTCATAGCAATCAGAAATACTTTCTTAGCTAGATCTTCTAAAGTTTTGTGAACCATACTTCATGTTAATACTGCCTGTCGTAGTGCACAGTCTTCCTACAGTACTGTGTCCCTATAATTCATGGGGATGCACAAAACTGGGTTCTCCAGATACCAGTCAAGAAAGATAATCTCCTCTGTCATCCTTTCTCATCTTATCCTCCCCATCTTTGTCCGTAAAAAGCAGAGAGAGTGGCCATTGACCAGAACTTTTATTTTGTATGAAGAAAGCAACCTGCTCAGGAAAAGGTCACTCCATTCATTTTGACTCCTCTGCTTGCTTTCCTTCAGCAGGAAGCAACCTACAAAAGGGAATGTGCCTCGCAGATTCACCAACACTATCGTCAGAGGAATGGTCTTAACTCTTGAGGAGAGGCAGGGTTATCTCAAGTGGTGAGGAAAACATGGTCCAGAATTTGTTAGGCTGCTGGAGGGAGACGTATACCTCTTGCAGAATCATCTCTATTGATGAGGAGATGCAACGCCAGCAGCAAACTTCTCGTCCTCTGTCCTAAGCTCATACAAGGACCTAAGGATCGTTGCATTACCAGTTGGGCCCATGACTAATAAGGAAAGGCACTTGAAAGGTATCACTGAAAAAGAGATCCAAATTGTTAGGAAGGAGGAATGCTCTGTGACACTGCATGGATCTGCCTTGGGTAACTTATAAAGGAAATTCATTTGAATTATTTCTGTATCTGTCTGTAGACCAAAAAAAAATGTTATCTGCAAGTTGTTGTTCAGTAGGTAGACATTAAATTTCACCACAAATGGTATTTTGCAACAATTATTAGACTAACTCGAGCAGTTACTGTATATAGTGCCCATGGTTGAAATTAAAAAGAGACAAATTGAAATGAAAAGCTGACTCTTAGCCAAAGCTGAAGGGATGCTGCTGATACCATCTGCTAGCATAGTCCATAGGAACTAGGAAACCACAGAATTAGCTTTATATGAGGAACTGTGTTTCATCTGCTTTTTAGGGAAGATTAACAGGAGCCTGTTGTCCAATTGCAATATTAGTACCCATTTAATATTGTGAGAAATTAAGTTGTGTTTTTGCAGTAGAGAATTACTTTTCTGTATTCCAAGGTAGTTGTGTAGTCATAAAGAGAAATGCTAAGTAAATAAGTGGACAGTAGAAGGCCTCACTGTTCCAAAATAACTTAGCAGCTTGAGAAAAACAGGATGAGCAGTGTGAGAACAGTAAAACAAAGATTACAAGTTCTCAAAACATAAGAAAGGAGAAATTAAAGAGTTGAAAAAAAAATTGTACATATATGGTATAGAGGAGCATTGAGTAGCTTGTGAACCTGTAGTATTCAGCCAATGAGGAAACAGGGGAGGTGATCAGGTGTCGGGTAATAGGGAATAAAAGGTTATGATTTGTTTACTAAAAGGTGCTCCTGATTGACAGGACGCCCGCCATTGCAATCACTAATAAAATAGCTTCACAGAAGATGCTGTCTGAAGAAAAAGTTATTTGAGATTTTTCTTACAGTTTGGGGGCTCTTCCAGGATCTTGTCACCTGCCGAAGATTTCTTGCCACCACAGACAGGAAGGTGCACTCCACTGATTTCAGCAGTCCTGTCAGTGGTGGTGGGTTGTCTCAGTACAGATGGCAAAGGACTGAGACTGTTAATCTGAAGACAGGCTCTATGAAGTTCTGGGGAGAACGGAGGCCAGCACTGACATACACAGACACAGCCCAGATATAGTTCAGACTGAATTGGGAACAGGCACTGGGATTACTGCTGATAACCCGGACTGAGAAGCCGTGCACAGACCGAGGTAAGGGAAACTTTACCATATCTTGCCTCAGGTTGGATTCAGGGAAACTCCTGTGGAGTGTGAATGAGATGCACTTATAGTGCAAAGCGATCATGGAGTCCAGATCTGCAAGGCTCTGTAGTCCTGTGAGGGGATGAACGAAATCCCCTCGGCCGGAGAGGGACGAAGTGAAAGAGAGGAGTGAAAGAGAGTCTCGAGGGTTTGGGGCCCTTAGTTGTATGGTACCCTGAGCACAGTGAAGTGAGGTGCTTGGCAGTATACCCCACCTCTGTCCTCATCCTAGGTGAAGCATGTGATACCCTGTGGGTGGTAAAGTCCACAGCAGCACGTCAGGAAGAGCTGGGGATTAAGGGTTCCAAGAGTCAGCAGGGTGGGGTTGGAGACCCTGGAATTGTGCCTAAAGATAGTCCTTTGGAGAGAATGATAAGGATTTGGAAAAACAACCCAAAAACTAGGAAAAAAGATTAAAAAATGGTTTGATATTGTGTAATTATCTGGCCTAAAAAGCTAATAAAAGGAACTTCAGTATTTTGGCCAAATACTTTGGCCAAAAAACGGGTCTGATGAAAATTCAGGCTTGAAATGTATATGTAAACAATAAGGTTTTTGGAGGAGTAATCAAGTTATGCTCCCTAAAATCCTGATATTGCACCAGAGGCAGCGGCAGGTGCTCCAGGAGGGGACACAGCAACTGCAGCTGACGCTGTCCCTGGAGAAGTCGCGCCGTGGAGCGTGGATCAGAGCAACTGCTGCTGTCACTGATGCAATATTAGGATTATAGGGAGCATAACTTGGCTCCTTCTCCAAAAAAGGAATCTTATTGTTTACATATAAAGTTAAAGCCTGAATTTTCATCAGACCCATATTTTGGCCAAAATACTGCTGTTTCCTTAATTGGTTCTTTTATCCAGACTGATATACAATATTTAACTATTTTTTTTCTTTTATCATCTCCTCTAATTTTGAGATTATTTTTCCAATTTCTTATCGTTCTTCAGGAAGAACTGTCGGTAGACACTCCCCAAAGGAAATCTCCCTGTCCCCTGGAACCCACATTTTCCCATTTCTCCTAGCCCTTGTCAGTGTGCTGCTACAGAAATTTACCTCCTGCAGGGTACCACGCAGTAAAATTCCAATTCTGGAAAAGTGGGGTGTACTGCCAAGCACTTTACCGTGCAAGGGGTACCGCACAACAAATTTCCCGAGACTCTTCCTTTCTCTCCCTTATCTCACGCTTTTTCCGTTTTCGGCAGTTGCCCTGGTTTCAGTTAGAACAGAATTAATTTTCTTCCTAGTAGCTGGTGGAATGCTGTGTTTTGGCTTAGGATGAGAAGAGTGCTGATAACACCCCAATGCTTTAATTGTTGCAGAGCAGTGCTTATACCAAGCCAAGGACATCTCAGCCTTTTGCTCTGTCCTGCCAACAGGCAGGCTGGGGGTGCAGTAAGAGCTGGGAGGAGACAGACCCAGGAGAGGTGACCCAAACTAGCCAAAGGGGTATTCCATACCATCTGACGTCATGCTAAATAATATATAGGGGTGGCTAGCCGGGGGGAGGGGGCCGGACTGCTCGGGGTTAGGCTGGGCATCGGTCAGCGGGTGGTGAGCAATTGCATTGTGCATCACTTGTTTGTACATACTATTATTACTTACCTATTATCACCATTGTATTATTATTATTTGTCCTGGTTTCAGTTAGAATTAATTTTCTTCCTAGTAGCTGGTGGAATGCTGTGTTTTGGCTTAGGATGAGAAGAGTGCTGATAACACCCCGATGCTTTAATTGTTGCAGAGCAGTGCTTATACTAAGCCAAGGACATCTCAGCCTTTTGCTCTGTCCTGCCAACGGGCAGGCTGGGGGTGCAGTAAGAGCTGGGAGGGGACAGACCCAGGACAGGTGACCCAAACTAGCCAAAGGAGTATTCCATACCATCTGACGTCATGCTAAACAATATATAGGGGTGGCTAGCCGGGGGGAGGGGGCCGGACTGCTCGGGGTTAGGCTGGGCATCGGTCAGCGAGTGGTGAGCAATTGCATTGTGCATCACTTGTTTGTACATACTATTATTACTTTCGTATTATCACCATTGTATCATTATTATTATTATTGTTATTATTATTTTGTTATTATTATTTTCCTGTCTTATTAAACTGTCTTTATCTCAACTCACGGGCTTCACTTTCCATTTCTCTCCCCCGTCCCAGAGAGGGAGGGGGGAGGGTGAGCGAACGGCTGCGTGGTGTTTAGCTGCCGGCCGGGTTAAACCACGACAGCCGTGCAGCTCGCGGAGCTACAGAACCGCAGATAAGAACTCCACACTCGCTTCGTACAAAAGTAGGTGTCAATCACACATCACACAGAGTCTCACCTGACCCCCAAGGCAATACTTAATATTTCTTACCTTGGTCTGTGCACAGAGTTACCAGATCAATTCTTGAACTTGGAGTGCCTACCTTCTTCCCTTCTCCACTACTTCATGGATCATGCCTCTTTAACCAGTCTCGGGCCCAGTGCAGGGAAGAGGTGGAAGAGAGTAGATGTGGGAAGATGCCCCCAGCTTGTTTCTCACTGCTCCAGCCCATCAGCAATAGGTAATAAATTTTATTAATTTTCCTATGTGCAGTCTGCTTTACCCGTGTTATAAATGAAGTCTCAACTCAATCTGAATTTAGTAATATTTATAAAAGGAATATTTATAAAAGGTACAAAAGACAAGTAAGCAGCGCTGGGTGCGCAGGGAGTCTACGCTCTATCAACACACACACATGAACATCAAACATTCGAAATACATAGAACATTGTTTTTACATAAAAAACATGAGTACGCCTATACATATGTACAATCAGAAAAGGTAACAAACAATCCTTTAAGTTCCATGACTGTTGGGAATTGGCACAAAGGGCGTGGACATGAGTCCGTGGAACAACTGTTCGATCTGAGCTTCCTTTAAGCAACCAGGAGTAGGCCTCAGCAAATCCCATGGCCTGCTGTAGCTGAGCAAACCAAGCTACCAGGGCAACTATGAGAAGTTCCCACAACAGTGTTCCCACGTCATCCAATTGAGGAACTCAGAAAAATATTGTTACCAGCAGCTGGCTTCAAGGACAAGGTCTATGTGACTGCTAATCACAAGGGTTGTTTTTTCTTGCAGGTGGGGTTGTTTTCTTCTAGTTGTTTGTCTGAGTGCTTTTGACCAATAATCTATCTTCCTCCCCACCTAAACAAACTAGTGTCCACCGACCAAAAGAGAACACTTGGGAGAAACTTTCTGAAAAGGTTCACCAACTTGAAGAGAGATTATTCTCCTCCGCACCTGTACAAAGCAGTGTCTCAGCTGTCAGGGGCAGGCGTTCACCTACACAAGGAAGACGATATGGTGGGTACTCACCCCGTGCCACCCTGTGGTTTTACTTACGAGACCATGGAGAGGACATGAGAAAATGGGATGGAAAATCTACCGCGACCCTAGAGGCACGGGTACGTGAGTTGCAAAAGAAAACAATCAGGAAAAAGGGATTCTCCGAAAAGTTTGCTGCTCCAACTTCCAGCAGACAGTCCTTCAAACACAGAAACGAAGAAGATTCTGACCAGGATTAGGGGGGCCCTGCCTCCAGCCAGGGGGAGGAAAGGGACAATCGAGTTTATTGGACTGTGTGGATTCGATGGCCTGGCACATCACGCGCACAGAAGTATAAGGCTTTAGTAGACACCGGTGCACAATGTACTATAATGCCATCGAGCTATAAAGGACCAGAGCCCATCTATATTTGTGGAGTGACAGGGGGATCTCAGCAGTTGACTGTATTGGAGGCTGAAGTGAATCTGACTGGGAATGAGTGGGAAAAGCACCGCATTGTGACTGGCCCGGATGCTCCATGTATCCTTGGCATAGACTATCTTAGAAGAGGATATTGCAAGGACCCAAAAGGGTTCCGGTGGGCTTTTGGTATAGCTGCCTTAGAGACAGAGGGCATTAAACAATTATCTACCTTGCCTGGTCTCTCAGAGGACCACTCTGTTGTGGGGTTGCTGAGGGTCGAAGAACAGCAAGTGCCAATCGCTACCACAACTGTGCACCGGCGGCAATATCGCACCAACCGAGACTCCCTGATTCCCATCCATAAGCTAATTCGTCAATTGGAGAGCCAAGGAGTGATCAGCAAGACCCATTCACCTTTCAATAGTCCCATATGGACAGTGCGAAAGTCTAATGGCGAGTGGAGACTAACAGTGGACTATCACGGCCTGAACGAAGTCACGCCACCACTGAGTGCTGCAGTGCCGGACATGCTGGATCTTCAGTATGAACTTGAATCGAAGGCAGCCAAGTGGTACGCCACAATTGATATCGCTAATGCATTTTTCTCCATCCCTCTAGCAGCAGAGTGCAGGCCACAATTTGCCTTCACTTGGAGGGGAGTCCAATATACTTGGAATCGGCTGCCCCAGGGGTGGAAACACAGCCCTACCATTTGCCATGGACTGATCCAGTCTGCGCTAGAGCAGGGGGAAGCTCCTGAACATCTGCAGTACATCGATGACATCATTGTGTGGGGTGACACAGCAGAGGAAGTTTTCGAGAAAGGGAAGAAAATAGTCCAAATCCTTCTGAAAGCCGGTTTTGCCATAAAACAAAATAAAGTCAAAGGACCTGCACGAGAGATCCAGTTTTTAGGAATAAAATGGCAAGATGGACGTTGTCAAATCCCAATGGATGTGATCAACAAAATAACAGCTATGTCTCCACCAACTAGCAAAAAAGAAACACAGACTTTCCTAGGTGTTGTGGGGTTTTGGAGAATGCACATCCCAAATTACAGTCTGATTGTAAACCCACTCTACCAAGTAACCCGTAAGAAGAATGAGTTTGAATGGGGCCCTGAACAACGACAAGCCTTTGAACAAATCAAGCAGGAAATAGTCCATGCAGTAGCCCTTGGGCCAGTTCGAACAGGACCAGATGTAAAGAATGTGCTCTACACTGCAGCCGGGGAGAAAGGCCCCACCTGGAGCCTCTGGCAGAAAGAACCTGGGGAAACTCGAGGTCGGCCCCTGGGGTTTTGGAGTCAGGGATACAGAGGATCTGAGGCCCGCTATACTCCAACTGAAAAGGAGATATTGGCAGCATATGAAGGAGTTCGATCTGCTTCGGAGGTGGTCGGTACTGAAGCACAGCTCCTCCTAGCACCCCGATTGCCGGTACTAGGCTGGATGTTCAAAGGAAGGGTCCCCTCTACACATCATGCAACTGATGCTACATGGAGCAAGTGGGTTGCACTGATTACTCAGTGGGCTCGAATAGGAAACCCCAGTCGCCCAGGAATATTGGAAGTGATCATGGACTGGCCAGAAGGCAAATACTTTGGGATATCATCAGAGGATGAGGTGGGTTGTGCTGAAGAAGCCCCACTGTACAACCAGTTGCCAGAGAATGAAAAGAAATATGCCCTGTTCACTGATGGGTCCTGTCGTATTGTGGGGAAGCATCGGAGATGGAAGGCTGCTGTATGGAGTCCTACGCGACGAGTTGCAGAAGCTGCTGAGGGAGAAGGTGAATCGAGTCAGTTTGCAGAAGTGAAAGCCATTCAGCTGGCTTTAGACATTGCTGAACGAGAAAAATGGCCAGTTTTCTATCTCTACACCGATTCATGGATGGTAGCAAATGCCCTGTGGGGATGGTTACAGCAATGGAAGCAAAACAACTGGCAGCGTAGGGGCAAACCCATCTGGGCTGCTGCATTGTGGCAAGATATTGCTGCTCGGGTAGAGAACCTGGCTGTGAAAGTACGCCACGTAGATGCTCATGTGCCCAAGAATCGGGCTACTGAAGAACATCAAAACAACCAGCAGGTGGATCAGGCTGCTAAGATTGAAGTAGCTCAGGTGGACCTTGATTGGCAGCATAAAGGTGAATTATTTATAGCCCGATGGGCCCATGACACCTCAGGCCATCAAGGCAGAGATGCAACATACAGATGGGCTCGTGATCGAGGGGTGGACCTGACCGTGGACAATATAGCGCAGATTATTCATGATTCATGTGAAAGATGTGTTGCAATCAAGCAAGCCAAACGGTCAAAGCCTCTTTGGTATGGAGGACGATGGCTGAAATATAAATATGGAGAGGCCTGGCAGATTGATTACATCACACTCCCTCAAACTCGCAATGGCAAGCGCCACGTACTTACAATGGTGGAAGCAACCACCGGATGGCTGGAAACATATCCTGTGCCTCATGCCACCGCCCGGAACACCATCCTGGGCCTTGGAAAGCAAGTCCTATGGCGACATGGCACCCCAGAAAGAATAGAGTCAGACATTGGGACTCACTTCCGAAACAACCTTATAGACACTTGGGCCAAAGAACATGGTATTGAATGGGTGTATCACATCCCCTATCATGCACCAGCCTCCGGGAAAGTTGAACGATACAATGGCCTGTTAAAGACTACCTTGAAAGCAATGGGCGCTGGGACGTTCAAAAACTGGGATACGCATTTGGCAAAGGCCACCTGGTTAGTCAATACTAGGGGATCTACCAACTGAGCTGGACCTGCCCAATCAAACCTGTTACGTACTGTAGATGGGGATAAAGTTCCTGTAGTGCATGTAAAAAATATGCTGGGTAAAACAGTCTGGGCTACTCCTGCCTCAGGAAAAGGCAAACCTATTTGTGGAATTGTTTTCGCTCAGGGACCTGGATACACTTGGTGGGTGATGCAAAAGAACGGAGAGGTGCGGTGTGTACCTCAAGGAGATTTAATACTGGGTGAGAATAGCCCATGAACTGAATTGTACCATGTTAAATAGTATATTATACTGTATGTTATCACTACCATGATTACTATAGGTGACTAATTAGAATGTATGGAAAAGAGTGTAACCTGAGCATGACATAAATGGTAGGGAATAAGGGGTGGATAGATGTCCTGGTTTCAGTTAGAATTAATTTTCTTCCTAGTAGCTGGTAGAATGCTGTGTTTTGGCTTAGGATGAGAAGAGTGCTGATAACACCCCGATGCTTTAATTGTTGCAGAGCAGTGCTTATACTAAGCCAAGGACATCTCAGCCTTTTGCTCTGTCCTGCCAACGGGCAGGCTGGGGGTGCAGTAAGAGCTGGGAGGGGACAGACCCAGGACAGGTGACCCAAACTAGCCAAAGGGGTATTCCAAACCATCTGACGTCATGCTAAACAATATATAGGGGTGGCTAGCCGGGGGGAGGGGGCCGGACTGCTCGGGGTTAGGCTGGGCATCGGTCAGCGAGTGGTGAGCAATTGCATTGTGCATCACTTGTTTGTACATACTATAATTACTTTCGTATTATCACCATTGTATCATTATTATTATTATTGTTATTATTATTTTGTTATTATTATTTTCCTGTCTTATTAAACTGTCTTTATCTCAACTCACGGGCTTCACTTTCCATTTCTCTCCCCCGTCCCAGAGAGGGAGGGGGGAGGGTGAGCGAACGGCTGCGTGGTGTTTAGCTGCCGGCCGGGTTAAACCACGACAGTCTTTTTGGCGCCCAACGTGGGGCTCGAAAGGTTGAGATAACGGCAGATCTGATCAGAGTGTGTTAAACTAAAATTGGTGTAAGGATTAGACCTGCTTAATAGTCACTTGTCATGATGCTGATTGCTTTAATCTCAACTCTGCTGCGCCTGTTTTCCAAATTGAGTATTATAGTACATTATTTTCCGTATTTGCTCTCTGTCGTGTTGTTTATCCTCTCCGGGCCCTGGTTTCAGATCATTATGGTACTGAGTGTTATAGCAATGGCTTATGAGACGATAAGATATCTGGTCATGACTCTAACCTGGTATTTATACTCAGTAACATCGTGGACTCTGTACTTTGGAAACAGTATCTTGGGAACTATTAGCAATTATACCTATTGTTTTTCTCCATTAGAGAGTCAATCTGTGGAGGGGAAAGGGGAAGATATTTTTTCTTACTTGATTACTCTCCCTTTCTCCTTCACCACCCCTGTATCCTCCTGGATCACTCTGCCTTCCTCCTTCACCACCCTCTTATCCCCTGGGCTTGTCACAATAGCTCTCCAAGATATTGAATATTCTTGGGATACTCAGACTACCATAGTCTTGTTGTTCTGCCTCCTGAATGCACTTCAGATTCTGCTTAAAGTTAAACAACTACTTAGGAAGCTCATCCTGAGATCTGCCCGGAGGCAGTATAGTTGTGGGTGGCAGGGAGTATGGGTGGATATGGGCAGGCATCTAGAGCAGTTGGCACCCCCAGTGTTTTGGAAATTCACCCCTGAACAATGGCAAAATCCTCAAAAACTGGCAGAATGCTTGAAAAAAAGGTGTCATGATTCTGGCAGTTTCAAAGTAACACAAATCATTGTAACGTGCTGGGGCCTGGCTCATGCCTATCGAGCTGCCATTGATACTGCTATCAACTTAGTGACAGACCCTGCGGCCACTCCAAGCCCTGTGACAGATCCAACGGCCACTGTGACCCCTACGGTGGACTCTGCAGCCGCTCCAGTCCCAGCTCCTGCAGCTGCTCCAGTTCAAGCTCCTGCAGCCACTCCAGTCCCAGCTCCTGCAGCCGCTCCAGTCCCAGCTCCTGCAGCTGCTGCAGCTCCAGCTCCTGCAGCCGCTCCAGCTCCAGCTCCTGCCGCTACTCCAGTCCCAGCTCCTGCAGCCGCTCCAGCTCCTGCAGCCGCTCCAGCTCCTGTGGCCGTGTCAGAGAAACGAGCTGTAGCAGTGCAAGTTGACCCTGCAGAGGGTATTCCAATCCCTGTAACGGGGTCAGAGAAACGAGCTGTAGCAGTGCAAGTTGACCCTGCAAAGGGTATTTCAACCCCTGTAACGGGGTCAGAGAAACGAGCTGTAGCAGTGCAAGTTGACTCTGCAGAGGGTATGCCAACCTCTGTGGCAGACCCTGTAACAAAGTCAGAGAAACGAGCAGTAGCAGTGCAAGCTGCCCCTGTAGAGAAGGTGAAAAAATGGTATAGAGATTCAGGTCGTTTAGAACGCAGAGAGTCTTCTGCCAATCCAGGTAAGGCTTCTGCCAAATCTAGGTATAGAGATGACGAAGATGACGACGACGCTGGGCCATCAAGGATTCAGGAGGAGGAAGATGAGGATGTCGAAAAAGCAACAGTAACTGCCCGAAGCCTAAACGAGCGCGAGCTACGAGATGTGCGAAAAGATTTTGGTCGCTGTATAGGTGAGCAGCTTGTCACCTGGCTGCTCCGGTGCTGGGACTCTGGAGCCAATTGTGTGGAATTAGACGACAGGGAAGCCAAGCGGCTGGGATCCCTTGCTCGAGATGCCGGCATTGACAAAGCAATTGCAGATGGAGCACAATCCACCAGCCTCTGGAGGCGTCTCCTCTCAGCTGTGAGGGAAAGGTATCCCTTCAAGGAAGAACTTTTATGTCTACCAGGCAAGTGGACCACTATGGAGAAGGGAATCCAGTACCTGAGGGAATTAGCCGTACGGGAAGTGATTTATGAGGATCCAGACCTCAGACAAACATCCAAAGATCCAGATGAAGTCAAGTGTACACGACCCATGTGGCGGAAGTTTGTACGGAGTGCACCATCATCATATGCCAGCTCATTGGCAATAATGGCCTGGAAAGAGGATGAGGAACCCACAGTGGATGAAGCGGCTAAACAACTCCGGCAGTACGAAGAAAGTCTCTCCTCTTCCTTACAGGCCTGCCTCTCAGCTGTGGAGAAACTTTCTGAAGAGGTCCACCAACTTAAAGAGAATCTATCTTCCTCCCCACCTGAACCAACCAGTGTCCACCGACCAAAAGAGAACGCCTGGGAGAAACTTTCTGAAAAGGTTCACCAACTTGAAGAGAGATTATACTCCTCCGTACCTGTACAAAGCAGTGTCTCAGCTGTCAGGGGTAGGCGTTCACCCACACGAGGAAGACGATATGGTGGGTACTCACCCCGTGCCACCCTGTGGTTTTACTTACGAGACCATGGAGAGGACATGAGTTCTGGACGATGGCATTGAGTGCACCCTCAGTAAGTTCGCAGATGACACCAAGTTAGGTGCGTGTGTCGATCTGCTCGAGGGTAGGAAGGCTCTGCAGGAGGATCTGGATAGGCTGCACCGATGGGCTGAGGTCAACTGTATGAAGTTCAACAAGGCCAAGTGCCGGGTCCTGCACCTGGGACGCAATAACCCCAAGCAGAACTACAGGCTGGGAGAGGAATGGTTGGAGAGCTGCCAGGCAGAGAAGGACCTGGGAGTGATGGTGGACAGTCGGCTGAATATGAGCCAGCAGTGTGCTCAGGTGGCCAAGAAGGCCAACGGCATCCTGGCTTGTATCAGAAACAGTGTGACCAGCAGGGCTAGGGAGGTGATCGTCCCCCTGTACTCGGCTCTGGTGAGGCCGCACCTCGAGTACTGTGTTCAGTTTTGGGCCCCTCGCTACAAGAAGGACATCGAGGTGCTTGAGCGGGTCCAAAGAAGGGCGACGAAGCTGGTGAGGGGCCTGGAGAGCAAGTCCTACGAGGAGCGGCTGAAGGAGCTGGGCTTGTTCAGCCTAGAGAAGAGGAGGCTCAAGGGCGACCTTATCGCACTCTACAGATACCTTAAAGGAGGCTGTAGTGAGGTGGGGGTTGGCCTGTTCTCCCATGTGCCTGGTGACAGGACGAGGGGGAATGGGCTAAAGTTACGCCAGGGGAGTTTTAGGTTAGATGTTAGGAAGAATTTCTTTACTGAAAGGGTTGTTAGGCACTGGAACGGGCTGCCCAGGGAGGTGGTGGAGTCACCATCCCTGGAAGTCTTCAAAAGACGTTTAGATGTAGAGCTTAGGGATATGGTTTAGTGGGTACTGTTAGTGTTAGGTCAGAGGTTGGACTCGATGATCTTGAGGTCTCTTCCAACCTAGAAATTCTGTGATTCTGTGATTTGGAAAGAACGTGGATTGCTGACCGCACAGGGAAAACAGATAAAACACACTGAAGAAATTTTAAAATTGTTAGAGGCTGTAAAAAAAAACAGAAAAGGTAGCTATCATGCATTGTCGGGGACACCAAAAGGGAAACGCTGATTTTGAAATTGGAAATCGATTGGCAGATCAGGAGGCTAAGTGGGCAGCTGAAATAACTGAGGTGAAGGCATTGTCTTTGATACCAGACAGTAAAATCCAAACTATATACATGAACCAAAAAGCCAAATTATACAAAAAAAAAGGACTTAAAATTAAATGAAGATTTGAAAGGTAAAATGAAACCAGATGGATGGGTATATTTAAAAGATAACCATGTAATAATACCCTCTAATTTGACATGGCCCATAGTTCTTACAGAACACAATAAAACATATTGGGGAGAACAAGTAACTCAACAATGTAGCATCTGTTTACGCAATAACCCCAATACCAAGAATAGAATAAAATTTGGAATAATCGGTAAAGGAAATTATCTGGGACAACAGTGGTAAATTGATTTTTTCAGAACTTCCTAGAAAAGGGGGGTATTGTTATTTACTGGTTCTGACTGACACGTTTTCAGGATGGCCTGAAGCTTTTCCTTGTCAAACGCGGAAAAAGGAATTGCGGAGAGACGCGGAATCGCGGAGAGACGCGGAAAAGGGAATCGCGGAGAGACGCGGAATCACGGGGGGACGCGGAAAAAGGAATCGCGGAGAGACGCGGGAAATTTGCAGTAATCGCATGAAATTGAAGTAATCGCGGTGCGATGCGGGACATCCGAGATCGAGTTGCTACGGGAGACCAGAGGCATCAGTGGACAACGGCAGCCGACCCTCACCGTGTGGCGAGTCGGCACATAGCAGAGGGACTGACATCAGGACCCTGCAGCCCGTCTGACGTGACCATGGAGGCAGCGGCGGCTGTGCTACTTCTCTCTGGCATTCTTGTTATAAGAGGTTTATCTTGCAATGCAAAAAAGACTATTCATCCCCAGATCGGTGTTATAACTACGTTTCTGGATAACATTCCGTGGGGTTGCCACATTCTATGGATTACTAGTGACAATTTAGCTCTATTGTGGAGCAGGAGTGCAGAGGCGCAGATTACACTGCCAAATGCCCACCGGCAGGCTCGTTCACAAACAGCTTCTAAGGTTGCAGCTGGCACAGCCTGCAGCTGTATAGCAGACGTTACACTCTCTTTCCTAACTAGTAATCATGTGTCTCATCCATTTGTGGTGAATGGTCAGTGGCAAAAAGAAAAGGGGGAGAGTAAGGGGCGACAAAGACAGAAACGGTACCAGGAGGATGCCACTGACATGGGTAATAGGAGTAGTATACGTGACACAGGTGCAGGGTGGCGGCAGGCGCTGCCGCGCTGTGGGGCATTCTGCCTGCTGCTCGCCCTCACCTGCCTGTGCACTGCTGCCGACAGTGCTAGAGCAAAATGTGAAGAATCCTAGTTCCCATGTAGTAATGGATGCTGTATTCCTTTACTCTGGAAATGTGATGGTGATGAAGACTGCTCAGATGGCAGTGATGAGAGTGCTTGTGTGAAGAAGACGTGTGCTGAATCTTTGTGTGCAACAGTGGTCAGTGTGTGCCAAACAGATGGCAGTGTGATGGGGATCCGGACTGTGAAGATGGGTCTGACGAGAGTGCTGAGCTGTGTCATATGAGAACATGTCGGGTAAATGAAATCAGCTGTGGTCCTCAGTCGACCCAGTGTATCCCAGTGTCGTGGAAATGTGATGGTGAAAAGGACTGTGACAGTAGAGAAGATGAAGAGAATTGTGGCAACGTGACTTGTAGTGCAGCAGAGTCCACATGCAGTAGTGGACAATGTATTTCCAAAAGCTTTGTCTGCAATGGTCAAGGTGACTGCTCCAACCACTCGGATGAATCTTTGGAGCAGTGTGGCCACCAGCCTGCAACTCTGGTGAAGTGTTCTGTGAGTGAGGTGCAGTGCGGCTCAGGTGAAAAAGACTGTGACAGAGATCCTGATTGCAAGGATGGAAGTGATGAAATTAACTGCCCTTCTTGGACCTGCAGGCCAGACCAGTTCAGATGTGTAGATGGGAACTGTGTCCATGGGAGTAGGCAGTGCAATGGTGTGAGAGACTGTCTGGATGGCACTGATGAAGCAAACTGTAACAATGTTATTCAGTGTTCTGGACCTTGCAAATTCAAGTGCAGAAGTGGAGAATGCATAGATATCAATAAAGTGTGTAACCGGCAGAGAGACTGCAAGGACTGGGGTGATGAGCCCCTGAAGGAATGCAACAAAAATGAATGTGACTGTCCAGCTGGGTTTGAGTTTGTAGACAAGAGAAACTGTGGAGACATTGATGAATGCCAAAACCCTGGTATCTGTAGTCAAATCTGTATCAACCTGAAAGGTGGCTACAAATGTGAACGTAGCCATGGCTATCAGATGAATCCTGCTACAGGAACCTGGAAAGGGCCATACTGGTACAAAAACACAAATAACACCTGTGATTACAATGACGCTGCTAAGCAGGGTTTAGGGGTTTATAGCATGGAGACAAGGTGTAACAACGACAGTGTTTGGAACAATTGTGCAGCTTTGGCCTTACCTCCTGATGTGCTTCTGATTTGTGGGGATGGGGCCTGGCAAGGTATCCCTGCAAATGCTATCAGATGTCCATGTTACTTAGATGAACTCATTGTATTTGCTCCTAGCTTGTTACAGTTGCGTGAGATCACCAGACATAAATGGGCATTGCTTGCATCGGATTGCAATGATAATGTTGAATTGTGTGGGGTTGCAGCTAGAGCGGCATTAGCAATTTCAGTGCCTGGAGTGGCATCTGCGGCCGCACGTAACAACTTAGAAAAATTGGTATGCTGGGCCGAGAGGCAAGCCTATGCCATGACAGAGATACTTGAGGAGATGTTACCAGATCAAAATAGTCTGCGACATCTGCTTTTACAGGATCAAGCTGCTATTGACATCTTGCTTTTGGCTCAAAGGAATGGGTGTGAGGACTTTAAGGGAATGTACTGTTTAAACCTTTCTGATCATAATGAGTCAATTCACAAATCCATTACTTTCCTGAAAGAGCACGTGAGAAAGATTCAATATGGTATCAATCCTTTCAATCAATGGTTCACTGACTTGTTTGAAACAAAGTGTAGATGGTTGCTGGGTTTAGTCACAAGGGGATTAAGGATTTGGTTTATGGTGGTGGTAATCATCGTTGTGTGTTGTAAGTAGAGCTAAAGAGTTACTTGTAAAACTGCTGTGTCGGGCTTGGTTTGCTCAAAAGAAGAAGGGGGAATTGTTGAGGGATTTCTTGAAACAGCAAAAATCCTATGGCTTGCTGTAGCTGAGCAAACCAAGCTACCAGGGCAACTATGAGAAGTTCCCATGACAGTGTTCCCACATCGCCCAATTGAGGAATTCAGAAAAATATTGTTACCAGTAGCTGGCTTCAAGGACAAGGTCTATGTGACTGCTAATCACAAGGGGTTGTTTTCTTGCAGGTGGGGTTGTTTTCTTCTAGTTGTTTGTCTGAGTGCTTTTGACCAATAATCTTGTGTGAAACGCTGTCCACCCCTGTTAAGTTCACTATAAAAGTTAGGCTATTTGGGCAATAAAATGGAGCATGATCTGACTCTGCTGGTGTCTGTCGTGCTTTTGGCCGTGCTTCCTGCAACAGCTGGGATCAGAATATTTATATGCTTATATAACTAAACTTCAAAAACAATTAAATAAAGTACATAAATTTGTGTTAGGGACCAGGGCTAGAGGGTTGGATCAACCAATACACCCCTTTAAGCCTGGGGATTATATATATATATAAAGACTTTTTTAGGACAACCCCTACAGGAAAAATGGAATGGACTGTATCAAGTGTTGCTGACAACTTACACTGCTATCAAGATTAGAGAACAAGCCGCTTGGATCCATTATTCCCGAGTGAAGAAGGCTCCAGGAGCTCCCTGGAAAGTAACACCAGGTGACGATAAACTGAAACTAAAGCTTAGTCGAACAAAATGAGGACATTATGGTCAGGAGTATTTGGTAATATGGTTGGTAGAAAATTTGTTCATAGAATTGTTTTGTTTCTATGGCTTATAGTTGTAATTGTGATTCAAGAAGGTGCTTCTGCGATAATAGAGAATGGTGGGTGGCCTTGGACTGAAGCCGTAACAACAGAGGATAAGAACTTTAATGGAAAGTTATCAGTCATGGTCATCTGGCGAACAAATGGTAACTATTTATATAAACCATAAGAATGACGAAAATTAGGAGAAAAGTGGACACACCAAAGAACCATAAGGGGATGAAATTAAAATAGGGTACCGAATGATTAATGGAACGGCCTATGAGAAAGTAACGGGGATTTTAGTAAAACCGATTTCCAAAAATGGCAAACGAGAAGGTTGTATTCGCCCAGGTAAATTGGATTACCACAAACTAATAATAGATGCACTTAGTATGGTTCAAGATAATATATTCTTAGCTCTTAGTTGTATGCAAGCACAGTTATGGTTGCAGGCAACGGCTGCCTTGATCATTAGGGAAGGAAGTGAAGGCATTTTTTGGGCAGAAGTCCAAAAGACTGTTTGGGACAATGCTAATGATTTTGAGAAGAAGTTCCAGTCCTTGTGGACCCTGGTAAATTTTACTTATGATCCCATTGTTAACATGGCTACTGCCTTTGTGCTTACTATATGTAATGCCACAGTTTATGTTATTCACCTGATCATTGCAAGACAGTGCTCTATCCTTCGGAGCATAGAACATGGGCACGGATGGAGAATGGGAAATGGCAGTCTGTAAATCTAGAATCATGTGTTACCCGGGAACAACGAGGATTTATTTGTGAAAGCAATACAATTGATGCTCAGGACGTATGTCTTGACACAAGCAAGGTATCTGCCACTTTGAAATTCATCCAAATACTAGTCAAAAGACTGTGCTTGTATATATTGGTCAAGGCTGTGTGTGTTTAAGAACTGCTTGTGATTTTGTAGAAATAGATAAGGAGAATATAACTCTCCATAGCAAAAATCATTCTAACTTCTGTATTTGTAACTTTGTTAGAATCGTCGGGTGTGATTTTCAATATTTGGCACCAGTGGTATCCCACCAGTTGATCGAGTCTAACAACACAATGTATCATAAGTTACTACCTACACCTATTGGGATGAACCTCACACTAGTGAAGCAACTAGTTAAACACCAAGACCTGATTAAAATTTTAAAAGGCATTCATGAAAATGGAGAGAAGACTCTAATCACTGTCCATCATGATACAAAGGAAATAAGCAGAGTTTTGCAAAGAGTGAAACAAGACACAAGTCACAACTGGTGGGATACACTCTTTGGATGGTCGCCAACTGCAACTGGGATTTTGAACACACTGTGTCACCCAATTATTGTTTTATTGATATTAGTTGGTATAAGTTTAATATTGTCTTTTGTAATACTTCTTTGGAACTGGAAATTGTTACAACGAATGTCCATGTTAGCCTCCTTGACAAATGTGCATGGCAAGGTATTGAGGGGTACATATCATAAAGACTGGGAAGAAAATTTTCATATTAAGTAAAAGAATTTACTAGATTTTCCAGAAAAGGGGGGAATGATATTGTATAGACTCACTTTAGAATAGAATAAATCTTGTGGTTAAAAATTAATGAGAACAAAGTAAATGACATCTTGTTATCTGTTGTCCTTCTGTTATGTTGAAGCATCTTGTTATTTGAAAACATCCCGTTGTCTGTTAACCCTCAGTCAGGCTGAGACTTGATATAACTTGAGTCAACTGTATGTTATGTCTTGTTAACTGAGACATCCTGTTATCTGCTGACCCTCAGTTAGGCTGAAAGCCAACTCAGAATTTTTACAGCTTGGAAAACAACTGATTAAGCAAAAGGTGAAAAGTGCATCATGAGGAAGACCTACGGCCTTCCTCCCAAAGACCACTGCCCACACCCAAAGACCCCGGCCCACAGTTCTTGGAAGGCTTTGCGAAAGCGCAAGGACTGATAAGCTAATTAGCATATGAAGCGAGAGTAGGCGGGTTTAGGTAATGACTATGTATAGGCGCTAATAGAATATTCATTGTTTCGCTGTATAAATATGAGATAATTTGTCACTTCGAACATGCAGGATAGGCGGAAAGATCCCCCGTGCATCCAGCGCTGCAATAAAGAATATACTACTTAAGGAAATTTCGGCTTTGATCTTTAAATCACTTGTATTTATTTATTTACTATTCCTTACTAGTTACTGTCCCTTGTTTCAATTTCCACACAAATCTTTTCACTGCAGGTTTTTACGATCTTTTCCTAATCTTCTTTCCAAATGTCCCAGTTCTCTGGGATTAAACTCTTCTTCCCACATACAAACTTTACTATTTCAGATTACTAATGAGGTCCATTCCAATCACAAATCCTCTGGACTTCGGGAAAACACCTGAAGCATTCAGACTTCCATCTTCTAGACAAATATTACCACCTTTTCCACAAAATTTACATTTCAACAGGACCGAATTTCAAGCCGAATACCAATTTTTCTCATGCACTTTGTTAGTAAGCCCATACAAAACAAGGAATCACTCCTGTGCATCCCTCAATATGGGGGTTTAAAAAGGTATTGACGCCTAAAAAAATTCGATCTCCCAGTTCTTAACAAATTCCCAGGGCTCAAGCCCAAACCACCAAAGAAATGACTCTCTCGAGAAAATGGTTGATATTAATAAAGGGGGAGATTTGAGAGTGTGGCCATGGGGGTTGGAAAGCCCCATGGTTGAGATAACATTAGACTCTTAACGATGAGGCCATCAGGAATGTAAAAGAGTTTAGAGGGAACAAAGAAGGGTGATTGAGGTGACAGCTTGCCATCTGGGGTTGCTTGTTCTCCAGCTGGTCTCTTGTTCTCCAGCCCTTAAGGTATGGATGTTTCTGGGTGTTTGCTGTTGTTGTTACATTCAAAGTTGTCTGACCAATGAAAAGTTGTTTTGAAAAGAACTGCTGTGGAGAGAAGAGTATAAGAGGGGAGCCTGCCCTCAAGATTTAAAAAAAAAAAAAAGAGGCAACACAATGTGATGAAATTATGTCATAAATAAAGAAGCAAAAAGAAGGAATGAAAAGGAACAGGCTAGAAGAACAGAGACCAGGATGGGAACAGGCACATTGATCGCCTCATGAAGATAGGTTCGGTCAAACTCAGAAAACTGCTTAAAGAAGCTCGTACAGAAAGTCGCTGGAAATAGACGCACCAGAGCTGGGAAGAAGCTCAAGCTGAGAGAAGAGGACCTGCACACACAAATGCCTCTCACTGGCAAGCAGTTGCACATTATGGGGAATCATACGCCCTTAGAAACAAAGACTGTCCTGGTAACCTTACATCTCATTCTCCTTCTTAACAATTGGACAGTTTATGATCCTGAAACATGGGACCAAATTGAGGTCAAGGTGTGGGACTCTGCAACTAAAAATGACAAGGTTGCAGTGGGATTGATTGGCACCTGACGAGCAATCTCTGAGGCCTTAAACAGACATGTGGAGCCGCAATCACAAACGTGTGGTTTACCAGTCAGTGAGGGAGCTGCGTACTCGTTTACTGATCCGACTGCTACGCCATTGGCCCCTCTGCTGCTACAGCCATCAAAGGCCTTTGCTGTTATGCTACCTGTTGACCTGAACGTGCCTTTTGACCCAGGCCCTATTGGACTTGAAAAGGAGATGGATATGCTTTCCTTCAATCTGGGAAGAACGGGGTACATAAGGCCTGAAGGCTGAGTTGCTTGACAGAGCGAGACATATTGTTCAAAACGAATGGAAAATGGACACTGTTGTTTGTAATCAAGAAAAGGAATGGAAAATGGAGACTGCTAAGTCATGGAACTTAAAGGATTGTTTGTTACCTTTTCTGAATGTGCATATGTATAGGCGTACTCAATTTTAGTAAGTTATGGAACTTAAAGGATTGTTTGTTACCTTTCCTGATTGTACGTATGTAAAGGCATACTCGTGTTTAGTATGTAAAGCAATGTTCTATATATTTAGAATGTTTGGTGTTCGTGTGTGCATGTTGGTGGAGTGTAGACTCCTTGCACACCCAGTGCTGTTTACTTGCCTTTTATAGCTTTTAAATATTTCTTTTATAAATATTACTAAATTCATATTGAGTTGAGACTTCATTTATAACATGGAGAATACGGAACTGCAGATCGGAACTCCGCAGCTGCATCGCAGCGATGCTGCATCTCACTCATGCAGCACAATCATGCAATCGCACACAGAGGCCTCTAGCACATTCATACCACAAGAATATATTTTAGAATGATAGCCAACCAAACAAGTGTTATATATGGAGTGGTAATTCGTGTCGAGAAAATGGTTGATATTAATAAAGAAGGGGGAGATGTGGGAATGTGGCAATGGGGGTCGGAAAGCCTCATGGTTGGTGATAACATCAGACTCTTAACGATGAGGTCATCAGGAATGTAAAGAGTTTAGAGGAAACAAAGAAGGGTGATTGAGGCGACGCCCTGTCATCTGGGGTTGCTTGTTTTCCCCTCTGTTAAGGCACGGAAGTTGCTGGGGGGGTTGCTGGTTAGAACTGTTAACATTTATTGTTTAATGTTATATGATAATAATATTATTAGTGTGGTTTCAAGGGTTAACGAAATGCGGGAAAAGCAATCACGTTTTGTTGCTTTCGGGAACCTTGTGGTGGGCAGAGCATGTGCAGAAGAAGAGGGAGACAGTCGAAGCCGCTCCTACAGTCTGGATGACATCTAGAAACAAAAGGTTGCTAATCACAGAATCACAGAATTTCTAGGAGACCTCAAGATCATAGAGTCCAACCTCTGACCTAACACTAACAGTTCTCCACTAAACCATATCCCAAAGCTCTACATCGAAACGTCTTTTAAAGACTTCCAGGGATGGTGACTCCACCACCTCCCTGGGCAGCCCATTCCAATGCCTAACAACCCTTTCGGTAAAGAAGTTCTTCCTAACATCCAACCTAAAACTCCCCTGGCGCAACTTCAGCCCATTCCCCCTCGTCCTGTCACCAGGCACGTGGTAGAACAGACCAACCCCCACCTTTACTGGGTCTGGCTGGAATGTTAACTTTCCCGGCAGCAGCCCATACAGTGCCGTACTCTGTACTTGTAGCTGGAACAGCAGTGTTATCACACCAGTGTTGTGTCTACTGCTGAGCAGCAGCGGCACAGCATTGGGCCTTTCTCTAACCCTCCTAGGGGGTGGGCAAAAAGTGAGGAGAGAAACATCACTAGGGCAGCTGACCTAAACCAATCAAAGGGATATTCCATACCATGTGATGTCACACTCAGCAATAAAAGGTGGAAACAGGAAGAAGAGGGGAGGGGTGGGCTCTCGTTGGGAAAACTTTGGTCCTCCTCTCGAACACCGGCTGCGTGTGTTGAAGCCCTGCTTCAAGGACGTGGTCAATCATCGCTCATTTGTGGGAAGTAGAGAGTAAATTCTTTCCTCTGGACTTCCATATAGCCTTCATTTATTTTGTTTGTTTGTTTTCCTCCCTTCTTTTTATTTTTCCCTTTCCCCCTCCCTTTTCCCCTTTCCCTTTTTATTTCCCTTTAGTTAAATTGTTTAGTTCATGGTAGTCTTTATTTAATTATTATAATTATTTCCCTTTAATTAATTTATCCTTATCTCAACCTGTGAGTTGTTCTTTGCTTTACTTCTCCCCCTCCTCATCTAAAAGAGGGGGAGTGAGAGAGCAGTTGTGGGGTTTAGCTGCCCAGCACGGTAAAACCACCACACCACCTCGCTACAGCCTCCTTTAAGGTACCTGTAGAGAGCAATAAGGTCGCCCCTGTGCCTCCTTTTCTCCTTTTCTCCGTCTTTTCCTCCTTTTCTAATGGTGATGGGGAAACTGTGAGCCTTTGACCCCCAATGACCACCACAAAGAGAATTATAATATGAAGTGGGGATAGGATATACATATGTATAGGCGTACTCGGGTTTCTTGTAAATATGTAACAGCAGTGTTCTATATATATTTGGAAAGTTCGACAGTTGGATGTGTGTGTTGGTAGAGCATAGACTCCCCGCGCACTCAGCACTGCTTACTTGCCTTTTTTAAATATTCTTTTATATATATTGCTAAATTCAAATTGAGTTGTATCGTCATTTATAACACAAGTATTGTCTCTGACTGTGTTCTTCGTGGAGTGACTTATTCCACTTTGTTTCAAACCCATACACTTACACAAATACTTTCAACACAAAATACCTGGACATTTAAGAAGAAGACATACAATTATTAACACTCCAGTTAGTATTCCTCCAGCAGCTGGAAATATTACCCAGGTAACTTTGTCACAATTGTGAGTGGCCCTCTTACCCTTCTCCTGCTTCTTATACAGTCATTAGAAGGTCCGTCCTGGCTCCCAAAACCGGGATGCAGCGGTAACCTCAGATTTGCTCAATCTACTCCTAAAATCACTAGTGGTCGCTCTATTGGTCAGCAAACCCCCTTGTTGTGTAAAAGCAATGTTCTGTATATTTAGAATGTTTGATGTTCGTGTGTGTGTGTTGGTGGAGTGTAGACTCCCCGCGCACCCAGCGCTGTTCACATGCTTTTTATAAATATTCCTTTTATAAATATTACTAAATTCAGATTGAGTTGAGACTTCATTTATAACACCAGTAACGCAGGCTCAGGCAAGGATCTCAATGAAGTAGTATTTCTATAAGCAATTGCAATGGTGGGCATCCCACAAGCAGGAGCACACCTACTAGTTCCATAACACAGTTTATATACATTTTTTCTCCACGACCTGGACCCTCTCCTGTTTCCTCATTGACCACGTCCTTGAAGCAGGGCCTCAACGCACATAGCCGGTGTTCGAGAGGAGGACCGACATTTCCCAACGAGAGCCCACCCCTCCCCTCTTCTTCCTGTTTCCACCTTTTATTGCTGAGTGTGACATCACATGGTATGGAATATCCCTTTGATTGGTTTAGGTCAGCTGCCCTAGTGATGTTTCTCTCCTCACTTTTTTGCCCACCCCCTAGGAGGGTTAGAGAAAGGCCCAATGCTGTGCCGCTGCTGCTCAGCAGTAGACACAACACTGGTGTGATAACACTGCTGTTCCAGCTACAAGTACAGAGTACGGCACTGTATGGGCTGCTGCCGGGAAAGTTAACGTTCCAGCCAGACCCAGTACAGCATGACGTAAATGGTATGGAGTAAGGTGTGGATAGATGTCCTGGTTTCAGTTAGGACAGAGTTAACTTTCCTCCTAGTAGCTGGTAGGGTGCTATGTTTTGGATTAGGATGAGAGGAGTGTTGATAGCACGCTGATGTTTTAATTGTTGCAGAGCAGTGCTCACACTAAGCCAAGGACCTTCTAGCTTCTCGCTCTGTCCTGCCAGTGGTCAGGCTGGGGGTGCAGCAAGAGCTGGGAGGGGACAGACCCAGAACAGCTGACCCAAACTGGCCAAAGGGGTATTCCATACCATCTGACGTCATGCTAAACAATATATAGGGGTGGCTAGCTGGGGTGTGGGGGCTGGACTGCTCAGGGTTAGACTGGGCATCAGTCAGCGGGTGGTGAGCTATTGCATTGTGCATCACTTGTTTCGTACGCATTATTATTAGTAGTACTATTCTCATCATCATCATCATCATTATTATTATTATTTCTTTCTTATTAAACTGTCTTTATTTCAACTCACAGGCTTCACTTTCCCATTTCTCTCCCCCATCCCAGAGAGGGAGTGTGAGCGAACGGCTTTGTGGTGTTTAGCTGCCGGCCAGGTTAAACCGCAACAATTTCTATAGGAGCTTCTTTCAGCAGTTTGCTCATTTTTTGCCGAACCTGTCTTCATGAGGCGATCAGTGTTCCTGTTCCTGTCCTGGTCCCTTTTCTGCTAGCCTGTCCCTATTCATTCCTTTTTTTTACTTCATTATTGATGACATAACTTCATTATATTGTGTTGCATTTTTTCATCTTGAGGACAGGCTCCCCTCTTATACCCTTCTTTCCACAGCAGTCCTTTTCAAAACAACTTTTCATCGGTCATACCACTTTGCCCGGCAACCAGCAAACACCCAGCAAGTTTCATGCCTTAAATGCTGGAGAACAATGCATGGAGTTTCATGCCTTAAACGTCTGGTTCATTTGCTCTACCTTCCCAGAAGAGGAGAGATGCTAGGCGTGTGAAAATCCCATTCAGTCTCTAAGTCCTGCATTAATCCTTGCAGTACTTGTGAAGTGAAATGACTTCCTTGATCTGAATCAATGTTTTCAACTATCCCATATGTAGGGAATATTTGCTCCAGTGATAACCTTAGCCACCGTGTTCATAGTGGCAGATATCGAGGGGAAAGCTTACACCCATCCAGTATCCCTACTTTAGATAACTCAGTAAAGTGTTGCCTTCAGGGGGCAGTGGCGACCTGGTTCAGGAACGGCACGGCGACCAACCCCAGGCCGCTCGGTCCATCAGCTCACAGACACCAATGTGGTGGATGGCAAATGGCGTTTATTGTCGAGTCACATGGGCTTATATACCCGAGGCCCATAGCGTCACTTCCGCTTGCTTACATCACAGGCCACATGCTACTGTCCATCAAGGGAGGGGCTCCACCTTTCCGTACAGCACGACATCTTCCGGCCGCCAGACCCTAGCTACCCACATTTCCCCCCTCACTATGCACAACCAAATTAGCTAAAATATAACAATCTTAAGACATAGACATCATAACTTAAAATAAAAACATAAGGCACAATAACCAGGAGAAAACTAGGAGGTAACTGGTAACCCTGAGTAAATACACTCTTAAAGTAGTTGTTGGTGTTCTACCAACATAATGTAAACTTTCTCTAACCAACTTTTAACAAACAACACAAGCTTATTTAGTATACAAGGTCCAAAGATAAGATCATACAAAGGCATCGCAGCTCCCCACCCATGGAGGCTGCCTCGCTGTTGTCAGGGTTCTGCCAGTGTGGAGCTCTCAGACTTAGGCAGGATGCTTGCTGACTTATTGTCTTGTCACCAGGGTGTACAGATTACGGGGGTGTCCAATGATCCATTCCTGTGAACAGAAACTCAGTTTTCGTTAGTAAGGTCTGGTTTGATGGACTTAAGCGGACACCATTTGACCCTGCCATCTTTTTTAACTGCAGCATACCCTCGCCCTGCCAGAACTAATTTCCACCCTTCTTCCCATTCTCCCAGCTCGTTTCTAACTATAACTGACAGGCCTTCTTCTAGTGCTCGAGTGGCCCAATGTTTTTGGACGGAGCTATCCACCTTTTCTCCCCTGGGGAATTGATTTAGTGCTAACAAAGCGGTCTCTAGCAAGCGTGCTTGCTCTCGTGGGGGACTGGCGGTGGTAAAACCTTCTGTTTTTGCTAATACCTCTAACTTAGATTTCAGAGTTCGATTCGCTCGTTCGACTATGGCTTGTCCTGTACTATTATACGGGATGCCATATATTAGAGTAATACCCCATTTCTGAGCGAATGCTTGGGCTGATTTGGACACAAAATTCGAACCATTGTCCGTTTTAATCTGATTAGGGATGCCAAGCCATGCCATGGCTGTCAGCCAATGTTGGATGGTTGCTTTGGAGTCGGCCTTAAGGTGTTGTGTGGCTACGATCACTCTGCTGTATGTGTCTACGGTTACCGCCAGCCACGCTCGAGGTCTCAGCAACTGACAGAGTGTAAAATCCGTCTGCCACACCTCAGAGGCTTTGAGACCTCTGGGGTTGACTCCACTGGACCACAGTGGTGCTTTTTGACAGTGGGGACACGTGGCTACTATGTGTTTTGCGTCGGTGGTCGAAATCCCACATCTCTTAATTAATGCTTTAGCTCCGACGTGGAGGGACTCATGTAGCTGGTCGGCATCTTTTAGTGTCCATAATCCTTTTGCAGCAGCGTCTGCTTTGTCGTTACCGATTTGGTAAAACCCTTTGATTGGGTTATGGCTGTTGACGTGGATGACCGATACGGTGCCTTTTCGGGAGAAAAGTGCTTCTTCTAGCATTAGAGCAACCGTGGATATTGACACGCCGGGCCCCGACATGGCCAAGCAAAGTTTGGCTACAAACATTGAATCGGTCACTATGTTGAGGTGTTCCATTGGGAACAGTCCACAGGCTAGTACTACGGCCGTTGCTTCTAATTGCTGGACTGAAAGCGCGTGATCGGTCATTTTAATGCAGTGCCATTCTCCTTCCGATTGCCATACTGCCGCTGCGGTTGAGGTTGCTGAGGATGCATCTGTGAAGACCGTTGGTCCCTGTTGGGGCCGGTCCATGATCTTCTGTGGGAGGTCGATGTTGACAATTTTCAGCATTTGAGCCCAGGGGGGCTTAATAGCGTATTGAACTTCTCCACAAAATCCAGCAAGGGCTATGGCTAGAGATTCTGACATCGCTACTGATTGTGGTAGCAGCTGTTTACGAAAGGGTAGATATATCGTGGCAGGTTCGATACCTAGGTGTCTTAGGGCGAGTTTTCGGCCTTTCATGATGAGGTTACCAATGCACTCGACTCCTGGAGAGAATGCGCGTGATGGTTTTCCTAGGACTATCCACTGTATTGGTTGAACTTTTTGAGGGGGGCCCTGGGCTAGCACCCCTACTCCCCCCCTTTCCGTGAAGTACACATACAGATCAAGGGGTTCATTCGGGTTCCACCTGGCAAGCGTGCTTGATGATAGTTGTCGCTCGATAAAATCGAGAGAGTTCATCGCTTCTGTCGTCAGAGTCTTTTGTTCCCATGGGTTTTTTCCTTTTAAAAGATCGTGCAGGGGAGCCATGGTTTCAGGAGGAATCAGGACAATATTGCGGAGCCACTGTAAGGATCCCACTAATTGTTGCATATCATGGAGTGTTTTGATGTCCCGACGGATTTTTATCTGGGGGGGGGGTTATGTAAGAACTTGTGATCCCCACTCCCAAAAAACTTACACATGGTCCCTTTTTAACTTTCGCGCTCGTGATTTCAAACCCGTTTGTTTTTAAAGTTTCTGAGACTCTTGACACTAGCTGGTCCACTTGACTTCCTGACGGTGCAGCGATCAGGATATCATCCATGTATTGGATGATAGTCACGGTCGGGTCACTGTGCCGAACTGGCGCCAGCGCCCAGTCCACCGTGATCTGGCAGATAGTAGGCGAGTTGATCATTCCTTGAGGCAGCACTTTCCACTGGAAGCGTAAGTTGGGGCGTTGGCTGTTTGGAAACACGACAGAGAAAGCAAACCGTTCCTTGTCTTCGTCATGTAGAGGTATTGAGAAAAAACAGTCTTTAATATCAAGGACGGCACAAGGTTGCCCTTCTGGTATCATAGAGTTCATAGGCAACAATGTTTGGACAGGACCCATTGGTTGAATTACCTTGTTTACTTCACGCAGGTCATGGAGGAGGCGAAATCCTTCACCGGTTCGCTTGGGTATTACAAAAACTGGGGTGTTCCATGGGCTAGTAGAAGGCTCTATATGACCTCGTTGTAGTTCACGGTCGACTAGCTCGAGAAGAGCATCCATTCGAGGCTTCGACAGGGGCCACTGCTCGACCCACACTGGGTTGGACGATTTCCACTTCAGTCTAATTGGTGGAAGTGGGTATGCGGCAGTGGCCCTTATGGTAAATTTGTCACCCTGGCTTTTAATAGGGATAAAGCGTCCCTTCCCAGCAGGGGAGGGACTCCTGACATGACATATGGGAAGAGAGTAATGGTTTTCTCCGGTCCCTTTTCAGTGTGTAGCGTGATTGCAACCAATTGAGCGCTCTTCCGAGCTCGGGTCAATCCCCCAACTCCACCCACCATGGGGGCATCTTCCAATTTCCAACTTGGAGGCCAGTTTGTCTCAGGAATAACTGTAACGTCCGCTCCAGTGTCAATCAAAAAGGGGACACTAATGGTGGTATCATTTAGGGTATCATAAAGGGAACAGGTACCCCACACCACTGGCAGGTTATCACACTTTATTGCCAGGGCCACCCTGGGGTCTCGTCCCCAGAGGGTGGTCCTTGCTGTCCCTGAGATGAGGACAGGTTTGGCTGGACCGTTGGTTGAGCCATAAAATTGGTCGCCTCTTGGGGGTGCAGTGGGTTCGAGGGCACCGCGCCCCATCCGGGGTTGGCATAGTTGGACTGCCTCATATCCCAAGTGGGAGAGGGCTGTGTGCGGCCCAATTGCCCTCTCCCCCTCCCGTTTCCCTGAGCTTTATATCTGCATTCCTTGGCGAAGTGCCCTTTCCTTCCACAAACCCAACACGGTCCTCTGGGTTGGTTTTGGTATGGGGGGAGTGCTGTTGATGGACCCCCCAACTGAGGGTAATTTGCAATGATGTGGCCTGCCTGGCCACATTTAAAACATGCCATCATGTTAGTTATTGCGGTGTGAACAGCTACTTGGATCGGGGTTAGGTGCTCCTCTCTCATGACATGTTTAATCATGTCTGCGATGCTAGACCCCACTGGCAGTGATCGCAAGATTTCTCTGGTTGCTGAATTACACTGCTGGCGTAGGCATTCTGCTACGACTGGGCCTTTTGCCTCCACGGGCAGTGACGAAGAGTTGACTGCTGCCTGGAGACGGTCTACAAACTGTGCAAAGGTCTCGCTTTCACTTTGTTTTATTGTTGACCACGGGGATGGTTTGGCAATAACTCTAGAGGCTGTACGAATAGCTTCTCTTGCTGCACGAGTAGTTGCCATAACTTCATGAGCCCGCAGGCCCTGGGCTTGTGCCTGGGGGGTGATCATTGTTGGGTCCATACCCATTAGCCGCTGCAGGCTAGAGCCATAAAGCGGGTGATCCGCCCCAGTTACTTGGGCCAGTTGTTTCATGCAGTTTTCCTCCCATTCTTGTTTAAAAACCATCATCCCTGCCCCGTCAAAGATCAGTCGACAAGTTTGTTTTATATCAAATGGGAGCATGTCGTCTCCCCCAAAAACACCATCTATGAGGGTGGAGACCATTGCAGAATTAAGCCCTTTGTCTGCAATTGCTTTAACAATTGTCTGTATATATTTAGGGTTTATTGGTGAATAAACCCTCTGGCCCCCGTCTGTCACCCGGACCGGGAAAGCTAACGTGGCTGATGGGGCCCAGTCGGTGCACGCAATCTTTATTTTTCTCCAATCCGTGAGAGGAATTTCTCCCCCTCGCGGTACAGCTTTATTTCGGATGGGGATGTTTTTGTTATCTGTCCCCATTTCCTCCTCCGAATTTGAATCGGTATCTGATCCGGAGTCGGAGCTCGACTGACTGCTCACCTCCGAGTCCCGGTACCCTCCCATTGAGTTCCGGCCCCGCCCACCGCCCCTGCGGGTGGGCTGCTCCCTGCTCCGGCCCCGCCCCCCACCCCTGCGGGGGGGCCGCTCTCTGCCTCGTGGCTCGCCCCGCCGCCTTCTCAGTGAGGCATTTGCGCCACTAGAGCGTTTTTTCGGATGGCCGTTCCGATCGTCTCTCTGCCCCTCTCTCACGCTTCTACTTTCTCCCCGGTCGTCCCCGCAACCGTTCTCTTTCTCACATTTCCACGTGTTAGTAAAACCTAACGCTTCATCCCCGTTCCCGCCGGAGGCTTCTTCGTCCCACCCTTCATCTTTTAGTTCGGCACCGTACTGGGGCGCACATGGCCGTGGTCTCTCCCAGATTTCCTCAGGCTCTGGTTCCCCACCGGCACCCCTGGCTTCCTCAGCCGAGCCACCCCATAGCTTCCACAACTTTGATACGACCTTCACAAGGGTTTCCATCTTCCTTGTTGGTCCGGGAGCTTCCTCCCCGCCTGGCTGGTCCCGCCGCTCCGGCCGCCGTTCACCCGAAGCCAGGAGTTTTCCCGGGTTTCGGCACCACTTGTTGCCTTCAGGGGGCAGTGGCGACCTGGTTCAGGAACGGCACGGCGACCAACCCCAGGCCGCTCAGTCCATCGGCTCACAGACACCAATGTGGTGGATGGCAAATGGCGTTTATTGTCGAGTCACATGGGCTTATATACCCGAGGCCCATAGCGTCACTTCCGCTTGCTTACATCACAGGCCACATGCTACTGTCCATCAAGGGAGGGGCTCCACCTTTCCGTACAGCACGACATCTTCCGGCCGCCAGACCCTAGCTACCCACAGTAAAGTCTACCTGTATACTTTGGAAAGGTCTAATCCCTGGCTTCCGTCCCCCTCTAGGTGGTTTACAGAAGACCTTTTTATTTACCTTTTGACATATGGTACATCCTCTGCATATGTGCTTCGCTGAAGTGTATATTCCTACACAGACATACTTTCTTAGCACAACATCACACATTGCTTGCACCTCCCAATGACTGTCTTGATGTAAAACAGTTAATATTTGCCTCATTGGTGCTTTATTCAGCATTTCTCTCCCATCAGGGAGTATCCATTTTCCTTCAGACTTCATGGCTCCTGATTCCTTAAAAAAAACCTTTATCTTGTTAGTTCTTTCTTAGTTTTCAACAACTCTCTGAATCCTCTCTGGATTTATTCTTCTTTCTCCCTCAGACATTAGATGCCTTATATACTTGACTTCTTTTTCTACATATTGTAATTTATTTTTCAATACTCCCAAGCCCTGTTTTCCCAGAAAGTTGGACAGCTTGTTAGTAGCTTCCTTCACAACTGTTTTCTCCTGTCCTGACAATAAAAGATCATCCACATATTTGTAACAGTAATACCTTCTCAGGAGGTTGGAATTGCTGCAAAATCTGTTCTAGAACTTGCCCAAATAAATTGATGGCCCTGTAAACCCCTGAGGTAAAACTGTCCACATGTATTGTAAAACTGTCCACAAGAATAAGCAACCTGAGAGGGCAAGGCATCTCCTGAATAACCCTTCTTTGTTCCCTCTAAACTCTTTCCATTCCTGATGGCCTCATCGTTAAGAGTCTGATGTTGTCACCAACCATGGGGCTTGTCGACCCCCATGGCCACACTCCCACACTAGCTAATGGAAATACTGCTTTGCAGTAAAAAGAGCCTGAGGATTTTGTTCCTTCCTGCATCCGTAGGTTCTTTGCCTTTTTTTCAAAGTTATTGGGGCAGTAGGTTAAATTGCACATACAACTTTATCCCTCCCTGCCCAGAACCTGTGCTGTGCACTTGCAGTTTGATGCAGCTGTAACTGCACAACTTCACAGAATTTCACAGAATTTCACAGAATTTTCTAGGTTGGAAGAGACCTCAAGATCATCGAGTCCAACCTCTGACCTAACACTAACAGTCCCCACTAAACCATATCCCTAAGCTCTACATCTAAACGTCTTTTGAAGACTTCCAGGGATGGTGACTCCACCACCTCCCTGGGCAGCCCGTTCCAGTACCTAACAACCCTTTCAGTAAAGAAGCTCTTCCTAACATCTAACCTAAAACTCCCCTGGCGTAACTTTAGCCCATTCCCCCTCGTCCTGTCACCAGGCACATGGGAGAACAGGCCAACCCCCACCTCGCTAAACTTTGCAGCTCTTCACTGCTACTCATCAGGGATGAGTGCTCCTTGCTGCTGAGAGGCAATTCTCACACCTCCTTCCATACCAGTCCCAGTATATCTGCTCTCAGGATCTTTATTTGAGTGATGACTCTCTGGGTAGGATGTTCTTATGTTTCCTACTAATACTCACATTTCTTATGCTGAACATATGTTCAGCATACATCAGGTCACTTCAGCCAAGACATTTACCAAATAGGAAATAAGAGTAGTTCACAGAATCACAGAATCACAGAATTTCTAGGTTGGAAGATGTGGAATCCTCATTCTGAGGATTTTAGTGATATCCCCGACATATTCCAACTGTCGTGAAGCTTGAGTGACTATAGTCACGGGGTGGATTATGTGGTGTAAATGCCTGAAGTAACTAGGAAAATAAAACTAACATTCACACTTTTAAGGAAAAGGTACAGCATTGAAGAGGCTTTCAGGGTAGGGCATAACTGCATTATCTGAGCATTCCCTAGGCTCCCAACCTTAGATGCTATCGCGCTGGGGAAACTTGGTGTGCTAGCTCTAAGGAACACCACGGAGCGTAGAGTGGAGTGGAGACACCACGGCTAGGCTCTGTAATCAGGTGGGGCCTCGATTGTTCTTGTGCACAAAGCTGCACTTTTTGCCACCCTAAGCCAAAGACCTGTCATGTTTTGACAAATGCTGTACCCTAGTGTACTTTTTGCTCATTATAATATCATTATAATACCAAAACACACCTCCATCCCAAAAGCTACCCGCCTCCAAGGTGCGACCACCCCTCACTGAGCATGCGCTCTGAATTTCTCGGAGCCTATTACTTTAAACGGAAACGGGAAAACTTTACACCAATCATAACTAAGATATGCTTGACTAGAGCCACTCAAGCTCCACCTAAAAGATAGAAAATAATATAAATTGGCCCAAGAGAGAGGGGATGTTAGGGAAGATACCATCGTCAGGGGAGATACCATCCCAAGGACATACAACATCCTTAGGACCTCCTGACTCCTGGGATCAGTCGACGGGCTGAGCCTCTCTTCCCCCCCCCATTGGGACGCCTTTGGGTGAGATCTGAATATTTGCTTATAAATCTCTATAGAGTCTTTGATCCTTTTAACGCGTTTATTTCTAGGCTGCGCACCTATAACACCTGTAACACCTATAACACCTGTAACACCTAGAACCCACACCTAGAACCCACACCTAGAACCCACACCTAGAACCCACACCTAGAACCCACACCTAGAACACACACCTAGAACCCACACCTAGAACACACACCTAGAACCCACACCTAGAACACGCACTTAGAACACCTGTAACACCTGTGTATTTCATGCATACTAGCTTGCTTTTGCAGATAGTCACTATCACCGGCAATCCAAAAGAACCTGATTATCTGTTGCTGTAATAAACCATACTTGATTGCATTGTGATAGCTCTCATTAATGCGACTAGGGTGAGGGTGGTTATCCGTGATAGTTCAGTGTTCTGAATCTAACCAGACCCCCAGACGGTTAATGCATTGTTGGTGAATATCTGAACGGACCCCCAGGTGGTTAATACGTTTTTGGTGAATGTCTGAGCGGACCCCCAGGTGGTTATTACGTTTTTGGTGAATGTCCGAACGGACCCCCAGTTTTGGTGAATGTCCGACTGGTTCAGTACTCTGAATCCAACCGGGCCCGTAACGGTTAATCAGCTACACCCCTTTAACGCGACAGTACAGAAGAGACCTCAAGATCATCGAGTCCAACCTCTAACCTAACACTAACAGTCCCCACTAAACCATATCCCTAAGCTCTACATCTAAACGTCTTTTGAAGACTTCCAGGGATGGTGACTCCACCACCTCCCTGGGCAGCCTGTTCCAGTGCCTAACAACCCTTTCAGTAAAGAAGTTCTTCCTAACATCTAACCTAAAACTCCCCTGGCGCAACTTTAGCCCATTCCCCCTCGTCCTGTCACCAGGCACGTGGGAGAACAGGCCAACCCCCACCTCTCTACAGCCTCCTTTAAGGTATCTGTAGAGAGCGATAAGGTCGCCCCTGAGCCTCCTCTTCTCCAGGCTGAACAAGCCCAGCTCACTCAGCCGCTCCTCGTAGGACTTGTTCTCCAGGCCCCTCACCAGCTTCGTCGCCCTTCTTTGGACCCGCTCAAGCACCTCGATGTCCTTCTTGTAGCGAGGGGCCCAAAACTGAACACAGTACTCGAGGTGCGGCCTCACCAGAGCCGACTACAGGGGGACGATCACTTCCCTAGCCCTGCTGGTCACACTGTTTCTGATACAAGCCAGGATGCCGTTGGCCTTCTTGGCCACCTGAGCACACTGCTGGCTCATATTCAGCCGACTGTCCACCATCACTCCCAGGTCCTTCTCCGCCAGGCAGCTTTCCAAACATTCCTCTCCAGGTCTGTAGCTCTGCTTGGGGTTATTGCGCCCCAGGTGCAGGACCCGGCACTTGGCCTTGTTAAACTTCATGCAGTTGACCTCAGCCCATCGGTGCAGCCTATCCAGATCCTCCTGCAGAGCCTTCCTACCCTCGAGCAGATCAAGTAGTTGCAGCTGAGCTTGTTTCTGGCACAGAAAGCACTAAGTCTTTTTAAAAAATCTTTAGTTATATCATGAGGATATCTGTCTATGGAAGAGAAATGTGCTATTGTGGGAATAAAAATGTTGGTTTTTCAGATTACATTGTTTAGAGGGAAGGAATGTGGTATTGAGATATGCTTGCAGTGATAAGAAAGCTTATCAGACAAACTTGTAAAATGCAGACAACCAGAACCCTTAGAGCAACTAGGCGGAAATCACTGTGTAAGAAACATTACCACCTCAAAGAGTATAAAAGTCAAAAGAAATGTGACTTATAACAAGCCAGCAACTGAAAGACATGTATTCTCTGTGGAGCACCAGATAGGTTGTGAACCTGGATTACCCAGTCAATGAGGAAACAGGAGAGGGTCCCGGTCCTTGAGAAAAAAAAAAAAAAAAAAAAAGTATATAAACTGTGTTATGGAACTAGTAGGCGCGCTCCTGCTTGTGGGACACCCACCTTTGCAATTGCGAATAAATTACTACTTCACTGAGATCCTTGCCTGAGCCTAACTTATTGGCTACAGAGTTTTTCTCACACTATTGAACCTAGAAAACCCTCCCTGGACTTGCTGAATTGGAGCTAGGCACGGATAATTATTCACCCCCAAATATAATTTGAAAGGTGTCCATATTACTCTCTTCTTAAAGAAACAAAGGAAAAATGTGGAAAGAGCATAGGAATAGGAAATCTGACACACGTAAAATATGTTCATAAGTTCCAAAGTTACTCAGAGCATTCATAAAGTCATACAATACAATTGCAGAGACATTTATTGTGATATATGGAATAATAATTCATGTCAAGATGGCTGATATTAATAAAGAACAGGGAGATGTGGGAGTGTGGCCATGGGGGTCGACAAGCCCCATGGTTGGTGATAACATCAGACTCTTAACGATGAGGCCATCAGGAATGGAAAGAGTTTAGAGGGAACAAAGAAGGGTGATTAAGGTGACGCCTTGCTGTCTGGGGTTGCTTGTTCTCCCACTGTTAAGGCATGGAAGCTGCTGGGGGATTTGCTGGTTGGAACTGTTAAAATTTGTTGTTTAATGTTATATGATAATCATATTATTAGAGTGGTTTCAAGGGTTAACGAAACACAGGAAAAGCAATCGCGTTTTGTTGCTTTCGGGAACCTTGTGGAGGGCAGAGCACGTGCAGAAGAAGAGGGAGACAGTCGAAGTCGCACCTGCAGTCTGGACGAGATCCAGGAACAAAAGGTTGCTAGCGGTGGTGGTGGGGGGGAACCATGAGCCTTCATCCCCACGACCCCCAACAACCACCACAAAGAGAATTATAATACGAAGCGGGGATAGGATATACATATGCATATATTTTATAAATATTACTAAATTCAGATTGAGTTGCATTGTAATTTATAACAAATTGTTGACGTTCTTGGATCTTGGGTCTGTGACCGGTAAAGGGAGGTGCCCCACCTAGTGGCCCTTGCCGATAGCGGCTTTGGAGTCCAACAAGATTTCGAACATAAGAGGCAAGTAAAGAACTAGGAGCTCTCCCTCCATGACCCATAGTTCTGCGTGCGAAGACCCAAACGAAGAGGATTTGTGAGTTGGGTTGGGTGAGATTCGGCTGTGTGACTGTGTGTAAGGGTGTGACGGAGACATGTTATAAATGAAGTCTCAACTCTGAATTTAGTAACATAAAAGAATATTTATAAAAGGCAAGTAAACAGCACTGGGTGCGCGGGGAGTCTATGCTCTACCAACACGCACACGCAACCGTCAAACTTTCCAAATATATATAGGACATTACTGTTACATATTTTCAAGAAACCCGAGTACACCTATACATATGTATATCCTATCCCTGCTTCGTATTATAATTCTCTTCGTGGTGGTCGTTGTAGGTGAAAGGCTCACGGTTTCCCATCACCATTAGCAACCTTTTGTTCCAGACTGCAGGAGCGGCTTCGACTGTCTCCCTCTTCTTCTGCACATGCTCTGCCCACCACAAGGTTCCCGAAAGCAACAAAACGTGATTGCTTTTCCCGCATTTCGTTAACCCTTGAAACCACACTAATAATATTATTATCATATAACATTAAACAATAAATGTTAACAGTTCTAACCAGCAACCCCCCCAGCAACTTCCGTGCCTTAACAGAGGGGAAAACAAGCAACCCCAGATGACAGGGCGTCGCCTCAATCACCCTTCTTTGTTTCCTCTAAACTCTTTACATTCCTGATGACCTCATCGTTAAGAGTCTGATGTTATCACCAACCATGAGGCTTTCCGACCCCCATTGCCACATTCCCAAATCTCCCCCTTCTTTATTAATATCAACCATTTTTCTGACACGAATTACCACTCCATATGTAACAGATGGAACTTAGTTCCGAAGCGAGTGCAGAGGTCTTCTAACTGTGGTTCTGATCTCCCGCGAGAGAGATCAGCCGGTGAAGGACCGAAGCGATTGGTCTAGGAATTCGTGGGTGGGTTAACCACTTGCAAAACACCTCCAGACACAGGCACAGCCAGGGATTCGGAACCTCTTTAAGGGTTCCAGGGATTCGGAACTTATTTTAAGCTTCCAGGGATTTGGCCGTGGATTCGGAACCTCTTTGAGGATTCCAGGGATTTGGAACCTCTTTGAGGGTTCCAGGGATTCGGAACTTATTTGAAGGTTCCAGGATGGGTCTGGGGGAAAGTAGATTCTCAGACCTGGGAGACTCAGAGAGCCCAGACATTCCACCAGAAAGCCCATTAGGGATAATGTTAAAATATTGGGATGTTTGGGAATTGAGGAAAGAAAAAAAAATAAAGAGAAAATGGCTCAATTTTGTATGATAAAATGGCCAAAGGAACCTTTAAGGCCACATGTTTTTTGGCCAGTTTTTGGATCCTTTGAGGATTGGGTATGTCAGGCATTAAACTGCTATGTTAACTCTAAGGAGCCTTTTAACCAAGAAGAAAGCGATTACGCGGCTCTATGGGTAGGAGCCTCAAACTCATTTCCCCCAAAACAAATATTCACTTTAAATACAAGAACTGACAGGGGAAAGGAAGAATGGAAGAATGGGAACCTCTGGATAATATACCCCCTCCCTATTCATGGCAACCAGAACCGCCACATTTTGAAAGTCGATTGCCCACGGCCCCTGTTCTCTATCCCTCTCCTCCTGCATGAAGGACTAGAAGTAAGATAAGGGCCACAGAAAGGGAGGAAAGTGAAACACGAGGCTGGACTGACGATTTAGGAGGTCTTTACCCTTTGAGGGAGGTACCCCTTGGGAGGAACCAGGGGGGAATAGGGTTTGTAGTGGTTCCTTTGAACACATCAGATGTAAGAAATTTTAAGAAGGAAATGGGAAGCCTTTTAGATGACCCTTTAGGAGTTGCCGAAAGATTGGACCAGTTCCTAGGTCCGAGCACGTATACCTGGGAAGAAATGCAGTCCATATTAGGAATCCTCTTCACTATAGAAGAAAGAGGAATGATCAGGCAAGCGGGAATGAGACTGTGGGAAAGACAAAATCAGGGAGGTCCTCCAGGGGATGTGAAATGGCCAAATACCAACCCTAACTGGGATCATCAGGCTGCTCAGGGGAGGCAAAACATGAGGGATCTTAATGATACAAGGGATAAAGGAATCGGTTCCAAGGGGACAAAATATAAATTTTGATACTCGTAATTTTAACGAGTATCAGCGTAGAGAAGAATTTCCAACTGAATGGCTAGACAGGCTGAGAAAAAGCCTTCAGATATACTCGGGGATAGATCCTGACTCCCCTGCAGGAGGGGCACTGTTGAGAACCCAGTTTGTAGAAAAATCCTGGGAAGACATCCAAAAGAAATTGGAGAAACTTGATGATTGGCATGAAAAAGGATTAGAAGAATTATTGAGAGAAGTGCAAAAGGTCTATGTGAGGACAGATGGGGAAAAACAGAAGGCAAAAGAAAATATTTTTGTGGTAGCAATAAGGGAAAGTCAAAAACCAAGTGGACAGGAAAGCAGGGAAGGATCAGGAAAAAAACAGGGTGAAAGAGAACCGAAGGATAAATGAAAAGGACAACAAGATGGAATCCCTATCTGTTAGAATTGTGGCAAAAAGGGGGATCTCCAGAGGAACTGTAGAAAAAAGAAACAGGATGAAGAAATGTTTAAGGAAGACTAGGGGTGTCAGGGGCTATATCTTTTGGGGACCCGAACATCGAATGAGCCCTTGATAAAATTATTAATAGGTCCCCAGAGGGAAGAGGTGTATTTTTTGATAGATACTGGAGCGGAGAAATCAACTATTAGAAAATTACCAAAAGGGGTTAAGGAAGGAAAGAGGAATACCATGGTAGTAGGAGCAAAAGAGGAGCCCTTTAAGGTTCCTATATTGGAAAATATAGAAATAGAATCAGAAAAGAAACTGTGTTTCAATGACCTTTTGCTGGTGCCTAAGACTGAGCACAATCTATTAGGAAGGGACTTAATAATAAGATTAGGGTTGGAAATCGAGAGCCGGGGGGAGAATTAAAAATTCAGCTATATACCCTAACCCAAGAAGATGAGGAAGAAATAGACCCACAAGTATGGTATCAAGAGGGAGATTCAGGAAAATTAGATATGGAACCCTTGATAGTAGAAATAATGGATCCGCAACAGCCAATAAGGATTAGGCAATATCCAATCCCATTGGAGGGGAGAAGAGGACTCAAACCAGTTATAGACAGGTTGCTCCAAAAGGGGATGCTTGAACCATGTATGTCCCCACATAATACCCCCATTTTGCTGGTAAAAAAGGCTGATGGATCATATAGGTTTGTGAAATGTGTTCATCTTATTCGTGTCAATATGGAACAATGCTAGGGCCGCATGGTATGAGGAATGTGACCTTCTGTCTTACATACCCTTGTATAACCACAAGTCTAAGAAAAACAGAGTGGTTAATGTATATAGTTCTTGTATCTTGAAAAGTAATGTTTTAGCAATTTGTGTCAATAGAGGGCTTGAAGGGAAATGTATTTGTAGGCTTTTCCTTGAAGTCTCTGATATCTGGGGGGTTTCAGAATAACTGCTAACTATTATGACTATTGCATGGGACACTATGCAAGTCTCTGATATCTGGCCAGGAGATTAAGGAGACGGGGAGAGCTGAAGAACAACTAAAAGACAAAGCTTGCAGGGGACGCTGCACAAGTCTCTGACATACAGCCAAGTTGGACAAAGGAGAAGGACAAGAGGGAGGAAGACTATGAGCCTTCAGCACCAGAGACCCCCAGAGACCCCCAGAGGGACCACCGGAGACTGATATGCATGCTCCAGTGGGAGGGTTTGGATTCCGGAAACTAATTATAATAACCCTGTTTTTTTTAGAAGTAGTAATGAATATGTAGGAGCCTAGGAGCATAAAAATCAGCTGCTTGATGTAACAGGTATGCATCTTGGTGGAGCAGAGACTCGCGGTGCACCCAGCGCTGTTTGCTTACCTGTATTCACTTAATAAATTGTTAACTTTTATTGTAATTCTATTTGGGACTTAGCCATTTTTTACAGGTTGGTTCAGGATCTTAGGGCTGTGAATCAATGAACCATAACCAAATTCCCAGTTGTGGCGAAGCCATATACTTTATTAAACCACCTAACATTTCAGCATAAATGGTATAGTGTAATAGATTTGAAGGATGCTTTCTGGGCCTGCCCATTAAGTGAAGGGTCTCGGAATTACTTCGCCTTTGAATGGGAAGACCCTGAAACAGGAAGGCGACAATAGCTCAGATGGACCGTACTCACTCAGGGATATACTGATTCCCCAAATTTATTTGGCCAAACCTTAGAAAAAATATTACAACTTTTTGAGGTAAAGGGAGAAGTGAAATTGTTGCAATATGTGGATGACCTATTAATAGCCGGTAAGACTGAAAAAGAGACCCAGAGAGTCACTATTGAATTACTTAATTTCTTAGGGAAAAAAGGGTTGAAGTTATCAAAATCTAAATTACAATTCGTGGAAAAGGAAGTAAGGTACTTAGGACATTGGCTTAGCCAAAGAAAAAAAAAAAATTGGATCCTGACAGGGTATCTGGGATTCTAGCCCTATCATCACCCAAAACGAAGAAGGAAGTGAGGCAACTGCTCGGCCTCTTGGGATATTGTAGGCCCTGGATTGAAGGGTTTAGTGAAAAGGCAAAGTTTTTATATGAAAAATTGACTGGAGAAAAAATTAAGTGGAACGAGGAAGATGAGGAAAAGTTGAGGTTGATCAAGAAAACGTTAATAGAAGCTCCAGTGCTGAGCCTCCCAGATTTAGAAAGACCCTTTTATTTATTTGTAAATGTTTCTAAGCAAACTGCATATGGAGTACTAACTCAAGAATGGGCAGGAATCAAGAAACCTGTGGGATATTGCTCCAAACTATTAGACCCTGTGAGTACGGGGTAGCCGGTGTGCTTACAGGCAGTTGTGGCTACTGCCTTACTGACTGAGGGAGCTAGAAAAGTCACTTTTAGGGCATCTCTGAGGGTATATACTCCACATAATGTTAGGGGAGTACTCCAGCAAAAGGCTGAAAAATGGTTAACTGATAGTAGGATGCTGAAGTATGAGGCCATCCCGATCGACTCCCCTGATTTAGAACTAAAAGTAACTGCTGCACAGAGCCCTGCACAATTTCTATATGGGGAACCCCTAACAGAACTACAACATAACTGCGTGGAACTTTTACAGTTACACCTACAAACCCACTGGGAAACGAAAGCATTGTTATAAATGAAGTCTCAACTCAATCTGAATTTTGTAATATTTATAAAACAAATATTTATAAAAGGTATAAAAAACAAATATTTATAAAAGGTATAAAAGCTATAAAAGGTATAAAAGCAAGTAAACAACGTTGGTTGTGCGGGGAGTCTACGCTCCACCAACATGCACACATGAACATTAAACATTCTAAATATACAGAACATTGTTTTACATACTAAACCCGAGTATGCCTATACAATCAGAAAAGGTAACAAACAATCCTTTAAGTTCCATGACTTAACAGTCTCCATTTTCCATTCCTTTTCTTGATTACAAACAACAGTCTCCATTTTCCATTCCTTTTGAACAATATGTCTCGCTTTAAGTTGTCAAGCAACTCGGTCTTCAGGCCTTATGTATCCTGTTCTTCCCAGATCGAAGAAAAGCATATCTATCTTCTTTTTAAGGCCAATAGGCCTGGGTCAAAAGGCATGTCCAGGTCAGCAGAGGGCGTAACAGCAAAGGCCTTCGATGGCTGTAGCAGCAGAGAGGCCCATGGCGTAGCAGTCGGATCAGTAAAGGAGCCCGCAGCTCCCTCACTATCTGGCAAGCCACACGTTTCTGACTGTGGTCCCACATGTCTGTTTAAGGCCTCAGAAACTGCTCGCCAGGTGCCGAGCAATCCCACTGCAACCTTGTCGTTTTCAGTGTCCCACACCTTGACCTCAGTTTGGTCCCATATTTCAGGCTCATAAACTGTCCAATTGTTAATAAGGAGAATAAGCTGTAAGGTTACCAGGACAGTCTTTGTTTCTAAGGGCGTATGATTCCCCATAATGTGCAACTGCTTACCAGCGAGAGGCATTTGTGTGTGCGGGTCCGCTTCTCTCAGCTTGAGCTTCTTCCCAGCTCCGGTGCGGCCATTTCCAGCGCCTTTCAGTATGAGCTTCTCTGAGCAGTTTGCTGAGTTTGGCCGAACCTATCTTCATGAGGCGATCAATGTGCCTGTTCCCATCCTGGTCTCTGTTCTTCTAGCCTGTTCCTTTTCATTCCTTCTTTTTGCTTCTTTATTGATGACATAACTTCATCACATCATGTTGCCTTTTATTCTTTTTATCTTGAGGGCAGGCTCCCCTCTTATACCCTTCTCTCCACAGCAGTTCTTTTCAAAACAACTTTTCATTGGTCAAACAACTTTGAATATAACAACAACAGCAAACACCCAGAAACTTCCATGCCTTAATGGCTGGAGAACAAGCAACCCAAGACTGCATGGAGTCTCTTGAATCACCCTTCTTTGTTCCCTCTAAACTCTTTTATATTCCTGATGGCCTCATCGTTAAGAGTCTAATGTTATCTCTACCATGGGGCTTTCCAACCCCCATGGCCACACTCCCACATCTCCCCCTTCTTTATTAATATCCACCATTTTCTCATCACGAATTACCACTCCATATATAACAGCACTGAGTGATCATTTTCTAAAATTTTATGGGTGTGTAGGAATATATGAGATAGCCAAACAAACCGTCCAAGGACGCTTAATGTGTCAAAAGGTTAATAAGAAGGCGATTAGGCAAGCACCTGCTGGAGGAAGAAGGATTGCATATCGACCATTTGAGAGAATTCAGGTGGATTTACTGAACTACCAAAGGTAGGACGATATAAATATCTGTTGGTAATCACGGATCAACTAACACATTTGGGTAGAGGGTTATCCTGCGGCACAAGCCACCACTGCAGTGGTAGCTAAAAACCTGTTGGGGAATGTTATTCCTGGCTTGTTGCATGAAGAATGGCCGAAAACACGACAAACACTAGAATGGTCAGATCATGCTGCCATTTATTACCTGAATAGCCTGACTTTTATAGCGAAGTTAACAGGGGCAGATAGTGTCTCACACAAGATTATTGGTCAAAAGTACTCAGACAAACAACTGCAAGAAAACAACCCCACCTGCAGGAAAGCAACCCCCTTGAGATTAGCAGTCACATAGATCCCGTCCTTGAAGCCAGCTGCTGGCAACAATATTTTTCTAAATTCCTCAATGTGGGAACACTGTCATGGGAACTTCTCATAGTCGTCCTGGCTGCTTGGTTTGCTCAGCTGCAGCAAGCCATGGGATCTTTGCTGTTTCAAAAATCCCTCAACAATTCCCCCTTTTACTTTTTGAGCAAACCAAGCCCTTTGTAACAGTCTTGCAAGTAACCCTTTAACCACATTTATTACAGTACAACACACAATGATGATTAACACCACAACAAACAGAATCCTTAATCCCTCTTTGACTAATCCCAGTAACCATCTAGGCATCGTTTCAAACAAATCAGTGAGCCACTGATTGAAAGGATTGATATCATATTGAATCTTTCTCATGTGCTCTTTCAGGAAACTAATGGATTTGTGAATTGACTCATTACGATCAGAAAGGTTCAAACAGCACATTTCCTCAGAGACCTCACACCCATGCCCTTTAGCCAAAAGCAAGAAGTCAATAGCAGCGCGATCCTGTAAGAGTGCATGTCGCAGACTATTTTGATCTGGTAACATCTCCTCAAGTATCTCTGTCGTGGCATGGGCTTCCTTCTCGGCCCAGCATACCAATTTTTCTAAGTTGTTAAGTGAGGTCGCGGATGCCACTCCTGGCACAAAAATTGCCAATGCCGCTCTAGCTGCAACACCAAGCAATTCAACATTATCATTGCAATCCGGTGCGAGCAATGCCCGTTTATGTCTGGTGATCTCACGTAACTGCGACAAGCTAGGAGCAAATATAGTGAGTTTATCTAAGTAACATGGACCTCCGATAGCATTTGCAGGGATACCTTGACAGGCCCTATCCCCGCAAATCAGAAAGACATCAAGCGGTAAGGCCATAGCTGTACGATTGTTCCAAATGCTGTAGTTGTTATCCCTTGTCTCCGTGCCATAAGCCCCTAAACCCTGCCTAGCAGTGTCATTGTAACCACAGGTGTTACTTGTATTTCTGTACCCGTATGGCCCTTTCCAAGTTCCTGTAGCAGGATCTCGGTAATTCATTCTTATTTGTGGTAATACATTTGGTGCTGCTATATTTATTGTTTGAAAATGAATACTCGCAGGAGGGTCTTCTCGGTCACTAGTCAAACATAAGTGATTCAAGACAACCAATGCCTTGCACAATTGCTCATCGATGTTCTTGATCTCTTTTAATCTCACTAATTGTTCCTTTAAAACCTGGCGTGATCATTCAACCATCACTTGGCCCATGGGAGAATATGGAATACTCGTTTTTGGCTGAATCTGTAGGAAAATCCATTCCAGAGCTCGAAAATGCTGCCCTATCATTCCACCCTTGCCATCACCTGTGGCACTTATACTACTCCTATTACCCATGCTGTTAGTGTCAGTGGCATCCTCCTGATACCATTTCTGTCTTGTCGCCCCTTACTCTCCCCCTTTTCTTTTTGCCACTGACCAATCACCGCAAATGGGTGAGACACATGAATGCTAATTAGGAAAGAGAGTGCAACGTCTGCTATTCATCTGCAAGCAGTGCTGGCTGCAACCTTAGAAGCTATTTGTGAAAGAGCTTGCCGGTGGTCATTTGTTAGTGTAATCTGCGGCTCTGCACTCCTGCACTGCAATAAAGGTAGTAATATAGCTAAGGCGTCATTAGTAATCCAGACAATGTGGCAACCCCACTGAATATTATCCAGGAACATTTGTACATTTATCAAATTATGTAACACCATAGTTATATCACCTTTCTGGGGACGAATATTAGAGTCTGATATTTTCCATCCCAAGTATAGTCATGGCTGTTTCTGTTGAACCTTCTCTGGGGCTATCTTCAACCTTTTTGCTTCCAAAGTATCCCAAATAAACTTTGAATCCTGGAAGCATTCTGGCCTACCAAACTGAATGTTATCCATATAATGGTAAATAATTACGTCACACCATGCTGTCCAAATTGGTTGTAGTGCCCAGGTCACATATAATTGACATAATGTAGGGGAATTCCTCATCCCCTGTAGAAGCACTAGCCATTCATAGCACTTTGCCGGGGCCTGTTTGTTAATGGAGGGTACTGTAAAAGCAAATCTCTGACAGTCCTGTGCCACCACATCTGTTTGCCTGGACTGATCGATAAATTTAGCATACGGTTCCCCAGGGGCCTGTTCTACAGATGCAAATGGAGGTGCTTTCTTTTCCCCTGGGAGACTAAGAAGAGCCCTCAGTGCGAGCTGCGCAGCTGTTTGGTGAATAATCACAGGGAACTGCAGCTGAACCTGGGTATTGAGAGAAGGACCCGTTCCCTTTAACATCTCTGCAGTAATCCCATACAGAGGGTCCCCTGGTTGACGCAGTTGACCCGCTTCCCCCTGTGGTAACTGCAACCATTCCCTTTCAAACAATAACAATGGGGAAGGAGTTAACAATGAGTGCACCAGGTTTCGACAGTCAAGTGGACACATTGGTTTTGCCCGAAAAATCCATTGAATTATCTGTCAAGCTGCTTGGGATTGTAATCCATAGTCCAAAACCAATTTTCGAGCTTGTTGTAAAGGCTTGCAGTCGTGCGGCTGCCACAACCTGGTGCCTTGCACAGGGTCGATAATAATAGGGCAGGCCAAGGATGTAGCATGCCTATGCCCCTCTATGAAAGCATCACGTATGACGTCGGAGCACCTGTCCCTCCTTGGAGAGCTAGAACCTTCTGTAACAGCCGACGTTGACACGGCCAGGGGTGGCCCAGCAGTCTGGAGGGTGCCCTCAAGCATGCTCATTATTTCTCCTGAGGAAGTGGAATCCAGGTGGTGGGAACGGAACCTGGCACTCAGATCATCAGAGGAGCCGGCTCCATCCAAAGACACTTGTTGCAACGTGCTCACAGTGCAATGGTTTCCCTCTAGTGAAGACCGGAAAGTCAAAGCCTCAAGGATTTTTGTGGGCTCAGCTGGAGGGTGCAGAGACACAGGATCAGAGCACCCTAAGCTGTGTTCAGAGCTTATGGTTGAAAATATGTCTTTTTCTGCAGAGAGATTCCAGCTTGATGGGTGAGACATGAGCTTCAGTGTGTTCTGAGAAAGCAGAGATTTGTCCTCTCCATCCTCAGTGAAGTTGTCATTGGCAAGGACAATGCTTGTTGTAGAGAAGACACGTTTGGTAGGTCTTGTTTGACATAGCTGCCTGAAACCAGGTGCAAGAAGCATAGATTTCTGGTCTATCTTCTCAGGTAAAGAAGCCTGTGGTGCTCTGGACTTCAGAGAATTACAGCTCCAAATACATTTAAAGGGAGAAATGCTGGTCATACCTTGCAATATATCCTGAAGGGCTTCAATTTGCTCCGTCAGCCTCTGATTACAGGTTTTCAGGTGGTAGTTTTCTAGCTCAAGCTCTCTCAGCTTAGATGTTACCCACTCTTTGATCTTGGCAGCTTTCTCTTGAAAAATTTTGAGTTCCTCAGTCCTCAGCTGTTTCTGTTTTGCTAGCTGAGTCTCCAGTCTGTTAATCAGGTCTTCTTTTCCTTGCACTGTACCCATCAGCTCCTTCAGTGAAGGTAGATTTTCGCAAGCTGCTGCTGCTGCGCCTCTCATTGGCGAAGCATCCCGAGTGGATTTATTGCTGCCTGGCAGCGGCACCGATGCTGGCAGCACAGATTTATCAAGATTTTCCGGCGCGGGGGGTGGGGAGGGCAGCCCCCACTCCCCATCAGCACTCTGCTCTGATAGTCCCGTAGTTATTTCTGCTGATGATTGATTTATTGGAGAGGTCATACACCGAACCGGGGTGGGTGCAGGAACCGACGATAAAAATCGTGTCAGCCACATTCCTGAGGTCTCAGGTTTCATACTCGGCGTTCTGTCAGTCCCAGACGGTACTGAGAAAGCTTGTGCCGCCACCATAGCCAGCTGCTGTTCGGTTTTCATACCGCACAGCGCGTTAAGCACTGCACGCCAGGTCGTACATAGAGCTTTATTGAAGTTTCCACTTGTGACGGTTGTATCCCTTAAATGATCTCCTACAAGCCGCCACTCATCTGGACAAAAAATTAGAAGGATTTCCTTTAGAAAACCCTCCTTCTGGGCCCAGTGTACCAAGGATTTGATCTTTTTTACATTGCAAGATACGCCTCTCTTAGAGAGAATGCTAGAGAGAAGCTTCACAGCCGCTGCCCAGGGAAGTGGTGGAGTCACCATCCCTGGAGGTCTTTAAAAGACGTTTAGATGTAGAGCTTAGGGATATGGTTTAGTGGAGGACTGTTAGTGTTAGGTCAGAGGTTGGACTCGATGATCTTGAGGTCTCTTCCAACCTAGAAATTCTGTGATTCTGTGATTCCTCCTCCATGGTTACCTCAGACAGGCTGCAGGTTTGTGATCTCCACCCCTCTGCTATATGCCAACTCGCCACACGGTGGCGGTCGTCTGACGTTTCCACTGACGCCTCTGGTCTCCCGTAGCAACTCAATCCTGGATGTCCCGTGTCTCACCGTGATACATCACTTTCCTGCATCTCACCGCGATTCCTTTGTTCCCGCGTCTTACCGCGATCATCTGTGTCTGGGTCGGTGCTTGGAGTTTCTCAGTGTCTCTCACGTCTTTCAGCTTCTGTCAGGTCTCTCTGTGTCTCTCAGGGCTGTCCATGTCTCTGAAGTCTCTCGGGTCTCTCAGCGTCTGCAGGTCTCAGCCTGTTCGGGCGCCATATGTTGCAGGAAGAACGGCCGAAAACACGACAGACACCAGTAGAGTCAGATCATGCTCTCTCTTTATTACCTGAATAGCCTGACTTTTATAGCGAAGTTAACAGGGGCAGATAGTGTCTCACACAAGATTATTGGTCAAAAGTACTCAGACAAACAACTGCAAGAAAACAACCCCACCTGCAGGAAAGCAACCCCCTTGTGATTAGCAGTCACGTAGGTCCCGTCCTTGAAGCCAGCTGCTGGCAACAATATTTTTCTAAATTCCTCAATGTGGGAACACTGTCATGGGAACTTCTCATAGTCGTCCTGGCTGCTTGGTTTGCTTAGCTGCAGCAAGCCATGGGATCTTTGGTGTTTCAAAAATCCCTCAACACTCGCTTTGGTTTAATCGGGAGCATTGATTCCAATCAGGGGACACACTGTAGTTCCAAGGTTTTAAAGGCTTTGACTGTGGCCCTTGCCATTAAATGGGAATATCATACGCCATGGCATCCTCAAAGTTCTGGACGAGTCGAGAGAATGAATCAGATAATTTAACACCAATTGGCCAAATTGATGATTGAGACTCAATTATCATGGGTAAAATGCTTACCATTGGCATTGCTAAACATAAGAACCATGCCACACGGGGAGACTGGAGTATCACCTTATGAGATGCTTTACGGTATGCCGTATTCCCAAGGAATGCCCTTAGATCATTGTTTGATAGAAAACTATGAGACCCGGAAATATGTGATAACTCTGGGAAATTGAATGAACTTCAGGAGAAGGGGGTGTTGGCTCAAAATGTGCCCTTGGGGTTCACAATTCATAAAATGCAGCCTGGAGATAAAGCGTTGATAAAAACTTGGAAAGAAGAATCGTTGTCTCCACATTGGGAAGGTCCTTATCTTGTCTTGCTTACTACAGAAACAGCTATAAGAATGGCAGAAAAGGGGTGGGCGCATACATCACGAGTAAAGGGACCCGTAACAGGAACCTGGAAGGTTGAGTCTATTCCTGGAGATCTGAAAGTCAAGCTTAAAAGAACTTGAAGTATATTGGGGTATAGCTACCCTTTGGATGCTAATTGTATGTATATTAAGACTTGTATTGTTTAGAATATTAGCGATCATTGGAAACTCATATAAAGGCCCTAATAGAAGGATTTGGGGACCCGAAAACCCCATAGGGGGAGTGCCACCTCCAGTAGAGATACCCACAACATCTTGAATTACCCTGGTTCTGAAAATTTAAAATAATAGGTGGGAAAATTTACCTAGATGATTGGTTATCTGCTTTGAATCAAGCCCCTGCTAACTCATGGAAAAGTTGAACGCAAATAGGAGAACCATCGGGTGTGTAAGCCTGGACCATTTCCTAAGAAGCATCAGGGAGAGGGCAAGACCGGGGAAGGGACCAGTACTGAGGCTCAAGAAGGTTTACCAAGGGCTGCAACCCCTTTGGGTAATAACATGGCCTTTACCGGACCTCTCCTAATTACATGCTATTGGTCCAGGGGCATTCTCAGAATTGTAGTGAATGTATTGTTAACACACGGAGAGGAAGAATTCAGGAACAAATACTAGTAACTATGCCTGTTAAACCCATGCTATGGAAACCAGAGTATGCTCGATGTAATGAAAGCAATAAAATAACCAGTTATGAGCCCAAAGAGGTCCCCTATCAATGGTGGATAGAGGTAAGAGTTAATAACGAAGGAGGAAGGTTAATTGGGAAAAGTGGCATCACTACAAATCTTAGTAAGCCCTTATCAATCGAATGCGATATACATGTATTCCTTTATACAGTGTTGACTGAAATCAAGGTTTACCAGTCATTTCTGTCACAATTTCACCCATTTTAATTTCTTTTGAAAGATATTTAATAATTTCTACTGAAGAAAATTGTGAAAAGGGCATTGTAACAATAAGAATCAAATGAAACACCATTTGATATATATGGGAAAGCCCCCACTGATTTCAGTGGATCTTGGTCCATTTCCTCTAAGAGCTTTATGGAAGGATTTGTTAAAGGAAAAGGTCCCAAGCACTATCATGCATGCAATTTAAAACAGAAATTAAACCTGTACTGAAGGAAATACTACATGTGGGAAAAAAAAAAAAAAAAAAAGAAAAGCTTTCACATGGAAATGGGCAGATATTTTTAATCACTGTGTGCTTAGGTGAGTGCCTTGGCAAAATTATACCCTCTCTAATACAGGAATGACATAAATACATAAAGCACATTGTACACTAAGTTGGATTTGGATGTATACTTGCATTAAAATGGTGTTTAACATTGCAGAAGTAAAAACCTCATAGGTAGGTCTTATATAGCAGGCTTAACATCCAATTCTTTTTTTATTCTTACTTCATTTTGATTGCCTTCTTTTATTTTCTAGTTATAAATATTTGCCACTGAGCCAAAGACTTTGCTGGCTAAAACACTGGTGACAGATGAGTCATTTTATCACATCTATATCACTGCAAGTACCTTTAAAAAAGACCCAATTCTCCTCTTTTATGGTAACATTGTTGACTCATTTCTCAATCAGCATAGCAAAAAGTCGTCACTGTTGGGATATGGAATACTTCAATGCCCTCTCAGTCACTGAGCACCTAAAAGTCCTCCTAAATCCTCATTAACATGCGTGTGAAATGTGTTCATCTGATTCGTGTCAATATGGAACAATGCTAGGGCCGCATGATATGATGAAATGTGACCTTCTGTCTTACATACCCTTGTATAACCACAAGTCTAAGAAAAACAGAGTGGTTAATGTATATAGTTCTTGTATCTTGCAAAGGAATGGTCCAGCAATTCGTGTCAATAGGGGATAAGAGAACAAAGGGGTTTCAGAATAACTGCTAACTATTATGACTATTGCATGGGACACTATGCAAGTCTCTGATATCTGGCCAAGAGATTAAGGAGAAGGGAAAAAGATGAAGGACAACTAAAAGACAAAGCTTGCATGGGACGCTGTGCAAGTCTCTGACATCTGGCCAAGTTGGACAAAGGAGAAGGACAAGGAAAAAGCCTTGGAGGAAGACTACGAGCCTTCAGCACGAGAGACCCCAGAGGCACCACTGGAGACTGATACGCATGCGCCAGTGGGAGGGTTTGGATTCCGAGAACTAATTATAATAACCCTGCCTTTTCTAGAAGTAGTAATGAATATGTATTAATCTAGGAGCATAAAAACCAGCTGCCTGATATAACTTGTCATTTATTATATGCTTAAGGAAACACTGAGTTGTTATAACCAAAAGCTGTGTGTTGCTTTGTTGTTTTTTTAGTCATAAATATATCAGGGTTTTTAATAGGTTCCTTTGCTGTTTCCCAGTTTGCTCCAAATCCCTGTCTTCAGGGAACGAGATGTGATGGCTCTGTTCCATGGAGACAAAATTTTATTACAATTACTACAGGGACTGGGACAACATAAATCCCAGTCTAGTGATGGAGCAGATTAACAGTGCCTTACCCTCAGGCAAAATTATTTTTTCTAAGGATGTCTGAATATGGAACAACCTTCTAGAATAATTAGGAAAATCCAGAAATGGCTAAAAATATCCATATCTTTTTATGGTCTGAATACAAGATCTTTTTGGTTTTAAGGATTTAAAAGAAATGTTTTTACTCATCACTACTATCCTAATATACCCTGTTGCCAATTAAGCTTCAAAAAGCCTTAGCAGAATTTTGCCTCCTTTAAGTCCAGTCTGTTCTGGTTGTTTGCATGGTTTTGATTTTTGTTATTTTAACTGCTGCTGTTTTTACATAGAAAGATCTAGAGTCACTGTACTGGGTCTGGCTGGGATGTTAACTTTCCCTGCAGCAGCCCATATAGTGCTGTGCTCTGCACTTGTAGCTAGAACAGCAGTGGTATCACACCAGGGTTGTGTCTACTGCTGAGCAGTGCTGACACAGCATCGGGACTTTCTCTAACCCTCCTAGGGGGTGGGCAAAAAAGTGAGAAGAGAAACATCACCAGGGCAGCTGACCTAAACCAACCAAAGGGATATTCCATACCATATGATGTCACACTCAGCAATAAAAGGTGGAAACAGGAAGAAGAGGGGAGGGGTGGGCTCTCGTTGGGAAAACATCTGTCCTCCTCCCGAACACCGGCTATGTGCGTTGAGGCCCTGCTTCAAGGACGTGATCAAGCATCACTCATTTGTGGGAAGTAGAGAGTAATTTCTTTCCTCTGCACTTCCACATAGCCTTTATTTGTTTTGTTTGTTTGTTTTCCTCCCTTTTTTCACTTTCCCCCTCCCTTTTCCCCTTTCCCTTTTTTTTCGCTTTAGTTAAATTGTTTAGTTAATAATAATCTTTCCTTTATTATTATTATTATTATTTCCCTTTAATTAAATTGTCCTTATCTCAACCTGTGAGTTGTTCTTTCCTTTACTTCTTCCCCTCCTCATCTAAGGAGGGGGAGTGAGAGAGCGGTTGTGGGGTTCAGCTGCCTAGCACAGTAAAAACACTACAGTCCTTTTTGGCGCCCAACGTGGGGCCCGAAGGGTTGAGATTACAATAGAATTGATTAAAACGCGTACAACTAACACACTTACTTGCTAGTCACCATGTTCCGTGTCCTGTTAATAATGGCTTGTTTGTTCATATGTCATGCAGTGTGTGTCATGGTCTCCTTTCTCCTCTATAACTGATCCGAGTATGTGCTACAATCTGTTTTCGTTTTTTTGAATTCGCTGTGCTGCCAAGCACTGGCCTTGAGTTTAATCTGGCATTCAGGCTGTGCACTGTTATCATTTGGGTCTCATGGAAACTATCTTTTAGAGAATATTCAGAACTACACTGCCTTCCTTTCCTCATCTGGATACCAGTTTATTAATAATATCAGGAATGGCACCTCCTCCTTCTTTCACAGTGGGCTAATTACAACAGTTTGGGAGTATTTTGAAGATCCATCTGTAACCCATATATTGCTAGTTCTAATTCTGAATAACAGGTTTCCTCTTCTCTCTAAGATTAGTCGATTGTTTAGAAAGCTTACCTGGGAATCTGTCCCGAAACAGTCTTGTGGTGAGTGGCAAGGTGTGTGGGATGATGTTAGCAGATACCTGTCACGAGTGTCTCCTCCAATAGTTTTGAACTTCACCCCTGAGCAAGTGCTAAATCCTAAAAACCTGGTAGAATGTTTGGGAGTTGTATGTCCTGACCCTGATAATGCCGGAGAATGACAGCTTGCCGCATTGTGCTGTATCCTGGCTTACTCCTATCAAACACTGTTTAACATCATCCAGCACCTTGAAGAGAGGGAGAAAGTTTCTGAGTCTGATGACCAGATAACATTCTGTGGCTGACCCAGAGGACCAACCGACTGTGGTATCAGTCGCCTCCATAGTCAAGTCAAAACAATGGAAACGGAAGTCATCTCGTTTAGTAAGGGAAGAAGCCTCTCCTAAGAAGGAGGGAGAAGGGGAAATGGCAGGCACCTCTAAAGCAGAGCCATCACAAAAACATCAGGAAGAAGAGATGGAAATCATAAAGGAATCAGAAATCACTCGATCCTTATCCCTGAGTGAGTTGCGAGAAATACAAAAGGATTATGGTCGATGCCCAGGTGAACACATCCTCACCTGGCTGCTTCGATGCTGGGATGCTGGGGCCAATAGCCAACAATTAAAAAGCAATGAAGCCAAGCAGCTGGGATCCCTCTCTAGAGAAAGGGTAATCGACAAAGTAATCGTGAGAGGAGCACACACCATCAGCTACTGGAGACGACTCCTGGAAGCTATGAGAGAAAGATATCCCCATAAGGAAGATATTGTATATCACATAGGCAAGTGGACCACTATGAATAAAGGTCTTCAGCATCTGCGGGAATTAGCTGTGCGGGAGATGATTTATAGCAATTTGGACAATGCCCAGACACCTCAAGATCCCGATGAAGTATAGTGCACAACATCCATGTGGCGTAAATTTGTGTGGAGTGCACCATCAGCACATGCCAGTACGCTGGCAGTACTTAACTGGGATGAGGGTCCCTGCTCGACATCGCAGGCGATGCCCTCCCCCTCCAGCCCCACCTTTCCAGGTGCCCTTACACAACAGGTTTGAGGCCCTGGAGCTTGAGAGACCAGTGGGTGAGGAAGAGGTAGCAAGTGTACCCAGGAGGATGCCTAGGGTGAGGAGGTCGACTCCACGCCTCAGGACTGCCTCCACCAAGAAAGACAGAAGGGTTATTGTTGTGGGAGACTCTCTTCTCAGGGGAACAGAGGGCCCTATTTGTTGGCCTGACCCTACCCGTAGGGAAGTCTGCTGCCTCCCTGGGGCCAGGGTCAGGTCCGTTGCCAGGAAGCTTCCCAACCTGGTTTGCCCCTCTGACTATTATCCTCTTTTGATAATCCAGGCAGGTAGTGACGACATTGAAGAGAGAAGCCTGAAGGCTATCAAACGAGACTTTAGGGGACTGGGACGGTTAGTGGATGGAGCGGGAGTGCAGGTGGTGTTTTCGTCCATCCCTACGGTGGCAGGGAGGGGTACAGAGAGGACACGGAAAGCCCACCTGTTAAACACGTGGCTCAGGGGCTGGTGCCAACACAGAAATCTTGGGTTTTTCAACCATGGGGCGCTTTACTCGGCACCCGGCCTGATGGCTGCATACGGGTCCCTATCTTTTAGGGGAAAATGGATCCTGGGCCAGGAACTGGCAAGGCTCATTGAGAGGGCTTTAAACTAGGTAAGAAGGGGGATGGGGCTGAAACACGGATTGTTGGAGCTGTGCCAGGGGGAACAATAGCAAGGCCGGGGGATAAGGCAATGGCCCAGCTGAAGTGCATCTACACCAATGCACGCAGCATGGGTAACAAACAGGAGTGCTGCAATGTCTGGCTATAAGCTCTTCAGAAGGGACAGGCAGCACAGAAGGGGTGGTGGTATGGCTCTCTGTATTAGACAGTCTTTCGATGTTGTGGAACTCGAGGCTGAGAATGACAAGGTCGAGTCCCTTTGGGTTAGGATCGGCAGGGCCAGCAAGGCTAGTGTCCTGGTCAGGGTCTGTTATAGACCGCCAAACCAGGATGAGGAGACGGATGAGGAGTTCTACAGGCAGCTGACAGAAGTTGCGAAATCTTCAGCGCTTGTTCTCGTGGGGGACTTCAACTTCCCTGACATATCCTGGAAGCACAACACAGCCCAGAGAAAGCAGTCTAGGAGGTTTCTGGAGAGCGTGGAAGACAGCTTCCCGACGCAGCTGGTTAGTGAACCTACCAGGGGTGGCGCCCCGCTAGACCTTCTCTTCACAAACAGAGAAGGACTGGTGGAGGATGTGGTGGTCGGGAGCTGTCTTGGGCAGAGTGACCACGAAATGGTGGAGTTCTCTATACTTGGCAAGGCCAGGAAGGGGACCAGTAAAACCGCTGTATTGGACTTTTGGAGGGCTGACTTTGAGCTGCTCAGGACACTGGTTGGTGGAGTCCCTTGGGAGGCGGTTCTGAAGGGCAGAGGGGTCCAGGAAGGCTGGGCGCTCTTCAAGAGGGAAATCTTAATGGCGCAGGAATGGTCTGTCCCCACGTGCCCAAAAACGAGCTGGCGGGGAAGAAGACCAGCCTGGCTCAACAGAGAATTGTGGCTTGAGCTTAGGAGAAAAAAGAGGGTTTATAATCTTTGGAAAAGTGGGCAGGCCACTAGGGAGGACTATAAGGATGTTGCGAGGCTGTGCAGGGACAAAATTAGAAAGGCCAAAGCTCATCTGGAGCTCATCTGGCTACTGCCGTTAAAGATAACAAAAAAAGGTTTTTATAAATACATCAACACAAAAAGGAGGACTAAGGAGAATCTCCATCCTTTACTGGATGCGGGGGGAAACTTAGTTACAAGAGATGAGGAAAAGGTGGAGGTGCTTAATGCCTTCTTCGCCTCAGTCTTTAGCGGCAATACCGGTTGTTCTCTGGATACCCAGTACCCTGAGCTGGTGGAAGGGGATGGGGAGCAGGATGTGGCCCTCACTATCCACGAAGAACTGGTTGGCGACCTGCTACGGCACTTGGATGTGCACAAGTCAATGGGGCCAGATGGGATCCACCCGAGGGTACTGAGAGAACTGGCAGGGGAGCTGGCCAAGCCGCTTACCATCATTTATCAGCAGTCCTGGCTATTGGGGGAGGTCCCAGTCGACTGGCGGCTAGCAAACGTGACGCCCATCTGCAAGAAGGGCCGGAGGACTGACCCGAGGAACCATAGGCCTGTCAGTTTGACCTCAGTGCCAGGGAAGCTCATGGAGCAGATTGTCTTGAGTGTCATCACGCGGCACTTGCAGGGCAAGCAGGCGATCAGGCCCAGTCAGCATGGGTTTATGAAAGGCAGGTCCTGCTTGACGACCCTGATCTCCTTCTATGACAAAGTGACGCGCTGGGTGGATGAGGGAAAGGCTGTGGATGTGGTCTACCTTGACTTCAGCAAGGCTTTTGACACCGTTTCCCACAGCAATCTCCTCAAGAAACTGGCTGCTCTTGGCTTGGACTGGCACACGCTTCATTAGGTTAATAACTGGCTGGATAGCCGGGCCCAAAGAGTTGTGGTGAATGGAGTCAAATCCAGTTGGAGGCCGGTCACTAGTGGCGTTCCCCAGGGCTCAGTGCTGGGGCCGGTCCTCTTTAATATCTTCATCGATGATCTGGATGAGGGGATCGAGTGCACCCTCAGTAAGTTCGCAGGTGACACCAAGTTAGGTACGTGTGTCGATCTGCTCGAGGGTAGGAAGGCTCTGCAGGAGGATATAGATGGGCTGGACCGATGGGCTGAGGCCAACTGTATGAAGTTCAACAAGGCCAAGGTCCGGGTCCTCCACCTGGGGCGCAATAACCCCAAGCAGAGCTACAGATCTGGAGAGGAATGTTTGGAAAGCTGCCTGGCGGAGAAGGACCTGGGAGTATTGGTGGATAGTCGGCTGAATATGAGCCAGCAGTGTGCTCAGGTGGCCAAGAAGGCCAACGGCATCCTGGCTTGCATAAGAAGCAGTGTGGCCAGCAGGGCTAGGGAAGTGATTGTCCCCCTGTACTCGGCTCTGGTGAGGCCGCACCTCGAGTACTGTGTTCAGTTTTGGGCCCCTCGCTACAAGAAGGACATGGAGGTGCTCAAGCGAGTCCAGAGAAGGACGACGAAGCTGGTGAGGGGTCTGGAGAACAAGTCCTACGAGGAGTGGCTGAGTGAGCTGGGCTTGTTCAGCCTGGAGAAGAGGAGGCTCAGGGGCGACCTTATTGCTCTCTACAGGTACCTTAAAGGAGGCTGTAGTGAAGTGTCTTCCAACCTAGACAATTCTGTGATTCTGTGAATCTGTGAAGTGCTTATCTCCAAGTAAATATACAGATAAGCTAACGGAACTATCCAGCTCCTGTCCTGGTTTTAGCTTGGATAGAGTTGGTTTTCCTCCTAATAGCTGGTGGGGTGCTATGTTTTGGATTTAGGATGAGAAGAATGTTAATAACACACTGATATTTTGGTTGTTGCAGAGCAGTGCTTACACCGAGCCAAGGACTTTTCAGCTTCTCGCTCTGTCCTGTTGGCAGGCAGGCTGGGGGTGCAGCAAGAGCTGGGAGGGGACAGACCCAGGACACCCGACCCAAACTAGCTAAAGTGATATTCCATACCATCTGACGTCATGCTGGACAATATATAGGGGAGGGTAGCCGGGGTTAGGGGGGGGGGCGGACTTCTCACGGTTAGGCTGGGCATTGGTCAGCGGGTGGTGAGCAATTGCATTGTGCATCACTTGTTTCATACACATTATTATTAGTAGTACTATTATCATCATTGTATTATTATTATTATTGTTATTATTATTTTCCTGTCTTATTAAACTGTCTTTATCTCAACTCACGGGCTTCACTTTCCGTTTCTCTCCCCCATCCCAGAGAGGGAGGGGGGATAGTGAGCGATCAGCTGTGTGATGTTTAGCTGCCGGCTGCGTTAAACCACGACAGTCCTTTTGGCACTCAACGTGGGGCCCAAAAGGTTGAGATAACGGCAGATCTGACCAGAGTGTGTTAAACTAAAATTGGTTTAAGTATTAGACCTGCTTAATAGTCATAATGCTGATTGCTTTAATCTCAAGTCTGCTGCACCTGTTTTACAAATTGAGTATTATAGCACATTATTTTCCGTATGTGCTCTCTGTCATGTTGTTTATCCTCTCTGGGCCCTGGTTTAAGATCATTATGGTACTGTGTGTTGTAACAGTGGCTTATGAGACGATGAAATATCTGGTCATGACTCTAACCTGGTATTTGTACTCTGCACTGTCGTCGACTCTATACTTTGGAAACCGTATCTCGGAAACTATTAGCAATTATACCTGTTGCCTTTTTTCATCAGGGAGTCAATCTGTGGAGGGGAAAGGGGAAGACATTTTTTCTTATTCGATCACTCTCCCTTTCTCCTTCACCACCCTCTTATCCTCCGAGCTTGTTACAATAGCTCTCCAAGATATTGAATATCCTTGGGATACTCAGACCAGCATGTTCTTGTTATTATGCCTCCTGAATGTGCTTCAGGTTTTGCTTAAAGTTAAACAACTACTTAGGAAGCTCATCCGGAGATCTGCCCGGAGGCAATATAGTTGTGGGTGGCAGGGAGTATGGGAGGATATGGGCAGGCATCTAGAGCAGTTGGCACCCCCAGTGTTTTGGAAATTCACCCCTGAACAATGGCAAAATCCTCAAAAACTGGCAGAATGCTTGAAAAAAAGGTGTCATGATTCTGGCAGTTCCAAAGTAACACAAATCATCGTAACGTGCTGGGGCCTGGCTCATGCCTATCGAGCTGCCACTGATACTGCTATCAACTTAGCGACAGACCCTGCAGCCACTCCAAGCCCTGTGACAGATCCAACGGCCACTGCAACCACTACGGTGGACTCTACAGCCACTCCAGCTCCTGCAGCTGCTCCAGCTCCAGTTCCTGCAGCCGCTCCAGTTCCAGTTCCTGCAGCTGCTCCAGCTCCAGTTCCTGCAGCCGCTCCAGTTCCTGCAGCTACTCCAGTTCCAGTTCCTGCAGCTGCTCCAGCTCCAGCCCCTGCAGCCGCTCCAGCTCCTGCAGCCAGTCCAGCTCCTGTGGCTGGATGCAAGGAATGAGTTCTAGCAGTGGAAGTTGCCCCTGCAGAGCGTATTCCAACCCTTGTAGCAGACCCTGTAGCTGGGTCAGAGAAACGAGCTGTAGCAGTGCAAGTTGCCCCTGTAGAGAAGGTGAAAAGATGCTATAGGGATTCAGGTCGTTTAGAACGAAGAGAGTCTTCTGCCAAATCTAGGTATAGAGACGACGATGCTGGGCCATCGGGGATTCAGGAGGAGGAAGATTAGGATACCGAAAAATCAACAGTAACTACCTGAAGCCTATACGAGCGTGAGCTACGAGATGTGAGAAAAGATTTTGGTCGCTGTATAGGTGAGCAGCTTGTCACCTGGCTGCTCCGGTGCTGGGACACCGGAGCCAATTGTGTGGAATTAGACGGCAGGGAAGCCAAGCGGCTGGGATCCCTTGCTAGAGACGCAGGGATTGACAAAGCAATTGCAGATGGAGCACGATCTCACAGCCTCTGGAGGCGTCTCCTCTCAGCTGTGAGGGAAAGGTATCCCTTCAAGGAAGAACTTTTATGTCTACCAGGCAAGTGGACCACCATGGAGAAGGGAATCCAGTACCTGAGGGAATTAGCCGTACGGGAAGTGATTTATGAGGATCCAGACCTCAGACAAACATCCAAAGACCCAGATGAAGTCAGGTGTACACAACCCATGTGGCGGAAGTTTGTATGGAGTGCACCATCATCATATGCCAGCTCATTGGCAATAATGGCCTGGAAAGATGATGAGGAACCCACAGTGGATGAAGTGGCTGAAAAACTTCGGCAGTACGAAGAAAGTCTCTCCTCTTCCTTACAGGCCTGCATCTCAGCTGTGGAGAAACTTTCTGAAGAGGTCCACCAACTTAAAGAGAATCTATCTTCCTCTCCACCTGAACAAACCAGTGTCCACCAACTAAAAGAGAACACTTGGGAAAAACTTTCTGAAAAGCTTCACCAACCTGAAGAGAGATTATTCTACTCCGCACCTGTACAAGCAGTGTCTCAGCTACCAGGGGTAGGCGTTCATCCGCACAAGGAAGACGATATGGTGGGTACACACCCCGTGCCACCCTGTGGTTTTACTTACGAGACCATGGAGAGGACATGAGAAAATGGGATGGAAAATCTACCGTGACCCTAGAGGCACGGGTACGTGAGTTGCAAAAGAAAACAATCGGGAAAAAGGGGTTCTCTGAAAAGTTTGTTGCTCCAATTTCCAGCAGACAGTCCTTCAAACACAGAAACGAAGAAGATTCTGACCAGGATTAGGGGGGCCCTGCCTCCAGCCAGGGGGAGGAAAGGGACAATCGAGTTTATTGGACTGTGTGGATTTGATGGCCTGGCACGTCAGACGCACAGATGTATAAGGCTTTAGTAGACACCAGTGCACAATGTACTGTAATGCCAACGAGCTATAAAGGACCAGAGCCCATCTGTATTTGTGGAGCCCATCTGTGTTTGTGGAGTGACAGGGGGATCTCAGCAGTTGACTGTATTGGAGGCTGAAGTGAGTCTGACTGGGAATGAGTGGCAAAAGCACCGTATTGTGACTGGCCCAGATACTCCATGTATCCTTGGCATAGACTATCTTAGAAGAGGATATTGCAAGGACCCAAAAGGGTTCCGGTGGGCTTTTGGTATAGCTGCCTTAGAGACAGAGGGCATTAAACAATTATCTACCTTGCCTGGTCTCTCAGAGGACCCTTCTGTTGTGGGGTTGCTGAGGGTCGAAGAACAGCAACTGCCGATCACTACCAAAACTGTGCACCGGCAGCAATATCGCATTAACTGAGACTCCCTGATTCCCATCCATAAGCTAATTCGTCAATTGGAGAGCCAAGGAGTGATCAGAAAGACTCATTCCCCTTTCAATAGTCCTATATGGCCAGTGCAAAAGTCTAATGGTGAGTGGAGACTAACAGTGGACTATCGTGGCCTGAACGAAGTCACGCCACCACTGAGTGCTGCAGTGCCGGACATGCTGGAACTCCAGTATGAACTTGAATTGAACGCAGCCAAGTGGTATGCCACAATTGATATCACTAATGCATTTTTCTCCATCCCTCTAGCAGCAGAGTGCAGGCCACAATTTGCTTTCACTTGGAGGGGAGTCCAATATACTTGGAATCAGCTGCCCCAGGGGTGGAAACACAGCCCTACCATTTGCCATGGACTGATCCAGCCTGCGCTGGAGCAGGGGGAAGTTCCTGAACACCTGCAGTACATCGATGACATTATTGTGTGGGGTGATACAGCAGAGGAAGTTTTTGAGAAAGGGAAGAAAGTAATCCAAATTCTCCTGAAAGCTGGTTTTGCCATAAAACAAAATAAAGTCAAAGGACCTGCACGAGAGATCCAGTTTTTAGGAATAAAATGGCAAGATGGACGTCGTCAAATCCCAATGGATGTGATCAACAAAATAACAGCTATGTCTCCACCAACTAGCAAAAAAGAAACACAGACTTTCCTAGGTGTTGTGGGGTTTTGGAGAATGCACATTCCAAATTAGAGCCTGATTGTAAACCCGCTCTACCAAGTAACCCATAAGAAGAATGATTTTGAATGGGGCCCTGAGCAACAACAAGCCTTTGAACAAATCAAGCGGGAAATAGTTTATGCATTAGCCCTTGGGCCAGTTCGAACAGGACCAGATGTAAAGAATGTGCTCTACACCGCAGCCGGGGAGAACGGCCCCACCTGGAGCCTGTGGCAGAAGGGACCTGGGGAAACTCGAGGTCGGCCCCTGGGGTTTTGGAGTCGGGGATACAGAGGATCTGAGGCCCGCTATACTCCAACTGAAAAGGAGATATTGGCAGCATATGAAGGAGTTCGATCTGCTTCGGAGGTGGTCGGTACTGAAGCGCAGCTCCTCCTAGCACCCCGACTGCCGGTACTAGGCTGGATGTTCAAAGGAAGGGTCCCCTCTACACATCATGCAACTGATGCTACATGGAGCAAGTGGGTTGCACTGATTACTCATCAGGCTCGAATAGGAAACCCCAGTCACCCAGGAATCTTCGAAGTGATTATGGACTGGCCAGAAGGCAAATGCTTTGGGATATCATCGGAGGAGGAGGTGGGTCGTGCTGAAGAAGCCCCACTGTACAACCAGTTACCAGAGAATGAGAAGAAATATGCCCTGTTCACTGATGGGTCCTGCCGTATTGTGGGGAAGCATCAGAGATGGAAGGCTGCTGTATGGAGTCCTACACGACGAGTTGCAGAAGCTGCTGAGGGAGAAGGTGAATCGAGTCAGTTTGCAGAAGTGAAGGACATTCAGCTGGCTTTAGATATTGCTGAACGAGAAAAATGGCCAGTTCTCTATCTCTACACTGATTCATGGATGGTAGCAAATGCTCTGTGGGGATGGTTACAGCAATGGAAGCAAAACAACTGGCAGCGCAGGGGCAAACCCATCTGGGCTGCTGCATTGTGGCAAGATATTGCTGTTCGGGTAGAGAACCTGGCTGTAAAGGTACGCCACGTAGATGCTCATGTGCCCAAGAATCGAGCTACTGAAGAACATCAAAACAACCAGCAGGTGGATCAGGCTGCTAAGATTGAAGTAGCTCAGGTGGACCTTGATTGGCAGCATAAAGGTGAATTATTTATAGCCCGATGGGCCCATGACACCTCAGGCCATCAAGGCAGAGATGCAACATACAGATGGGCTCGTGATCGAGGGGTGGACCTGACCATGGACGCTATAGCGCAGATTATTCATGGTTCATGTAAAACATGTGGTGCAATCAAGCAAACCAAACGGTCAAAGCCTCTTTGGTATGGAGGACGATGGCTGAAATATAAATATGGAGAGGCCTGGCAGATTGATTACATCACAATCCCTCAAATTAGCAATGGCAAGCGCCATGTATTATAATGGTGGAAGCAACCACCGGATGGCTGGAAACATATCCTGTGCCTCATGCCACTGCCCGGAACACTATCCTGGGCCTTGAAAAGCAAGTCCTATGGTGACATGGCACCCCAGAAAGAATAGAGTCAGACAATGGGACTCATTTCCGAAACAACCTTATAGACACTTGGGCCAAAGAGCATGGTATTGAGTGGGTGTATCACATCCCCTATCATGCACCAGCCTCCGGGAAAGTGGAAAGATACAATGGACTGTTAAAGACTTCACTGAAAGCAATGGGAGCTGGGACATTCAAAAATGGGGATACGCATTTGGCAAAGGCCTCCTGGTTAGTCAATACTAGGGGAACTGCCAACCGAGCTGGACCTGCCCAATCCAACCTGTTACGTACTGTAGAAGGGGATAAAGTCCCTGTAGTGCACGTAAGAAATATGCTGGGTAAAACAGTCTGGGCTACTCCTGCCTCAGGAAAAGGCAAACCCATTGGTGGAAATGCTTTTGCTCAGGGACCTGGATACACTTGGTGGGTAATGCAAAAGAATGGGGAGGTCCTTTGTGTACCTCAAGGGGATTTAATACTGGGTGAGAATAGCCCATGAGTTGAATTGTGCCAAGGTAATTACTATATATTAGTATATAATACTGTATGTTATCATTACCATGACTACTATATACCCTAGATGAAAATGGTGACTAATTAGAATGTATGGAAAAGAGTGTAACCTGAGCATGACATAAATGGTATGGAATAAGGGGTGGATAGATGTCCTGGTTTCAGTTAGGACAGAGTTAATTTTCTTCCTAGTAGCTGGTAGAATGCTATGTTTTGGCTTAGGATGAGAAGAGTGCTGATAACACCCCGATGTTTTAATTGTTGCAGAGCAGTGCTTATACTAAGCCAAGGACGTCTCAGCTTCTTGCTCTGTCCTGCCAACGGGCAGGCTAGGGGTGCAGCAAGAGCTGGGAGGGGACAGACCCAGGACAGGTGACCCAAACTAGCCAAAAGGGTATTCCATACCATCTGACGTCATGCTAAACAATATATAGGGGTGGCTAGCCGGGGGAGGGGGGCCGGACTGCTCAGGGTTAGGTTGGGCATCGGTCAGCGGGTGGTGAGCAATTGCATTGTGCATCACTTGTTTCGTACACATTATTAGTAGTAGTACTATTATCATCATTGTATTATTATTATTATTGTTATTATTATTTTCCTGTCTTATTAAACTGTCTTTATCTCAACTCACGGGCTTCACTTTCCATTTCTCTCCCCCATCCCAGAGAGGGAGGGTGGAGGGTGAACAAACGGCTGTGTGGTGTTTAGCTGCCGGCCGGGTTAAACCACGACAAGGGGGATCCCAACAACTAACTGTATTGGAAGCTGAAGTGAGTCTAACTGGGAATGAGTGGCAAAAGCATCCCATTGTGACTGGCCCAGAGGCTCCGTGCATCCTTGGCATAGGCTACCTCAAGAAAGGGTACTTCAAGGATCCAAAATGATACCGGCGGGCTTTTGGCATAGCTGCTTTGAGCACAGAGAATATTAGGCAGCTGTCTACCCTGCCTGGCCTTTCAGAAGACCCTTCCGTTGTAGGATTGATGAAGGTTGAAGAACAGCAGGTACCACCTGCTACTGCAATGGTGCACCGACGGTAATATCGCACCAACCGAGACTCCCTGATTCCCATCCATGAGTTGGTTCACCGGCTGGAGAGTCAAGGAGTGATCAGCAAGACTCGCTCACCCTTTAATAGTCCTATATGGCCAGTGCGAAAGTCTAATGGCAAGTGGAGACTAACGGTGGACTATCAAGGCCTGAACGAAGTCACGCCACCACTGAGTGCTGCAGTGCCAGACATGCTAGAACTTCAGTACAAACTAGAGTCAAAGGCAGCCAAGTGGTATGCCACAATTGATATTGCTAATGCATTTTTCTCCATCCCTTTGGCAGCAGCATGAAGGCCACAGTTTGCTTTCACTTGGAGGGGCATCCAATACACCTGGTTTCACTGCCCCAGGGGTGGAAACACAGCCCTACCATTTGCCACCTTTGCCATGTTTCCTTAATTATTTGCCATCTTTCCTTAATTATTATTATTTCCCTTTAATTAAATTATCCTTATCTCAGCCCGTGAGTTGTTCTTTACTTTACTTCTTCCCCTCCTCATCTAAGGAGGGGGAGTGAGATAGCGGTTGTGGGGTTCAGCTGCCTAGCACGGTAAAACCACCACAGTCACCAAATATGTCTTCTGTGTACCCATCCAGCTAAGATGATACATAGCAGCATAAACCACTAAGACAGCTAGGTTCACACCTGAATAAGTGACAAGAGCATCAAGGGAAGAATGCATATTGCAAAATACATGAAAGCAAGTTTAGTCAAAAATAATTAAAGTGTGGGACTCAGCCTTTTCTAGGGGCCCTAAGTATTCTCAAGCTTATTTCTGAGTCATGAGCCATCCCTTTCCAGCTGTAGGAAAAGAACTTTTTCAAGTTTTTCCATGTTGCTAATATTTAAAGCTTTAACATTTCTTACTTGCACTGAAGGTACAAACCTGAATAGGCTAATGTTGTTTTCTCTGTGAAAATACAAGTCAGCCATCTAGAACTTGTGTGTGTTTTGCAGCTCTCTGACCTTATCAGTGTCATGCTAGTGCTATAATAAATCACCTCTTTTAGTGTCTGAAGTGCTACCTTTCACCCCCAAACACGTCTTGCAACTTTCCCTGTTGTCAGTATGTCATCATAATGCCGTATGTACATTTGTCAGGCAATACAAGTGCATTTTTGGCAGATATCCTGTCAGGTTTATACTGAGAGGGAGGAGAGTGAGAGAGGATATGTAACTATTTCATCATACTTATATATTTTAGTCTCTTCATCTCCACTGTACTAGTAACAGTGGTTTAACTGTACTGGTAACGTGGTTTAACCCGGCCGGCAGCTAAACACCACGCAGCCGTTCGCTCACCCTCCCCCCTCCCTCTCTGGGACGGGGGAGAGAAATGGAAAGTGAAGCCCGTGAGTTGAGATAAAGACAGTTTAATAAGACAGGAAAATAATAATAACAAAATAATAATAAAATAATAACAATAATAATACAATGGTGATAATAGGAAAGTAATAATAGTATGTACAAACAAGTGATGCACAATGCAATTGCTCACCACTCGCTGACCGATGCCCAGCCTAACCCCGAGCAGTCCGGACCCCTCCCCCCGGCTAGCCACCCCTATATATTGTTTAGCATGACGTCAGATGGTATGGAATACCCCTTTGGCTAGTTTGGGTCACCTGTCCTGGGTCTGTCCCCTCCCAGCTCTTACTGCACCCCCAGCCTGCCCGTTGGCAGGACAGAGCAAAAGGCTGAGATGTCCTTGGCTTAGTATAAGCACTGCTCTGCAACAATTAAAGCATCGGGGTGTTATCAGCACTCTTCTCATCCTAAGCCAAAACACAGCATTCCACCAGCTACTAGGAAGAAAATTAATTCGGTGCTAACTGAAACCAGGACATCTATCCACCCCTTATTCCATACCATTTATGTCATGCTCAGGTTACACTCTTTTCCATACATTCTAATTAGTCACCTATAGTAATCATGGTAGTGATAACATACAGTATAATATACTATTTAATATGGTACAATTCAGTTCATGGGCTATTCTCACCCAGTATTAAATCTCCTTGAGGTACACACCGGACCTCTCCATTCTTTTGCATCACCCACCAAGTGTATCCAGGTCCCTGAGCGAAAACAATTCCACGAATAGGTTTGCCTTTTCCTGAGGCAGGAGTAGCCCAGACTGTTTTACCCAGCATATTTTTTACATGCACTACAGGAACTTTATCCCCATCTACAGTACGTAACAGGTTTGATTGGGCAGGTCCAGCTCGGTTGGTAGATCCCCTAGTATTGACTAACCAGGTGGCCTTTGCCAAATGCGTATCCCAGTTTTTGAACTGGGGTTTTTTTTTGAGGGAGAAGGCAGAGTGACCCAGGAGGATACAGGGGTGGTGAAGGAGAAAGGGAGAGTAAGCAAGTAAGGAAAAATATCCTCCCCTTTCCCCTCCACAGATTGACTCCCTAATGGAAAAAAACAATAGGTATAATTGCTAATAGTTTCCAAGATACAGTTTCCAAAGTACAGAGTCGACGATGTTACTGAATACAAATAACAAGTTAGAGTCATGACCACATATTTCATCGTCTCATAAGCCATTGCTACAACACACAGCACCATAATGATCTGAAACCAGGGCCCGGAGAGGATAAACAACACGACAGAGAGCAAATACGGAAAATAATGTACTATAATACTCAATTTGGAAAACAGGCGCAGCAGAGTTGAGATTAAAGCAATCAGCATCATGACAAGTGACTATTAAGCAGGTCTAATCCTTACACCAATTTTAGTTTAACACACTCTGATCAGATCTGTCGTTATCTCAACCTTTCGGGCCCCACGTTGGGCGCCAAAAAGACTGTCGTGGTTTAACCCGGCCGGCAGCTAAACACCACGCAGCCGTTCGCTCATCCTCCCCCCTCCCTCTCTGGGACGGGGGAGAGAAATGGAAAGTGAAGCCCGTGAGTTGAGATAAAGACAGTTTAATAAGACAGGAAAATAATAATAACAAAATAATAATAAAATAATAACAATAATAATACAATGGTGATAATAGGAAAGTAATAATAGTATGTACAAACAAGTGATGCACAATGCAATTGCTCACCACTCGCTGACCGATGCCCAGCCTAACCCCGAGCAGTCCGGACCCCTCCCCCCGGCTAGCCACCCCTATATATTGTTTAGCATGACGTCAGATGGTATGGAATACCCCTTTGGCTAGTTTGGGTCACCTGTCCTGGGTCTGTCCCCTCCCAGCTCTTACTGCACCCCCAGCCTGCCCGTTGGCAGGACAGAGCAAAAGGCTGAGATGTCCTTGGCTTAGTATAAGCACTGCTCTGCAACAATTAAAGCATCGGGGTGTTATCAGCACTCTTCTCATCCTAAGCCAAAACACAGCATTCCACCAGCTACTAGGAAGAAAATTAATTCTGTGCTAACTGAAACCAGGACATAGTAACTCATAATTGTTTTGTAAGTTGTTTGAGCTCATGTCTCTGCTTTCTTCTGGATAATCCATGTTGAACTTTCGTCTGGATAATCCATGTTGAAGGAACTGGTTTTTTTGTTCTTAAAAATGCGATGGCTTTACTAACCTGATTTTAGATGAGCAGTTAAAGAATGCATTCACAGTCAAACCTTATGCAGCAATCCTGTAAATCTCATCAATCTTTCCATATTGCTGTTTTTGTTGTTGTTGTTTTGTTTTTTGTTTGTTTTGTTTGTTGTTTTGTTTTGTTTTTGTTTTTTTTTGTATGTATGTTTGTTTGTTTTGATTGATTGTTTGTTTTGATTGTTTGTTTGTTTGCTTTGTCTTGTTTTTTGCAGGTGTGGAAACTTGTTGGGAATTGGCATACAGGACGTGGACATGTGCCCGTGGAACAATTGTTCAATCTGAACTTGCTTTAAGCAACCAGGGGTAGGCCTTAGAAAATCTGAAAGGTGAAAGGGCCGAAAACTTGGAACCCCTGCACCCGTGTTGCCGCGGTCTGAAAGGTGAAAGGGACGAAAACTTGGAACCCCTGCACCCCGTGTTGCCGAGGTCTGAAAGGTGAAAGGGACGAAAACTTGGAACCCCGTAGCTGATACTTTCAGAAACCCTAGGACTGGTAAGAAAAATAAATAAATAAAGGTGGACTGCATTCTAACCCAGAATATGACTTCTGTGAGGAGTTAAATGAAAGAATTGTCTTTTCCTTTGACATCATCAATTTTCCAGACCATGGGTTTGAATCACAGAATCACAGAATTTCTAGGTTGGAAGAGACCTCAAGATCATCGAGTCCAACCTCTGACCTAACGCTAACAGTCCCCACTAAACCATATCCCTAAGCTCTACATCTAAACGTATTTTAAAGACTTCCAGGGATGGTGACTCCACCACTTCCCTGGGCAGCCTGTTCCAATGTCTAACAACCCTTTCGGTAAAGCAGTTCTTCCTAACATCTAACCTAAAACTCCCCTGGCACAACTTAAGCCCATTCCCCCTCGTCCTGTCACCAGGCACGTGGGAGAACAGGCCAACCCCCACCTCAATACAGCCTCCTTTAAGGTATCTGTAAAGAGCAATAAGGTCGCCCCTGAGCCTCCTCTTCTCCAGGCTGAACAAGCCCAGCTCACTCAGCCGCTCCTCGTAGGACTTGTTCTCCAGGCCCCTCACTAGCTTCGTCACCCTTCTCTGGACCCGCTCAAGCACCTCGATGTCCTTCTTGTAGCGAGGGGCCCAAAACTGAACACAGTACTCGAGGTGCGGCCTCACCAGAGCCGAGTACAGGGGGACGATCACCTCCCTAGCCCTGCTGGTCACACTGTTTCTGATACAAACCAGGATGCCGTTGGCCTTCTTGGCCACCTGAGCACACTGATGGCTCATATTCAGCCGACTGTCCACCATCACTCCCAGGTCCTTCTCTGCCTGGCAGCTCTCCAACCACTCATCTCCCAGCCTGTAGCTCTGCTTGGGGTTATTGCGCCCCAGGTGCAGGACCCAGCACTTGGCCTTGTTGAATTTCATGCAGTTGACCTCAGCCCATCGGTGCAGCCTATCCAGATCCTCCTGCAGAGCCTTCCTACCCTCGAGCAGATCGACACATGCGCATAGCTTGGTGTCATCTGCAAACTTACTGAGGGTGCACTCAATGCCCTCGTCCAGATCATTGATGAAGATATTAAAGAGGACCGGCCCCAGCACCGAGCCCTGGGGAACGCCACTAGTGACTGGCCTCCAACTGGACTTGACTCCATTTACTACGACTCTTTGGGCCCGGCTATCCAGCCACTTCCTAACCCAACGAAGCGTACGCCAGTCCAAGCCATGAGCAGCCAGTTTCTTGAGGAGATTGCTGTGGGAAACGGTGTCAAAAGCCTTGCTGAAGTCAAGGTAGACCACATCCACAGCCTTTCCCTCATCCACCCAGCGCGTCACTTTGTCATAGAAGGAGATCAGGTTCGTCAAGCAGGACCTGCCTTCCATAAACCCATGCTGACTGGGCCTGATTGCCTGCTTGCCCTGCAAGTGCGGCGTGATGACACTCAAGAGGATCTGCTCCATGAGCTTCCCTGGCACTGAGGTCAAATTGACAGGCCTGTAGTTTCCCGGGTCTGCCCTCCGGCCCTTCTTGTAGATGGGCATCACATTTGCTAGCCGCCAGACAACTGGGACCTCCCCCGATAGTCAGGACTGCTGATAAATGATGGTAAGCGGCTTGGCCAGCTCCTCTGCCAGTTCTCTCAGTACCCTTGGGTGGATCCCATCCAGCCCCATCAACTTGTGCATATCCAAGTGCCGTAGCAGGTCGCCAACCATTTCTTCGTGGATAGTGAGGGCCACATCCTGCTCCCCATCCCCTTCCACCAGCTCAGGGTACTGGGTATCCAGAGAACAACCGGTATTGCCGCTAAAGACTGAGGCGAAGAAGGCATTAAGCACCTCCACCTTTTCCTCATCTCTTGTAACTAAGTTTCCCCCCGCATCCAGTAAAGGATGGAGATTCTCCTTAGTCCTCCTTTTTGTGTTGATGTATTTATAAAAACCTTTTTTTGTTATCTTTAACGGCAGTAGCCAGATTGAGCTCCAGATGAGCTTTGGCCTTTCTAATTTTGTCCCTGCACAGCCTCGCAACATCCTTATAGTCCTCCCTAGTGGCCTGCCCACTTTTCCAAAGATTATAAACCCTCTTTTTTCTCCTAAGCTCAAGCCACAATTCTCTGTTGAGCCAGGCTGGTCTTCTTCCCCGCCAGCTCGTCTTTGGGCACGTGGGGACAGACCGTTCCTGCGCCATTAAGATTTCCCTCTTGAAGAGCGCCCAGCCTTCCTGGACCCCTCTGCCCTTCAGAACCGCCTCCCAAGGGACTCCACCAACCAGTGTCCTGAGCAGCTCAAAGTCAGCCCTCCAAAAGTCCAATACAGCGGTTTTACTGGTCCCCTTCCTGGCCTTGCCAAGTATAGAGAACTCCACCATTTCGTGGTCACTCTGCCCAAGACAGCTCCCGACCACCACATCCTCCACCAGTCCTTCTCTGTTTGTGAAGAGAAGGTCTAGCGGGGCGCCACCCCTGGTAGGTTCACTAACCAGCTGCGTCGGGACGCTGTCTTCCACGCTCTCCAGAAACCTCCTAGACTGCTTTCTCTGGGCTGTGTTGTGCTTCCAGGATATGTCAGGGAAGTTGAAGTCCCCCACGAGAACAAGCGCTGAAGATTTCGCAACTTCTGTCAGCTGCCTGTAGAACTCCTCATCCGTCTCCTCATCCTGGTTTGGCGGTCTATAACAGACCCTGACCAGGACACTAGCCTTGTTGGCCCTGCCGATCCTAACCCAAAGGGACTCGACCTTGTCATTCCCAGCCTCGAGTTCTACAACATCGAAAGACTCTCTAATACAGAGAGCCACACCACCACCCCTTCTGTGCTGCCTGTCCCTTCTGAAGAGCCTATAGCCAGGCATTGCAGCACTCCAGTCATGAGACTGGTCCCACCACATCTCCGTGATGGCAACCAAGTTGTAGCCTGCCTGCCGCATAATAATTATATTATTATATATTATTATATTTATATTTTACAAGTAAATTATTATTATCAAAATTTACTAAGTAGCATGTAGCCATATGTAGACCTTGGATGGAGGAAATGGAGCTTTATTCACATAGAACATTTGAGTTAACTGGAATCCATGAAAATGTTGCAAACATATTCTGAAAAAAACATACACTGGGATTAGGCAGATGTGACGGGTCATAGGCTGAAAATCAATAACCCTAATTAAAGCTGATTTAATTGCTATACAACATTTAAATGATTGAGAAATAACAGGAATTTGAGAGAAATGAGTGAACTTGAGTATCTCACAAACTAGCTAAGGATCTCTAATCATCTTATAACAAATCCTTCCTTTCTCAAGTAAATCTTCAATTATTTTTTTCAAAGTGAAACAGATCCAACAGTCAAGTTAACTCCAGCTGAATTCCATAATGGTTTCTGAAACAACATGAACTGCAATTTCAGCAAAATTTTAAAGAGATAGAAAATGTCTATATCTGCATCTAACACTTTTGAATAACAAAAATCTGCCATTGCTCTATTTGAAGGACCGGTTTAATGAAATTTATTGCTACTTTCCATTTGGAATAAGAAAAAACATATGTTTCAAAACCTACAGCCAACCACTGAGAGACAGCTGATAGAAAAATAACCAGCTGACTTTTGCTCCAGAACTTCAAAATATAATTTAGAAGTCTCAATGTTAAAAGTTTTCATGATATTTTACAAACTGTCACCAACTGCCATACCCGATTTGCTTTCTGATGCATTTGAGGAATACCTAACTCATTAAACTTGATGCAGCAGAGAAATGATTCTGTTAATGACATACAGCTTGGTTTCTTCTGAACAGATTGCTTTATGGTTGAGTATCACCTATCATTGTGGTTTAACCCGGCCGGCAGCTAAACACCATGCAGCCGTTCGCTCCCCCTCCCCCTTCCCTCTCTGGGATGGGGCAGAGAAAAGAGAAAGTGAAGCCCGTGAGTTGAGATAAAGACATTTTAATGAGACAGGAAAATAATAATAATAATGATGATGATGATAATAGTACTACTACTGATAATATGTAAGGAACAAGTGATGCACAATGCAATTACTCACCACCCGCTGATTTATGCCCAGCTTATCCCCAAGCAGCCAGCCACCCCACCCCGGCTAGCCACCCCTATATATTTTTTAGCATGACGCCAGATGGTATGGAATACCCCTTTATCCCCTCACAGCTCCTGCTGCACCCCTAGCCTGCCTGTTGGCAGGACAGAGCAAGAAGCTGAAAAGTCCTTGGCTTAGTATAAGCACTGCTCTGCAACAATTAAAACATCAGCATGTTATCAGCACTCTTCTCATCCTAAATCCAAAACATAGCATTCTACCAGCTACTAGGAAGAAAATTAACTCTGTCCTAACTGAAACCAGGACATCTATCCACCCCTTATTCCATACCATTTATGTCATGCTCAAGTTACACTCTTTTCCATACATTCTAATTAGTCACCATTTTCATCTAGGGTATATAGTAGTCATGGTAATGATAACATACAGTATTATATACTAATATATAGTACTTACCTTGGCACAATTCAACTCATGGGCTATTCTCACCCAGTATTAAATCCCCTTGAGGTACACAAAGGACCTCCCCATTCTTTTGCATTACCCACCAAGTGCATCCAGGTCCCCTCACCGCCATATGAAACCAGGACATATATCCTGAAAGCCGGACATACATCCACCCCTTATTCCATTCCATTTATGTCATGCTCCAGTTACGCCCTTTCCAATACATTCCAATTAATCAGCATTTTCATCTATGGTATATAGCAATCATGGTAGTGATGACATACAGTATTATATAATAATTAACATAATACAATTCAACTCGTGGACTATTCTCACCCAGTATTAAATCCCCTTGAGGTACACACCAGGACTCCCCATTCTTTTGCATTACCCACCAAGTGTATCCAGGTCCCTGAGCAAAAGCAATTCCACCAATGGGTTTGCCTTTTCCTGAGGCAGGAGTAGCCCAGACTGTTTTACCCAGCATATTTCTTACGTGCACTACAGGGACTTTATCCCCTTCTACAGTACGTAACAGGTTGGATTGGTCAGGTCCAGCTCAGTTGGCAGATCCCCTAGTATTGACTAACCAGGTAGCCTTTGCCAAATGCATATCCCCATTTTTGAATGTCCCAGCTCCCATTGCTTTCAGTGAAGTCTTTAACAGTCCATTGTATCTTTCCACTTTCCCGGAGGCTGGTGCATGATAGGGGATGTGATACACCCACTCAATACCATGCTCTTTGGCCCAAGTGTCTATAAGGTTGTTTTGGAAATGAGTCCCATTGTCTGACTCTATTCTTTCTGGGGTGCCATGTCACCATAGGACTTGCTTTTCAAGGCCCAGGATAGTGTTCCGGGCGGTGGCATGGGGCACAGGATATGTTTCCAGCCATCCGGTGGTTGCTTCCACCATTGTAAGTACATGGTGCTTGTCGTTGCGGGTTTGAGGGATTGTGATGTAATCAATCTGCCAGGCCTCTCCATATTTATATTTCAGCCATCGTCCTCCATACCAAAGAGGCTTTGACCGTTTGGCTTGCTTGATTGCAGCACATCTTTCACATGAATCATGAATAATCTGTGCTATATTGTCCATGGTCAGGTCCACCCCTTGATCACGAGCCCATCTGTATGTTGCATCTCTGCCTTGATTGCCTGAGGTGTCATGGGCCCATCGGGCTATAAATAATTCACCCTTATGTTGCCAGTCCAGGTCCACCTGAGCCTCTTCAGTTTTACCAGCCTGATCCACCAACCTGATCCTGGTTGTTTTGATGTTCTTCAGTAGCTCGATTCTTGGGCACACTATAGCAGACCCCGACCAGGACACTAGCCTTGTTGGCCCTGCCGATCCTAACCCAAAGGGACTTGACCTTGTCATTCCCAGCCTCAAGTTCCACAACATCGAAAGACTCTCTAATATAGAGAGCCACACCACCACCCCTTCTGTGCTGCCTGTCCCTTCTGAAGAGCCTTTAGCCAGGCATTGCAGCACTCCAGTCATGAGAGTGGTCCCACCACGTCTCCGTGATGGCAACCAAGTCGTAGCCTGCCTGCTGCACGATCATAGAATCTTCATAGAATATCCTGAGTTGGAAGGGACCCTTAAGGATCATCAAGTCCAACTCTTGACACCGCACAGGTCTACCCAAAAGTTCAGACCATGTGACTAAGTGCACAGTCCAATCTCTTCTTAAATTCAGTCAGGCTCGGTGCAGTGACCACTTCCCTGGGGAGCCTGTTCCAGTGTGCAACCACTCTCTCTGTGAAGAACTTCCTCCTGATGTCAAGCCTAAACTTCCCCTGCCTCAGCTTAACCCCGTTCCCGTGGGTCCTGTCGCTGGTGTTAATGGAGAAAAGGTCTCCTGCCTCTCGACACCCCCTTACGAGGAAGTTGTAGACTGCGATGAGGTCTCCCCTCAGCCTCCTCTTCTCCAGGCTGAACAGGCCCAGTGCCCTCAGCCGTTCCTCGTACGTCTTCCCCTCCAGGCCTTTCACCATCTTCGTAGCCCTTCTCTGGACAATCTCCAACAGTTTCATGTCCTTTTTATAGTGTGGTGCCCAGAACTGCAGACAGTACTCGAGGTGAGGCCGCACCAGCGCAGAGTAGAGCGGGACAATCACCTCCCTTGACCTACTAGCGATGCCGTGCTTGATGCACCCCAGGACACGGTTGGCCCTCCTGGCTGCCAGGGCACACTGCTGGCTCATATTCAACTTGCTGTCTACCACGACCCCCAGATCCCTCTCTTCTAGGCTGCTCTCCAGCGTCTCATCGCCCAGTCTGTACGTGCAGCCAGGGTTTCCCCGTCCCAGGTGCAGGACCCGGCACTTGCTCTTATTGAACTTCATGCGGTTGGCGATCGCCCAGCTCTCCAACCTATCCAGATCCCTCTGCAAGGCCTTTCCACCCTCAACAGAGTCCACAACTCCTCCAAGTTTGGTGTCATCAGCAAACTTGCTCAAAATACCTTCTATTCCTACATCCAGATCGTTTATAAAAATATTGAAAAGTACCGGCCCTAAAATGGAGCCTTGAGGGACCCCACTGGTGACCGCCCGCCAGCCTGACGCAGCCCCATTCACCATAACCCTTTGGGCCCTGCCCGTTAGCCAATTGCTCACCCATCGTATGATGTTTTTATTTAGCTGTATGGTGGACATTTTGTCCAGTAGGATCCTATGGGAAACCGTGTCAAAAGCCTTGCTGAAGTCCAAAAAAATCACATCAGCTGGTTTCCCTTGGTCCACCATACGGGTGATCTTATCATAAAAGGAAATCAGGTTAGTTAGGCAGGACCTACCCTTCACAAACCCATGCTGGCTGGGACCAATGACTGCTTTGTCCCCCAGGTGCGCCTCAATACGTTCGAGAACCATCTTCTCCATGATTTTACCAGGCACTGACGTGAGACTGACAGGCCTGTAATTGCTAGGGTCTTCTTTCTGACCCTTCTTGAAAATCGGCACAACATTTGCCAGCTTCCAGTCTACCGGGACCTCTCCAGACTCCCAGGATCGTTGAAAAATAATTGTGAGAGGTTCCGCGATGACATCCGCCAGCTCTTTCAGCACCCGGGGATGAATCCCATCCGGACCCATGGACTTGTAGGGATCCAGGTGGAGTAGCAAATCCCGCACACGTTCAGGGTCGGTTGGGAGTTTGTCATCCCCACCGTCCCGGTCCTCCAGCTCAGGGCACCCTGGGTCCCGAAGCCCATCATCGGCATTGAAGACAGAGGCAAAGAAGGCGTTAAGCGTCTCTGCTTTGCCTATGTCATCGTCTGTGAGAAGACCTTCCCTATCAAGGAGCGGCCCTATGTATTCTTTAGTTCTCCTTTTTCCATTCACATATCTAAAAAAACCTTTTTTATTTTCTCTCACAGACACAGCCACCTTCAACTCTAGGTGTGCTTTAGCCACGCGAATTTTCTTCCTACAAACACGAACAGCATCCCTGTATTCTTTCCATGTCACCTGGCCCTCCTTCCAGTAGCGAAACACTCTCTGTTTCCACCTAATCTCCATAAGAATGTTCCTGGTCAGCCACGCCGGCCTCCTGCCGCGCCTGCCTGACTTGCGATATTTGGGAATTGCCTGATCTTGTGCTTCTAGGAGGCATCGCTTAAAGAATGACCAGCACTGGTGGACATCAAGGCCTTCAAGAGCAGCTTCCCAGGGGACCTTGCTGACTAGTTCCCCGAGCAGCCTGAAGTCCGCCTTCCCCATATCTAGGGATGAGGTTTTGGTGGCACTTTTCCTTCTGTCACCATAAATTTTGAACTCAACCACTTCATGGTCGCTATGACCGAGGTGGCCACCAATCACATCTCCCACCAGACCCTCTCTGTTTTCCAGCAACAGGTCTAGGAGGGCGCCTTTCCTAGTTGGCTCCGTTAGCACCTGCACCAAGAAGTTATCATCTAGGTGCTTCATGAACCTCCTGGACTTGCTCGTGTCAGCCGTGTGGCACTCCCAGTTAACGTCTGGCAAGTTGAAGTCCCCCATAAGGACAAGGGGAGTTAATCTCGAGGCCTCTCTTAGTTCTGTAAAGAATAATTTATCGGCGCTATCGTCCTGGCCAGGCGGTCTGTAATAGACTCCCACAACGACATCCCCTTTATTCGTTCGTCCCTTGATCCTAACCCAGAGGCTCTCAACTTTGCCATCGCCGACCTGGAGTTCCACACAGTCCAGCCCCTGCTTCACATACATCGCCACCCCACCACCTCGCCTACCCTGCCTGTCCCTCCTGAAGAGCCTGTAACCATCTATCGCAACACCCCAGTCACAGGACTCATCCCACCAGGTTTCGCTTATGCTGATGATGTCGTAGTTGCGGGACTGGGCCAGGACTTCTAGCTCATCCATTTTATTCCTCATACTGCGTGCGTTCGTGTAGAAGCATTTCAGGTGCGTCTCCTTACACTCAGCACCTTGTGGATCTGACCGAAGGACCTCACTGGCACACAGCCCCTCTGATTCTAGCGTACTTAGGTCTTCACCGGCGTGCCTGGCTTTAGCCCCTTCCCCCTTCGACTCTAGTTTAAAGCCCTATCTATCAGCCCTGCCAACTCCTGACCAAAGATCCTTACCCCTCTCCGAGAGAGGCCCATCCCATTCGGTGCCATCAGGCCCGGCGTAGCATAGACCTTCCCGTGATCAAAGAACCCAAAGTTCTGCCGGTCACACCAGTCTCGAAGCCACGAGTTTATGCGAACAGCACACCTTTCAGCTTCGATCCCCCCTATTGGAAGGACAGAGGCAAACACAACCTGCACGCCTGAACCTCTAAGTTGTCGCCCCAAATCCCTAAAGTCTCTTTTGATCGCCTCCGGACTTCTCTTTGCTACTTCATCGCTACCAGCCTGAAAGACCAGTAGCGGGTAGTAGTCAGTGGAGTAGCGGGTAGTAGTCAGTGGATGTCACGATGGCTTCCAGCTCCTCCTGTTTGTTTACTCATGCTGCGTGCATTGGTGTAGATGCACTTCAGCTGGGCCATTGCCTTATCCCCCGGCCTTGCTATTGCTCCCCCTGGCACAGCCCCAACAATCCTTGCTTCAGCCCCATCCCCCTTCTTACCTAGTTTAAAGCCCTCTCAATGAGCCCTGCCAGCTCCTGGCCCAGGATCCTTTTTCCCCTAAAAGATAGGGACCCGTCTGCGGCCATCAGGCCGGGTGCCGAGTAAAGTGCCCCATGGTTGAAAAACCCAAGATTTCTGTGTTGGCACCAGCCACAGAGCCACGTGTTTAACAGGTGGGCTTTCCGTGTCCTCTCTGTACCCCTCCCTGCCACCGTAGGGATGGACGAAAACACCACCTGCACTCCCGCTCCATCCACTAACCGTCCCAGCCCCCTAAAGTCTCTTTTGATAGCCTTCAGGCTTCTCTCTTCAATGTCGTCACTGCCCGCCTGGACTATCAAAAGAGGATAATAGTCAGAGGGGCAAACCAGGTTGGGAAGCTTCCTGGCAACGGACCTGACCCTGGCCCCAGGGAAGCAGCAGACTTCCCTACGGGTAGGGTCAGGCCGACAAATAAGGCCCTCTGTTCCCCTGAGAATAGAGTCTCCAACAACAATAACCCTTCTTTCTTTCTTGATGGAGGCAGTCCTGAGGCGTGGAGTCGACCTCCTCGCCCTAGGCATCCTCCTGTGAACACTTTCTACCTCTTCCTCAGCTACTGGTCTGTCGAGCTCCAGGGCCTCAAACCTGTTGCGTAAGGGCACCTGGGAAGGTGGGGCCGGAAGGGGAGGGCATCGCCTGCGATGTCGAGCAGGGACCTGTTTCCATTCCTCCTCAACTCCCAGATCCCCTCCCTCTGCCTGACAGCAACAGGGCAGGGGGTCCACCCCCATTTGGGGTGTCTCACCCCAGTACCTCTCCTTGAGGCCCTGCAGGAAGTTACTCCACAAGTCTATCTCCCACTCACACTCCCTGATATCCCTCAACCTCGTCACCTCCTCCTTGAGCTCCGCCACCATGCGGATCAGGTCATCCACCTGCTCGCACCTCACGCACGCAGTTTCTCTGCCTCCCGCCGATGGAAGCAACAGGCTCAGACACTCCCTGCATCTGGTGACCTGAACTGCTGCATTTTTTAACGGGTAGTCGGTCTGGGTGTGTACCGACTTCCTGGAGAGCACACCGTGCCTAGTGGAGACCATTATCGCCTTGCTAATGGCTGTCGTTAAGAGGTGTTCGTATGGGTGGGGGTTGCTCTCCGCCCTTCCTGCTCGCCCTTCCTGCTCACCCTGCCTGCAGGAACTGCCGCGCTAACTGCCGCGCCACTCCCTTCTGACGCGCCACGCCCTGTTTGCCCGTCCTGTTCGCCGCGCTCCTGGTCGCTTGCGCTCCCTAGGGGCTGCTTTTGAACGGCTGGGGAGGGGGCGCTGCTGGCTCTGCCTTCGCCTCGTCAGCCTCCCTCACGAGGGCTGCCGGGTCCTGGCGGCTCCCGCAAGTAGGCTCGATGCCGGAAAAATCGGAAGTATGCAAGAGCTGCTACAACATTATAGAATAGCAACTGTTCTCCCACTCGCAAGAAAATACAGATGCTGTCACTGCCAATTCATCACTGCTTCATGTATGGGGTATAATTTCCTATAGAAGGTATCACAGGAGCTAACCACTAGTTTATATTAAGAAACCTGCAAACAATGCCAATTTATCACTCCCTGAAACGGCTGTAAACTAAGCCAGAGCATCTTAAGTTATCATTACGTGGCACGTATCAACAGTTAAAAAAAGGGAGAGAAGTACATGTGGTTGCTTAGAGGTTTCTTTCCATGGAATGAAATGGCTTTATCTTTTCTTGAAAGTCTTTTTCACAGCGAGCTAATAATGCTTGAGATAGGTAGCTGCAAGCCAGGGCACGTTTGTATAAAGAACTAGCCTTTCTATTTCTCATTTTCTGTACTTCCTTTATAAAATTAGGAGATTTATCCATCGACTTTAATCAAAATATGTCTATTTGTAACAATTCAGGATCTTCTTTATTGTTCTCTGAAATAACATCAGAAAATTGAGTCTATCAAGCTTTATTCTATGTATTCTGTTTTAAAAATCACATTATACTAGAGTCTGCTTTAAAACCTTTTTATGTCATTACATTTTGGTTTGCTCAGTAATGGCAGGCTTAAGGTACTATAGAATTTTGCAGCTGAAGTACAGTAGAAGACACATTAAGTTTTTTATTTTTCATACTGTTTTTAACTTGATGGAAGAAACACAGTGAGAAAATGCGCTAAGAGCAGAATTTGCCGGAAGTAATTTCTGTTTGATCTTGTCAAATCTTGTATGCTAAGCTGGGTAGGGAATGCTTGGTATATTTGTGGGAGACCTTTCTGGTGGGGGTCAGGCAGATACTATGGATGAAATGGTCCATAAGTGACAGCAATCTACCTTGTCATTATTGTTAATTTGTACTGCATTACGGTGGTGTCTCCTACATGGGGAATAAATACAAGTTTCTGCTCCCCTGTTCCCTTAAACACTGAACAGTATTTTTACCATGAGTTTTAGAATGCAGTGCATTCTGCCTTCCTAGATTGCACCAGGAACTGTCTTGATATAGATATTAATGTAAGTCAGAAGTTTTTAGTACAACTGTTTTTCACTAGATTTTGCTGATTCAGAGGACAGAGAACTTTTCTGCAGTGAGAGCACTTCTGTTGAAGGTTTCCTGAAAGTTTCTCAAGTCCAGAATGAATTTTTGCTCAATTTCTCTTGCTGTCCCTGCTAGACAGCTGTAACCAGTAAGTGAAGCATATGTCTTTTTTCACTGTTCACACTTTGAATACAAGTAGTGAGAACTCATGTCTTTACGTCTAATGCATGTGAGAAAGATCAATTTGAGACACTGAAATTAATGATTTATTCATTCCAAGTGGGTCTCAGAATAGCATCAAGATTTTTTTTCCCTGTCTTTTTTGTCTGTCTTTCTCAGGCAGAAAGAGATGCCTAATTCTTTGCTTTTACTCTGGTGGTAGATATTGCCACAACATAGAAAATTCAGAATCAAGTCCTTTGTTTCCTTCTGATATATTTTGCTCTTACTTCCCTTGTTCTTACTTTACAGTGGTAAAAACAAAACAAGAGAAAGCCTTTTTCTTGTTCTGCAGCGCAAACAACAAAATTTAGTTCTCCCAATTCAATTGTTATAAATGCTATTATTTTTTTCTTTCTTGCTATTTTTTAAAAGCTGTCAGTTATTATTCTAAAATGTTCTGTGTTCTAAATGCAGCATCCACCGATGAAATAAATACAAATCAACTGGGGAAGTATACTGTTTACTTACATTACATATTTCATCAGACTTAGTAAAGGGTAGAAAAAAAGATACCATGCAGTACCTGAGTGCAATGCATTTTGGTCAAAGCAACAAAGAGTGCATATGGGTTGGCTTTGACTGCGTGAATTGTGTATGAAGCTCTCTCAAATTCTTTTTTTCTTCCTTTTTTTTTTTTTTTCCCTACACTAGTATATCATAAACATATGGTCATTTAAGTTGTCTTGATTACAAAGCAATGCTTTCCATATGGAAACTTACCCCCAATAAGAAAGAGGCTCTTTATAAAATATTTGAGATGAAAACCAGGTAGTATCTTAGGAAAGCAACCATTCATTTCCATCACTGATATTAGTTAAGGACCTAGTTATAGGTGCTATCAATATTAAAATATCTTGTGTTAAATTAATGTTTTCACCACTTAAATTGAGACTATAGGACAGAATTCTCCAAAAGAACCTTCTATATCACTGACTCCAGACAATCCTTTAACTTAAAAAGCACCTTAAAATGAAACAGGTTTCTTGCCTCTTCCATCCATGTTTGAAATCAATTTCAGTAAATCCCTCATCTGGTGGCTAGATATATTTTCAAATTTGCAACATAAGTTTGTTTGTGGGAAAGGAATTCGCAGGTGTCTTTGTGCTGTTTCACACATCCCTGAATTAGAGATAATGAAGAAACAAGCGTTAGAAACAAAAAATTGAGCAAGGTCAAGATAAATTAACTTGGCTACAGTGTTAAAGATGAGCTTTGGGCAGTGGCCAATTGCTGGCTGGCTCAAGGTGTGTGTCTGAAGGTCTCTAACCAATTGTATGACCGATTTGGGTGTGTGGACAGCGCATGGGGCTACAGGGAAAGTATATGTAGTAGTGAAAAAGGGCAATAAAGGTCTCCTGTTCAAGAGCCATCAGGAGTCCGTGTCTTTCATCCCTTAATTTGTTCATAACTAGTATCTTCCCTTCACATTCACAGCAAAGTATCCCTTTAACTTAAATAATTTTTCTTTTCTTGGTTGTCTTTTACCTTGATTTATTAAACTTGCAAAAACTGAACATACATGAAACCTTCCTCAGACTGACTGCATTTAGAGTTTTTCTAACTTTTTCTATTCCATTACTCTTTTTTTTTTTTTTTTTTCCCCTGTATATTTTCTAGCATTATTGGTATCTCTAGCCATTCAAAGTTCCTCTAAGTGTTAATGTAATTCAGGGATCAGATAAGATTCTGGAAAAACTACTGTCTTTCCTCTTTGCCTCTACTGTTCATCATGTGTATGTTTGCATATTGTTATTACAAAGTCTATTCGATACAATTCAATGGGCATAAGAATGGTTGAAATACCTCAATACCTGACAAGTCAATCTAAAAATTCAGGAATGAACTCTGAAAGAGTTAATTATAAGGGTGTTTATCATTTTTCCAAACCTATTAAAGAGCAGTCAAGGTTCCAGTTTTCAACCAGGAACATTTTAAAAGAGCATACATTTTAAAATATTATTTTTAGTCATATTTAAAATCATATTAAAATATGATTTGAAAAGAGTATACATTTTAAAATACCCAGGATCTTGTGGAGTTGAATCCATCAGAAAGACCAGGATTGTTCAAAGTATCCAGTACTTCAGGGATAAAATAGTACAAATAAAATGCTTGTCTAGTTTGCTGAAATAATCTAACTTTGATATCATAACATTTTTATATTTTTAGTTATACACAAACATCTTATCAAAAGAGTAAAATGAGGTATGTTAAACATGTCTTGGCCACGTTTCTATGGAGTTATTTAATATTACAGATTGGTAGAGACAAGAATGTCTCTTAAACTTTTAGAATATTTATCACTTTTTCATTTCTATGATCAACTGGTGCATACTTTGTTGCCATATTCTGCTTTTCTATTTTTATACCCTGAGGCTTGTTTGCCACCTTCTCTATGCTAATAATACCCACATGCTTTCTTCTTTTCTCATGATCTTTATGAGCTAATCTAGAAGTCTACTTACTTTACCATGTTACATCATTTTTCAGCCCCTTACCTATGCTGGTATTTTTGTTACCTCACTGGTTTATGAAAACCAAACTAAAGATCTACTGGAATATTTTATCTCCATAAGAAACTAAAGTGAATTTAGTTAGAAGTGCAAAGTACAGTACAAAAAAAAGCACAGTACAAAAAAGATGTAAAACTGTTGGAGAGTGTCCAGAGGAGGGCGACAAAGATGGTGAAGGGCCTAGAGGGGAAGACATATGAGGAGCGGCTGAGGTCACTTGGCCTGTTCAGCCTGGAGAAGAGAAGGCTGAGGGGGGACCTCATCGCAGTCTACTGCTTCCTTGCAAGGGAGAGTGGAGGGGCAGGCGCCGACCTATTCTCCTTAATCACCAGTAATAGGACCTGCAGGAATGGTGTCAAGCTGAGGCAGGGGAGGTTAGGCTAGACATCAGGAAGAGGTTCTTCACCGAGAGGGTTGTTGCATACTGGAACAGGATCCCCAGGGATGTAGTCACTGCATCAAGCCTGTCTGAATTTAAGAAGCGATTGGACTGTGCACTTGGTCACATGGTCTAAATTTTTGGGTAGACCCGTGCAGTGCCAGGAGTTGTACTAGATGATCCTTATGGGTCCCTTCCAACTTGGGATATTCTACGATTCTATGATTCTATGAATTAGCCATATGGAATCACAGATATCTGAGTTGCAGTTGCTGTGGTCATTTTATTAGACTATACAGATTGCAGGATTTTGTAATGAAGGTGAAGATTCTTTAGAAAATGTATTAGTATATGATCATACACAGCACCCAAAGTGTCAATATGTGGAAGTTCTTGGGTGAATAGATAGGGCTAAGAAACTCAGGATGAGATATTGACATTATGGATACTGTTGTCATAAAGAATATTTTGTAAGCTCACAACCTGCTATCCTGCCTGGAAAAACAGGTATAGGACTACATTCAAAGCTGTTGGTACAAGTAAAATTTAGAACAAATTAGGAGGACCGTGGAATTAATTGTACTCTATGTTCTCTCATGGCGGTGGGCATTGTTCTTTTCTATTAGCTTATGTACCCATACAGACACATTTTTAAAAGCTGATACCTTTCTTTACATGAACTTTGATATAGCTGCAGTGATCAAAAGGATACTTTGGAATAAATAATAAAAATTTAGCATAGTATTTCCTACTGAGAGGTAAATAAAATGCTATTAGGAAAAGCACAGGAATTTTATAGAAAGTAGCAGAGAGGAATAAGTTTGTTACTCATAAAAAACGTATTTCAGTGTTAACATAGGTATAGTATATCTTTTTAGATAGTTAATGAACATTTGATAAACACAATTAGAAACAAATAAAAATTAAATTCAGGATCTTAACTCCTCTTTTTATTTTGAAAACACAAGAGAACTTTGAAGTTATATAGTTACCGATACATATTGGGCATATTTATTCATCTGAGGCAATCTGCATTTGCTTAGCCACAGATGAATATGAAGAAGATACTACTAATCTGAAACAGTGATTCTTTTACTTATCATAGCTGCCAGGTGATGTACATGCCCCATTTAAATGGAATGATCTTCACAGTGTTATAAAATATTCTTTTTTTTTTTTCAAGAAACTTGCAATTCAAAACGTTTCATAATATCTGCTATGGATTTAAAGGTTCATTTTTCTTTTTTCTTTACCATATACATGTTTTTAACTGACTCCACTTGTATACATATATGTATTTATTCAAATATCAGTCTTATCCATTTATTCTGTTTTAATATCGTGCTTTAAAGCCACATTTTGATACAGTGCTTTGTGTGTGGCTTAAATTAGAGTTAAAAGTCCCTAATTTATAGATTTGTAAAATTTTGAAGCCGTATTATTTGGATTTCCAAAGGAAAATAGTCACAACAATATCTTATGATGGTTTGGATTCATGAAGTGGGAGTACTAATTTGAAAGAAAAAAGGATCATGGATAAGTGTCGTGGTTCCGCTCGAGTGGGCAGCCGAGCTCCACCACAGCCGCTCTCTCACTCCCCCTCCTCAAAGAGGAATGGGGAGAAAATATGTGAAAAGGTCTCAAAGGTTGAGATAAGGACGAGAAAATCACTCAGTAATTATTGTAATGGGCAAAACAGACTCGGCAGAAGGAGATAGTAAGATTTATTGCCTATTATTAACAAGCTAGAGAAGTGAGAAACAAAGGAAAGAAACCAAAAACACCTTCCCCCCCATCCACTCTCTTCCACCTCCTCCCCCCGAGCAGGCGCAGGGGAATGGGGAAATGGGGGTTATGGTCAGTCTACAGCGCTTCTTCTCTGCCATTCCTTCTCGGTCACTCTCGTCCCCTGTGCTGTGGGGTCCCACCCACGGGATGCAGTCCTTGATGAACTGATCCGGCGTGGGCTTCCCACAGGCAGCAGCTCTTCCAGAACTGCTCCAGATATGGGTCCGTACCATGGGGTCCATCCCTCAGGAGAAAACTGCTCCAACCTGGCTCCCCCACGGGCAGCAGCTCCTGCCAGGTCACCTGCTCCTGTGTGGTCTCCTCTCCACGGGCTACAGGTCCAGCCCAGAATCTGCTCCGGCAGGGGTCTTCCACAGGCGGCAGCCTCCGTTGGTGCAGGGCCACCTGCTCCACCGTGGTCTCCTCCACGGGCTGCAGCGTGGAACCCTGCTCCACCGTGGTACTCCATGGGCTGCAGGGGGACATCCTGCTTCACCATGGTCCTCACCACAGGCCGCAGGGGCCTTCTGCTCCAGTGCCTGGAGCACCTCTCCCCCTCCTTCTTCACTGACCTTGGTGCCTGCAAGGCCGTTCCTCACATTCCCATCTGCTGTGTGGCGCAGCATTTTTTTCCCTGTCTTAAATATGCTCTCACAGAGGTGCAAAACAACATCGCTTATTGGCTCAGATCTGGAAAACAATGGGGCCCTTACCAAACATGGGGCAGCTTCTAGATCCTTCTCACAGAAACCACCCCTATGGCCCCCTGCTACCAAAACCTTGCCACGTAAACCCACTACAATAAGGAAAAAAGGAAGGACCAATAATATTTTTATAAAACACCATGGAGTGCCCATAATATTTTCCTGTTACTTTTCAGAATTAGTTTTCTCTGAAAAATGACTTCGGTGCTGCTTTTGGTAACAGTGAAGAAGCCAGCATATCCTAGCTGAGGCAGCTGGCCTGCTGGGCAGCCCAGACAGATTTGGCTATAAGCCGGTTTAATTCCCCAGGCTCCATCTGGATTTGCATGGTTTCATGCCAGTGATGACTGAGCTCTCTTTTTGGTCTGGGAAGCATTGTTACAGCTTCTGACCATCATTCAGAACTAACCTCCAATTCCAGCAGCCAAGACTGTGGAATATCTGATAAATCTGAATACAGCTGTTGTTGTACAACAGACCTGATGCTCTGAGACTTGCTTGAGGACCATCATCACAGAGTGAGGGGTTTGTCATTAGCAGACAAAAGCTAGGCATTCCTTTCCCTCAGAGGCAGTGACCTGGTATGCCTGCTCTGAAAAATGCTTGCTGCACCAATGTTCAGTAGGGTTTAACAGAAAGTGCTGCTTCTTATTTCAAATAACATACAGGGGAAGATGTGTTGCAACTCCCACATTTTATACCCCAATTTCCTTATTTTGTATTGTAATTCAGTGCTGAAAAAGGTCAAAGAATACCTCAATTCCTTCCACCTGAGAAAACAAAACCATGTAACCTGCTTCTTGCAGAGGGTACTAATCCCCTTGCAGTAGGTGACAAGTACTAAAGGCATCAGAGGTTCCTTACCCTGGTGATCAGGAGGGGGTCTGGGGACCAAACCCTTGACAAAGAGCTGTCACTGAAGTATTTGTAGGCCAAAATGCACGTGAAAGTGAGTTTTATTCACTATTTCCCCCACCAGCTGACATAAGACATTTCATTGAGTGGAGTGATTCAGTGAACATCTTTCTAAAATTTTGTATGTCTCCAGCTTCATTTTATATATAGCCAAATCAGCTTATGTAGAGCCCTGGGCTGAGATGAGGATCAGGCACATAAAAGTCAGTATTGTTGCACATGGCATTAGAAGACATAAATTCCTTTCCAGATCTGCCTGCAGAGCACTGTGTGCAACCTGTTCCTGTGCAAGGCCTGATGTATGTGCATGCCCAGTGTTCTGAGAGGGAGAAATTGTCTAAGTCCCAGTAGTTGACATTTTGCATGTTACTGTAGAAAGTCAGTATAATGCTTCCAAATTATTTTAGTCATGGCAACTCCTTGTAGTCGTCCTGGTAGCTTGGTTTGCTCAGCTGTAGCAAGTCATGGCCTCCTTGCTGTTTCAAAAATCCCTCAACAATTCCCCCTTTTTCTTTTTGAGTAATCCAAGCCTCATGTAACAGTCTTGCAAGTAACCCTTTAACCACATTTATTACAATACAACACGCAATGATGATTAACACCACAATAAGCAGAATCCTTAATCCCTCTTTGACTAATCCCAGTAACCATCTAGGCATCGTTTCAAACAAATAAGTGAGCCATTGATTGAAAGGATTGATATCATATTAAATCTTTCTCATGTGCTCTTTCAGGAAACTAATGGATTTGTGAATTGACTCACTGTGATCAGAAAGGTTCATACAGCACATTCCCTCAAAAATCCTCACACCCATGTCCTTGAACCAAAAGCAAAACGTTAATAGCAGCTTGATCCTGTAAAAGCGCATGTCGCTGACTATTTTGATCTAGTAACTTCTCCTCAAGTATTTCTGTCGTGGCATTGGCTTGCTTCTAGGCTCAGTATGCCAATTTTTCTAAATTATTAAGTGCATTCGCAGCTGCTGCTCCTGGCACGAAAAGTGCTAATGCCGTTCTAACCACAACACCAAGCAACTCCACATTATCATTGCAATCTGACATGAGCAATGCCCGTTTATGTCTAGTGATCTTACGCAACTATGACAAGCTAGGAGCAAATATAGTAAGTTTAGTAAGTAAGTATAGTAAGTAACGTGGACCTCCGATAGCATTTGCAGGGATACCTTGCCAGGCCCTATCCCCGCAAAGCAGAAAAACATCAGGAGGTAGTGCCATAGCTGTACAATTATTCCAAATGCTGTTGTTATTACCCTTTAGCAAATTTCATACAACCTTTGGTTTCAAACCAATACAATGCAAGTAACATTACAGTGCTTACTCATTATTCATTAGGAGAGGATACTGTACAATTGAGGGAGAAAAGTTGAAAAACAGGAGTACCAAAGTACTGTATTATGTAAAGGCTGAAGCAAAAATACTCTTGGGTATATCCTGTACATCGTGTAAACAGACATTCAGAACAGTAAACAGGATAAAGTGTCTTTCAAGCCTCCCAAACAGTTACAATATAGCATACATACATATATATCATATATAACATCATCTTTAGGCAATGTAGCCTGTTACATCTGAATTTACTTCTGTGCTTAGCTCATTTGCGATTCAGACAATACATTCATATAGTAGCAGTACATCTCATTCACTCTTTGGAGTTTGTTGGTTTCCACAGACACAGACATATCAAACAATACTGAGATTTCCTTTTAACTCAGATGCTGTTATTATATAATCAACACTCAACTGTTCAAGAGCCATATTTCTTGCTACTGAAGCTTAGAATTTTCAGATTTATGAACAGCAAATCAAGCTGAAATTCTATTCTATGCAAAAAAGTAATTTTCAGTTTAAAACAGAACTTAATTGCCTGTTCTACCCAATCAATTTCAATTACTACATGTTAATTAGACAGTTAACTTCTATTTTAAAAAGCATATATGACAATGATCAGTAAGAATACGCCAAAAAAAATTACTACTTGCCTCTGTAATATTCAGTCTATACGTGTTTTTCAAGAGTTTTGGATAGTAACACTTTGAAAAGAGACCAAAATTTGTTAAATGTTGTCAGAAGCAAGTTATTTGCTCACCTTCAACAAAAAGAAAAAATAAGTTTAGTAGTTTTACAATTTATCAATAGCACTGTGATATACACAAATCCTCTGAAGCAAAATGCTATAGATCAGTACTAGTATGTAGCAGATGTTAATGCAAGAAATTAAGCTTAAGATGTTTGTGGCTGTGTTTGTAAGAAAGATTGCAGTGCCTCATACTAAGAATTCCTTCTAATATTAAATCTTCTTCACTTCAGGGTAAATCACGACTGATCTTTCTTTAAAGCTTCTAGTCTTTGTAGTAATGCATTTCCAAACACCTCTCAATAGGCCAGGCTGAGAGAGTCCAATAAGGAGTAGACAGTTTCGTGGTATGGTGTCTGCAAACTGTTATCAGTCTGATCAAAATCATAAGCTACTACCCTGAGTCCTGCTTCAGTGAGCTCAGGCAGTACCTGTTCCTTTCCCTGGTTTCCACATTGATATATGCCACATCCTCTGTACATGGAAGGGTTTTTGAGACAAACGTTGCTGACAGCAAAAAGAACATAATTCACAAGAGCTTCAGCTTCTAGTCTCATATCTTTCACATCTGTTCCTTCAAAGTCTGAATAATCAGAATCCTCTTCAAATCCTGTATTACTGGGAGACTCCATAGGATTGTGGTCAGTCTCCATTCGGTGCGGGTGCCTGGCATCGAAGAGTGATTGCCCCGCTCGCCCTGTTTTCTTTTCTTTTCTTTTTTTTTTTTTTTACTGACCAAGCACCGCAAATGGATGAGACACGTGATTGCTAACTAGTAAGGAGAGTGCAACTTCTGCTATATGTCTGCAAGCAGCGCCATCTGCAATCTTAGAAACTATTTGCAAAAGAGCCTGCTGTTGCTCATTTGTTAGTTTAATCTCCTGCTTTGCGCTTCTTCCTCGCAATAAAGGTAATAGTATAGCTAAGTTGTCAGTAATCCCTACAATGTTCCGAACCAACTGAATATTACCCAGGAACGTTTGTACATCAGTCAAAAAGCCACTAAGCACTAGGGATGCTGCATCTCACTCACATAGCACAATCACACAGTCACACAAAGAGTCCTTTTGCACTTCTCATTTATACCACAAAAATATCACTTAAACTAATTTGTCCGCGGCTTCAGGAGGTCCTTTTCTACTCCCACGGTGAGCGGCTGAGAGTGGAGACCCCTCCAAGGAAAATGCTCAGGGTGCACCTAGGGGCGTCCGCTCCACAGTCGAACCCACAGCCAAGCAGAGCAGCTCCTGGCACAAGGAAGGATGCTATTATAGTTTTGTATAATTACACCAAAGAGATGTATTGAAATAAGGAGCAAGTGTGGCCTTGACGATTTGTTTCATGTTTTTGTTTTTTGTTTATTTTTGCGAGCAATTGAACTTTACACATGCTGTTGCTGTTACACTTCCCAGGATATCTAATTCCTGTGGATCTGCATGTGAATAATACAATACAGGTGCACAGGTACAGGAAGTGCCAGCTGCTTGCAACAATATTTTTAATTCCTCAGTCGGGCGATAGAAGAACATCGTCATGGCAACTCTTCATAGTCGTCCTGGTAGCTTGGTTTGCTCAGCTGCAGCAAGTCATGGCCTCCTTGCTGTTTCAAAAAATCCTCAATGGGGGGACAAACCCATCTGGGCTGCTGCATTGTGGCAAGATATTGCTGCCTGGGTAGAGAACCTGGTTGTAAAGGTACGCCACGTAGATGCTCATGTGCCCAAGAATCGGGCTACTGAAGAACATCAAAACAACCAGGATCAGGTTGGTGGATCAGGCTGGTAAAACTGAAGAGGCTCAGGTGGACCTGGACTGGCAACATAAGGGTGAATTATTTATAGCCCGATGGGCCCATGACACCTCAGGCCATCAAGGCAGAGATGCAACATACAGATGGGCTCGTGATCAAGGGGTGGACCTGACCATGGACAATATAGCACAGATTATTCATGATTCATGTGAAAGATGTGCTGCAATCAAGCAAGCCAAACGGTCAAAGCCTCTTTGGTATGGAGGACGATGGCTGAAATATAAATATGGAGAGGCCTGGCAGATTGATTACATCACAATCCCTCAAACCCGCAACGACAAGCACCATGTACTTACAATGGTGGAAGCAACCACCGGATGGCTGGAAACATATCCTGTGCCCCATGCCACCGCCCGGAACACTATCCTGGGCCTTGAAAAGCAAGTCCTATGGTGACATGGCACCCCAGAAAGAATAGAGTCAGACAATGGGACTCATTTCCAAAACAACCTTATAGACACTTGGGCCAAAGAGCATGGTATTGAGTGGGTGTATCACATTCCCTATCATGCACCAGCCTCCGGGAAAGTGGAAAGATACAATGGACTGTTAAAGACTTCACTGAAAGCAATGGGAGCTGGGACATTCAAAAATGGGGATATGCATTTGGCAAAGGCTACCTGGTTAGTCAATACTAGGGGATCTGCCAACTGAGCTGGACCTGACCAATCCAACCTGTTACGTACTGTAGAAGGGGATAAAGTCCCTGTAGTGCACGTAAGAAATATGCTGGGTAAAACAGTCTGGGCTACTCCTGCCTCAGGAAAAGGCAAACCCATTGGTGGAATTGCTTTTGCTCAGGGACCTGGATACACTTGGTGGGTAATGCAAAAGAATGGGGAGTCCTGGTGTGTACCTCAAGGGGATTTAATACTGGGTGAGAATAGTCCACGAGTTGAATTGTATTATGTTAATTATTATATAATACTGTATGTCATCACTACCATGATTGCTATATACCATAGATGAAAATGCTGATTAATTGGAATGTATTGGAAAGGGCGTAACTGGAGCATGACATAAATGGAATGGAATAAGGGGTGGATGTATGTCCGGCTTTCAGGATATATGTCCTGGTTTCATATGGCGGTGAGGGGACCTGGATGCACTTGGTGGGTAATGCAAAAGAATGGGGAGGTCCTTTGTGTACCTCAAGGGGATTTAATACTGGGTGAGAATAGCCCATGAGTTGAATTGTGCCAAGGTAAGTACTATATATTAGTATATAATACTGTATGTTATCATTACCATGACTACTATATACCCTAGATGAAAATGGTGACTAATTAGAATGTATGGAAAAGAGTGTAACCTGAGCATGACATAAATGGTATGGAATAAGGGGTGGATATATGTTCTGTTTTCAGCTAGCATAGAGTTAATTTTCCTCCTAGTTGCTGGTAGAATGCTATGTTTTGGATTTAGGATGAGAAGAGTGCTGATAACATGCTGATGTTTTAATTGTTGCAGAGCAGTGCTTACTCCAAGCCAAGGACTTTTCAGCTTCTTGCTCTGTCCTGCCAACAGGCAGGCTAGGGGTGCAGCAGGAGCTGTGAGGGGATAAAGGGGTATTCCATACCATCTGGCGTCATGCTAAAAAATATATAGGGGTGGCTAGCCGGGGTGGGGTGGCTGGCTGCTTGGGGATAAGCTGGGCATAAATCAGCGGGTGGTGAGTAATTGCATTGTGCATCACTTGTTCCTTACATATTATCAGTAGTAGTACTATTATCATCATCATCATTATTATTATTATTTTCCTGTCTCATTAAAATGTCTTTATCTCAACTCACGGGCTTCACTTTCTCTTTTCTCTGCCCCATCCCAGAGAGGGAAGGGGGAGGGGGAGCGAACGGCTGCATGGTGTTTAGCTGCCGGCCGGGTTAAACCACAATGATAGGTGATACTCAACCATAAAGCAATCTGTTCAGAAGAAACCAAGCTGTATGTCATTAACAGAATCATTTCTCTGCTGCATCAAGTTTAATGAGTTAGGTATTCCTCAAATGCATCAGAAAGCAAATCGGGTATGGCAGTTGGTGACAGTTTGTAAAATATCATGAAAACTTTTAACATTGAGACTTCTAAATTATATTTTGAAGTTCTGGAGCAAAAGTCAGCTGGTTATTTTTCTATCAGCTGTCTCTCAGTGGTTGGCTGTAGGTTTTGAAACATATGTTTTTTCTTATTCCAAATGGAAAGTAGCAATAAATTTCATTAAACCGGTCCTTCAAATAGAGCAATGGCAGATTTTTGTTATTCAAAAGTGTTAGATGCAGATATAGACATTTTCTATCTCTTTAAAATTTTGCTGAAATTGCAGTTCATGTTGTTTCAGAAACCATTATGGAATTCAGCTGGAGTTAACTTGACTGTTGGATCTGTTTCACTTTGAAAAAAATAATTGAAGATTTACTTGAGAAAGGAAGGATTTGTTATAAGATGATTAGAGATCCTTAGCTAGTTTGTGAGATACTCAAGTTCACTCATTTCTCTCAAATTCCTGTTATTTCTCAATCATTTAAATGTTGTATAGCAATTAAATCAGCTTTAATTAGGGTTATTGATTTTCAGCCTATGACCCGTCACATCTGCCTAATCCCAGTGTATGTTTTTTTCAGAATATGTTTGCAACATTTTCATGGATTCCAGTTAACTCAAATGTTCTATGTGAATAAAGCTCCATTTCCTCCATCCAAGGTCTACATATGGCTACATGCTACTTAGTAAATTTTGATAATAATAATTTACTTGTAAAATATAAATATAATAATATATAATAATATAATTATTATGCGGCAGGCAGGCTACGACTTGGTTGCCATCACGGAGATGTGGTGGGACCAGTCTCATGACTGGAGTGCTGCAATGCCTGGCTATAGGCTCTTCAGAAGGGACAGGCAGCACAGAAGGGGTGGTGGTGTGGCTCTCTGTATTAGAGAGTCTTTCGATGTTGTAGAACTCGAGGCTGGGAATGACAAGGTCGAGTCCCTTTGGGTTAGGATCGGCAGGGCCAACAAGGCTAGTGTCCTGGTCAGGGTCTGTTATAGACCGCCAAACCAGGATGAGGAGACGGATGAGGAGTTCTACAGGCAGCTGACAGAAGTTGCGAAATCTTCAGCGCTTGTTCTCGTGGGGGACTTCAACTTCCCTGACATATCCTGGAAGCACAACACAGCCCAGAGAAAGCAGTCTAGGAGGTTTCTGGAGAGCGTGGAAGACAGCGTCCCGACGCAGCTGGTTAGTGAACCTACCAGGGGTGGCGCCCCGCTAGACCTTCTCTTCACAAACAGAGAAGGACTGGTGGAGGATGTGGTGGTCGGGAGCTGTCTTGGGCAGAGTGACCACGAAATGGTGGAGTTCTCTATACTTGGCAAGGCCAGGAAGGGGACCAGTAAAACCGCTGTATTGGACTTTTGGAGGGCTGACTTTGAGCTGCTCAGGACACTGGTTGGTGGAGTCCCTTGGGAGGCGGTTCTGAAGGGCAGAGGGGTCCAGGAAGGCTGGGCGCTCTTCAAGAGGGAAATCTTAATGGCGCAGGAACGGTCTGTCCCCACGTGCCCAAAGACGAGCTGGCGGGGAAGAAGACCAGCCTGGCTCAACAGAGAATTGTGGCTTGAGCTTAGGAGAAAAAAGAGGGTTTATAATCTTTGGAAAAGTGGGCAGGCCACTAGGGAGGACTATAAGGATGTTGCGAGGCTGTGCAGGGACAAAATTAGAAAGGCCAAAGCTCATCTGGAGCTCAATCTGGCTACTGCCGTTAAAGATAACAAAAAAAGGTTTTTATAAATACATCAACACAAAAAGGAGGACTAAGGAGAATCTCCATCCTTTACTGGATGCGGGGGGAAACTTAGTTACAAGAGATGAGGAAAAGGTGGAGGTGCTTAATGCCTTCTTCGCCTCAGTCTTTAGCGGCAATACCGGTTGTTCTCTGGATACCCAGTACCCTGAGCTGGTGGAAGGGGATGGGGAGCAGGATGTGGCCCTCACTATCCACGAAGAAATGGTTGGCGACCTGCTACGGCACTTGGATGTGCACAAGTTGATGGGGCTGGATGGGATCCACCCAAGGGTACTGAGAGAACTGGCAGAGGAGCTGGCCAAGCCGCTTACCATCATTTATCAGCAGTCCTGACTATCGGGGGAGGTCCCAGTTGTCTGGCGGCTAGCAAATGTGATGCCCATCTACAAGAAGGGCTGGAGGGCAGACCCGGGAAACTACAGGCCTGTCAATTTGACCTCAGTGCCAGGGAAGCTCATGGAGCAGATCCTCTTGAGTGTCATCACGCCGCACTTGCAGGGCAAGCAGGCAATCAGGCCCAGTCAGCATGGGTTTATGGAAGGCAGGTCCTGCTTGACGAACCTGATCTCCTTCTATGACAAAGTGACGCGCTGGGTGGATGAGGGAAAGGCTGTGGATGTGGTCTACCTTGACTTCAGCAAGGCTTTTGACACCGTTTCCCACAGCAATCTCCTCAAGAAACTGGCTGCTCATGGCTTGGACTGGCGTACGCTTCGTTGGGTTAGGAAGTGGCTGGATAGCCGGGCCCAAAGAGTCGTGGTAAATGGAGTCAAGTCCAGTTGGAGGCCAGTCACTAGTGGCGTTCCCCAGGGCTCGGTGCTGGGGCCGGTCCTCTTTAATATCTTCATCAATGATCTGGACGAGGACATTGAGTGCACCCTCAGTAAGTTTGCAGATGACACCAAGCTATGCGCATGTGTCGATCTGCTCGAGGGTAGGAAGGCTCTGCAGGAGGATCTGGATAGGCTGCACCGATGGGCTGAGGTCAACTGCATGAAATTCAACAAGGCCAAGTGCTGGGTCCTGCACCTGGGGCGCAATAACCCCAAGCAGAGCTACAGGCTGGGAGATGAGTGGTTGGAGAGCTGCCAGGCAGAGAAGGACCTGGGAGTGATGGTGGACAGTCGGCTGAATATGAGCCATCAGTGTGCTCAGGTGGCCAAGAAGGCCAACGGCATCCTGGTTTGTATCAGAAACAGTGTGACCAGCAGGGCTAGGGAGGTGATCGTCCCCCTGTACTCGGCTCTGGTGAGGCCGCACCTCGAGTACTGTGTTCAGTTTTGGGCCCCTCGCTACAAGGACATCGAAGTGCTTGAGCGGGTCCAGAGAAGGGTGACGAAGCTAGTGAGGGGCCTGGAGAACAAGTCCTACGAGGAGCGGCTGAGTGAGCTGGGCTTGTTCAGCCTGGAGAAGAGGAGGCTCAGGGGCGACCTTATTGCTCTTTACAGATACCTTAAAGGAGGCTGTATTGAGGTGGGGGTTGGCCTGTTCTCCCACGTGCCTGGTGACAGGACGAGGGGGAATGGGCTTAAGTTGTGCCAGGGGAGTTTTAGGTTAGATGTTAGGAAGAACTGCTTTACCGAAAGGGTTGTTAGACATTGGAACAGGCTGCCCAGGGAAGTGGTGGAGTCACCATCCCTGGAAGTCTTTAAAATACGTTTAGATGTAGAGCTTAGGGATATGGTTTAGTGGGGACTGTTAGCGTTAGGTCAGAGGTTGGACTCGATGATCTTGAGGTCTCTTCCAACCTAGAAATTCTGTGATTCTGTGATTCAAACCCATGGTCTGGAAAATTGATGATGTCAAAGGAAAAGACAATTCTTTCATTTAACTCCTCACAGAAGTCATATTCTGGGTTAGAATGCAGTCCACCTTTATTTATTTATTTTTCTTACCAGTCCTAGGGTTTCTGAAAGTATCAGCTACGGGGTTCCAAGTTTTCGTCCCTTTCACCTTTCAGACCGCGGCAACACGGGTGCAGGGGTTCCAAGTTTTCGGCCCTTTCACCTTTCAGATTTTCTAAGGCCTACCCCTGGTTGCTTAAAGCAAGTTCAGATTGAACAATTGTTCCACGGGCACATGTCCACGTCCTGTATGCCAATTCCCAACAAGTTTCCACACCTGCAAAAAACAAGACAAAGCAAACAAACAAACAATCAAAACAAACAATCAATCAAAACAAACAAACATACATACAAAAAAAAACAAAAACAAAACAAAACAACAAACAAAACAAACAAAAAACAAAACAACAACAACAAAAACAGCAATATGGAAAGATTGATGAGATTTACAGGATTGCTGCATAAGGTTTGACTGTGAATGCATTCTTTAACTGCTCATCTAAAATCAGGTTAGTAAAGCCATCGCATTTTTAAGAACAAAAAAACCAGTTCCTTCAACATGGATTATCCAGAAGAAAGTTCAACATGGATTATCCAGAAGAAAGCAGAGACATGAGCTCAAACAACTTACAAAACAATTATGAGTTACTAGTACAGTGGAGATGAAGAGACTAAAATATATAAGTATGATGAAATAGTTACATATCCTCTCTCACTCTCCTCCCTCTCAGTATAAACCTGACAGGATATCTGCCAAAAATGCACTTGTATTGCCTGACAAATGTACATACGGCATTATGATGACATACTGACAACAGGGAAAGTTGCAAGACGTGTTTGGGGGTGAAAGGTAGCACTTCAGACACTAAAAGAGGTGATTTATTATAGCACTAGCATGACACTGATAAGGTCAGAGAGCTGCAAAACACACACAAGTTCTAGATGGCTGACTTGTATTTTCACAGAGAAAACAACATTAGCCTATTCAGGTTTGTACCTTCAGTGCAAGTAAGAAATGTTAAAGCTTTAAATATTAGCAACATGGAAAAACTTGAAAAAGTTCTTTTCCTACAGCTGGAAAGGGATGGCTCATGACTCAGAAATAAGCTTGAGAATACTTAGGGCCCCTAGAAAAGGCTGAGTCCCACACTTTAATTATTTTTGACTAAACTTGCTTTCATGTATTTTGCAATATGCATTCTTCCCTTGATGCTCTTGTCACTTATTCAGGTGTGAACCTAGCTGTCTTAGTGGTTTATGCTGCTATGTATCATCTTAGCTGGATGGGTACACAGAAGACATATTTGGTGACTGTGGTGGTTTTACCGTGCTAGGCAGCTGAACCCCACAACCGCTATCTCACTCCCCCTCCTTAGATGAGGAGGGGAAGAAGTAAAGTAAAGAACAACTCACGGGCTGAGATAAGGATAATTTAATTAAAGGGAAATAATAATAATTAAGGAAAGATGGCAAATAATTAAGGAAACATGGCAAAGGTGGCAAATGGTAGGGCTGTGTTTCCACCCCTGGGGCAGTGAAACCAGGTGTATTGGATGCCCCTCCAAGTGAAAGCAAACTGTGGCCTTCATGCTGCTGCCAAAGGGATGGAGAAAAATGCATTAGCAATATCAATTGTGGCATACCACTTGGCTGCCTTTGACTCTAGTTTGTACTGAAGTTCTAGCATGTCTGGCACTGCAGCACTCAGTGGTGGCGTGACTTCGTTCAGGCCTTGATAGTCCACCGTTAGTCTCCACTTGCCATTAGACTTTCGCACTGGCCATATAGGACTATTAAAGGGTGAGCGAGTCTTGCTGATCACTCCTTGACTCTCCAGCCGGTGAACCAACTCATGGATGGGAATCAGGGAGTCTCGGTTGGTGCGATATTACCGTCGGTGCACCATTGCAGTAGCAGGTGGTACCTGCTGTTCTTCAACCTTCATCAATCCTACAACGGAAGGGTCTTCTGAAAGGCCAGGCAGGGTAGACAGCTGCCTAATATTCTCTGTGCTCAAAGCAGCTATGCCAAAAGCCCGCCGGTATCATTTTGGATCCTTGAAGTACCCTTTCTTGAGGTAGCCTATGCCAAGGATGCACGGAGCCTCTGGGCCAGTCACAATGGGATGCTTTTGCCACTCATTCCCAGTTAGACTCACTTCAGCTTCCAATACAGTTAGTTGTTGGGATCCCCCTTGTCGTGGTTTAACCCGGCCGGCAGCTAAACACCACACAGCCGTTTGTTCACCCTCCACCCTCCCTCTCTGGGATGGGGGAGAGAAATGGAAAGTGAAGCCCGTGAGTTGAGATAAAGACAGTTTAATAAGACAGGAAAATAATAATAACAATAATAATAATAATACAATGATGATAATAGTACTACTACTAATAATGTGTACGAAACAAGTGATGCACAATGCAATTGCTCACCACCCGCTGACTGATGCCCAGCCTAACCCTGAGCAGTCCGGCCCCCCTCCCCCGGCTAGCCACCCCTATATATTGTTTAGCATGACGTCAGATGGTATGGAATACCCTTTTGGCTAGTTTGGGTCACCTGTCCTGGGTCTGTCCCCTCCCAGCTCTTGCTGCACCCCTAGCCTGCCCGTTGGCAGGACAGAGCAAGAAGCTGAGACGTCCTTGGCTTAGTATAAGCACTGCTCTGCAACAATTAAAACATCGGGGTGTTATCAGCACTCTTCTCATCCTAAGCCAAAACATAGCATTCTACCAGCTACTAGGAAGAAAATTAACTCTGTCCTAACTGAAACCAGGACATCTATCCACCCCTTATTCCATACCATTTATGTCATGCTCAGGTTACACTCTTTTCCATACATTCTAATTAGTCACCATTTTCATCTAGGGTATATAGTAGTCATGGTAATGATAACATACAGTATTATATACTAATATATAGTAATTACCTTGGCACAATTCAACTCATGGGCTATTCTCACCCAGTATTAAATCCCCTTGAGGTACACAAAGGACCTCCCCATTCTTTTGCATTACCCACCAAGTGTATCCAGGTCCCTGAGCAAAAGCATTTCCACCAATGGGTTTGCCTTTTCCTGAGGCAGGAGTAGCCCAGACTGTTTTACCCAGCATATTTCTTACGTGCACTACAGGGACTTTATCCCCTTCTACAGTACGTAACAGGTTGGATTGGGCAGGTCCAGCTCGGTTGGCAGTTCCCCTAGTATTGACTAACCAGGAGGCCTTTGCCAAATGCGTATCCCCATTTTTGAATGTCCCAGCTCCCATTGCTTTCAGTGAAGTCTTTAACAGTCCATTGTATCTTTCCACTTTCCCGGAGGCTGGTGCATGATAGGGGATGTGATACACCCACTCAATACCATGCTCTTTGGCCCAAGTGTCTATAAGGTTGTTTCGGAAATGAGTCCCATTGTCTGACTCTATTCTTTCTGGGGTGCCATGTCACCATAGGACTTGCTTTTCAAGGCCCAGGATAGTGTTCCGGGCAGTGGCATGAGGCACAGGATATGTTTCCAGCCATCCGGTGGTTGCTTCCACCATTATAATACATGGCGCTTGCCATTGCTAATTTGAGGGATTGTGATGTAATCAATCTGCCAGGCCTCTCCATATTTATATTTCAGCCATCGTCCTCCATACCAAAGAGGCTTTGACCGTTTGGTTTGCTTGATTGCACCACATGTTTTACATGAACCATGAATAATCTGCGCTATAGCGTCCATGGTCAGGTCCACCCCTCGATCACGAGCCCATCTGTATGTTGCATCTCTGCCTTGATGGCCTGAGGTGTCATGGGCCCATCGGGCTATAAATAATTCACCTTTATGCTGCCAATCAAGGTCCACCTGAGCTACTTCAATCTTAGCAGCCTGATCCACCTGCTGGTTGTTTTGATGTTCTTCAGTAGCTCGATTCTTGGGCACATGAGCATCTACGTGGCGTACCTTTACAGCCAGGTTCTCTACCCGAACAGCAATATCTTGCCACAATGCAGCAGCCCAGATGGGTTTGCCCCTGCGCTGCCAGTTGTTTTGCTTCCATTGCTGTAACCATCCCCACAGAGCATTTGCTACCATCCATGAATCAGTGTAGAGATAGAGAACTGGCCATTTTTCTCGTTCAGCAATATCTAAAGCCAGCTGAATGTCCTTCACTTCTGCAAACTGACTCGATTCACCTTCTCCCTCAGCAGCTTCTGCAACTCGTCGTGTAGGACTCCATACAGCAGCCTTCCATCTCTGATGCTTCCCCACAATACGGCAGGACCCATCAGTGAACAGGGCATATTTCTTCTCATTCTCTGGTAACTGGTTGTACAGTGGGGCTTCTTCAGCACGACCCACCTCCTCCTCCGATGATATCCCAAAGCATTTGCCTTCTGGCCAGTCCATAATCACTTCGAAGATTCCTGGGTGACTGGGGTTTCCTATTCGAGCCTGATGAGTAATCAGTGCAACCCACTTGCTCCATGTAGCATCAGTTGCATGATGTGTAGAGGGGACCCTTCCTTTGAACATCCAGCCTAGTACCGGCAGTCGGGGTGCTAGGAGGAGCTGCGCTTCAGTACCGACCACCTCCGAAGCAGATCGAACTCCTTCATATGCTGCCAATATCTCCTTTTCAGTTGGAGTATAGCGGGCCTCAGATCCTCTGTATCCCCGACTCCAAAACCCCAGGGGCCGACCTCGAGTTTCCCCAGGTCCCTTCTGCCACAGGCTCCAGGTGGGGCCGTTCTCCCCGGCTGCGGTGTAGAGCACATTCTTTACATCTGGTCCTGTTCGAACTGGCCCAAGGGCTAATGCATAAACTATTTCCCGCTTGATTTGTTCAAAGGCTTGTTGTTGCTCAGGGCCCCATTCAAAATCATTCTTCTTATGGGTTACTTGGTAGAGCGGGTTTACAATCAGGCTCTAATTTGGAATGTGCATTCTCCAAAACCCCACAACACCTAGGAAAGTCTGTGTTTCTTTTTTGCTAGTTGGTGGAGACATAGCTGTTATTTTGTTGATCACATCCATTGGGATTTGACGACGTCCATCTTGCCATTTTATTCCTAAAAACTGGATCTCTCGTGCAGGTCCTTTGACTTTATTTTGTTTTATGGCAAAACCAGCTTTCAGGAGAATTTGGATTACTTTCTTCCCTTTCTCAAAAACTTCCTCTGCTGTATCACCCCACACAATAATGTCATCGATGTACTGCAGGTGTTCAGGAACTTCCCCCTGCTCCAGCGCAGGCTGGATCAGTCCATGGCAAATGGTAGGGCTGTGTTTCCACCCCTGGGGCAGCTGATTCCAAGTATATTGGACTCCCCTCCAAGTGAAAGCAAATTGTGGCCTGCACTCTGCTGCTAGAGGGATGGAGAAAAATGCATTAGTGATATCAATTGTGGCATACCACTTGGCTGCGTTCAATTCAAGTTCATACTGGAGTTCCAGCATGTCCGGCACTGCAGCACTCAGTGGTGGCGTGACTTCGTTTAGGCCACGATAGTCCACTGTTAGTCTCCACTCACCATTAGACTTTTGCACTGGCCATATAGGACTATTGAAAGGGGAATGAGTCTTTCTGATCACTCCTTGGCTCTCCAATTGACGAATTAGCTTATGGATGGGAATCAGGGAGTCTCAGTTAATGCGATATTGCTGCCGGTGCACAGTTTTGGTAGTGATCGGCAGTTGCTGTTCTTCGACCCTCAGCAACCCCACAACAGAAGGGTCCTCTGAGAGACCAGGCAAGGTAGATAATTGTTTAATGCCCTCTGTCTCTAAGGCAGCTATACCAAAAGCCCACCGGAACCCTTTTGGGTCCTTGCAATATCCTCTTCTAAGATAGTCTATGCCAAGGATACATGGAGTATCTGGGCCAGTCACAATACGGTGCTTTTGCCACTCATTCCCAGTCAGACTCACTTCAGCCTCCAATACAGTCAACTGCTGAGATCCCCCTGTCACTCCACAAACACAGATGGGCTCCACAAATACAGATGGGCTCTGGTCCTTTATAGCTCGTTGACATTACAGTACATTGTGCACTGGTGTCTACTAAAGCCTTATACATCTGTGCGTCTGACGTGCCAGGCCATCAAATCCACACAGTCCAATAAACTCGATTGTCCCTTTCCTCCCCCTGGCTGGAGGCAGGGCCCCCCTAATCCTGGTCAGAATCTTCTTCGTTTCTGTGTTTGAAGGACTGTCTGCTGGAAATTGGAGCAACAAACTTTTCAGAGAACCCCTTTTTCCCGATTGTTTTCTTTTGCAACTCACGTACCCGTGCCTCTAGGGTCACGGTAGATTTTCCATCCCATTTTCTCATGTCCTCTCCATGGTCTCGTAAGTAAAACCACAGGGTGGCACGGGGTGTGTACCCACCATATCGTCTTCCTTGTGCGGATGAACGCCTACCCCTGGTAGCTGAGACACTGCTTGTACAGGTGCGGAGTAGAATAATCTCTCTTCAGGTTGGTGAAGCTTTTCAGAAAGTTTTTCCCAAGTGTTCTCTTTTAGTTGGTGGACACTGGTTTGTTCAGGTGGAGAGGAAGATAGATTCTCTTTAAGTTGGTGGACCTCTTCAGAAAGTTTCTCCACAGCTGAGATGCAGGCCTGTAAGGAAGAGGAGAGACTTTCTTCGTACTGCCGAAGTTTTTCAGCCACTTCATCCACTGTGGGTTCCTCATCATCTTTCCAGGCCATTATTGCCAATGAGCTGGCATATGATGATGGTGCACTCCATACAAACTTCCGCCACATGGGTTGTGTACACCTGACTTCATCTGGGTCTTTGGATGTTTGTCTGAGGTCTGGATCCTCATAAATCACTTCCCGTACGGCTAATTCCCTCAGGTACTGGATTCCCTTCTCCATGGTGGTCCACTTGCCTGGTAGACATAAAAGTTCTTCCTTGAAGGGATACCTTTCCCTCACAGCTGAGAGGAGACGCCTCCAGAGGCTGTGAGATCGTGCTCCATCTGCAATTGCTTTGTCAATCCCTGCGTCTCTAGCAAGGGATCCCAGCCGCTTGGCTTCCCTGCCGTCTAATTCCACACAATTGGCTCCGGTGTCCCAGCACCGGAGCAGCCAGGTGACAAGCTGCTCACCTATACAGCGACCAAAATCTTTTCTCACATCTCGTAGCTCACGCTCGTATAGGCTTCAGGTAGTTACTGTTGATTTTTCGGTATCCTAATCTTCCTCCTCCTGAATCCCCGATGGCCCAGCATCGTCGTCTCTATACCTAGATTTGGCAGAAGACTCTCTTCGTTCTAAACGACCTGAATCCCTATAGCATCTTTTCACCTTCTCTACAGGGGCAACTTGCACTGCTACAGCTCGTTTCTCTGACCCAGCTACAGGGTCTGCTACAAGGGTTGGAATACGCTCTGCAGGGGCAACTTCCACTGCTAGAACTCATTCCTTGCATCCAGCCACAGGAGCTGGACTGGCTGCAGGAGCTGGAGCGGCTGCAGGGGCTGGAGCTGGAGCAGCTGCAGGAACTGGAACTGGAGTAGCTGCAGGAACTGGAGCGGCTGCAGGAACTGGAGCTGGAGCAGCTGCAGGAACTGGAACTGGAGCGGCTGCAGGAACTGGAGCTGGAGCAGCTGCAGGAGCTGGAGTGGCTGTAGAGTCCACCGTAGTGGTTGCAGTGGCCGTTGGATCTGTCACAGGGCTTGGAGTGGCTGCAGGGTCTGTCGCTAAGTTGATAGCAGTATCAGTGGCAGCTCGATAGGCATGAGCCAGGCCCCAGCACGTTACGATGATTTGTGTTACTTTGGAACTGCCAGAATCATGACACCTTTTTTTCAAGCATTCTGCCAGTTTTTGAGGATTTTGCCATTGTTCAGGGGTGAATTTCCAAAACACTGGGGGTGCCAACTGCTCTAGATGCCTGCCCATATCCTCCCATACTCCCTGCCACCCACAACTATATTGCCTCCGGGCAGATCTCCGGATGAGCTTCCTAAGTAGTTGTTTAACTTTAAGCAAAACCTGAAGCACATTCAGGAGGCATAATAACAAGAACATGCTGGTCTGAGTATCCCAAGGATATTCAATATCTTGGAGAGCTATTGTAACAAGCTCGGAGGATAAGAGGGTGGTGAAGGAGAAAGGGAGAGTGATCGAATAAGAAAAAATGTCTTCCCCTTTCCCCTCCACAGATTGACTCCCTGATGAAAAAAGGCAACAGGTATAATTGCTAATAGTTTCCGAGATACGGTTTCCAAAGTATAGAGTCGACGACAGTGCAGAGTACAAATACCAGGTTAGAGTCATGACCAGATATTTCATCGTCTCATAAGCCACTGTTACAACACACAGTACCATAATGATCTTAAACCAGGGCCCAGAGAGGATAAACAACATGACAGAGAGCACATACGGAAAATAATGTGCTATAATACTCAATTTGTAAAACAGGTGCAGCAGACTTGAGATTAAAGCAATCAGCATTATGACTATTAAGCAGGTCTAATACTTAAACCAATTTTAGTTTAACACACTCTGGTCAGATCTGCCGTTATCTCAACCTTTTGGGCCCCACGTTGAGTGCCAAAAGGACTGTCGTGGTTTAACGCAGCCGGCAGCTAAACATCACACAGCCGATCGCTCACTATCCCCCCTCCCTCTCTGGGATGGGGGAGAGAAACGGAAAGTGAAGCCCGTGAGTTGAGATAAAGACAGTTTAATAAGACAGGAAAATAATAATAACAATAATAATAATAATACAATGATGATAATAGTACTACTAATAATAATGTGTATGAAACAAGTGATGCACAATGCAATTGCTCACCACCCGCTGACCAATGCCCAGCCTAACCCTGAGAAGTCCGCCCCCCCCCCAACCCCGGCTACCCTCCCCTATATATTGTCCAGCATGACGTCAGATGGTATGGAATATCACTTTAGCTAGTTTGGGTCGGCTGTCCTGGGTCTGTCCCCTCCCAGCTCTTGCTGCACCCCCAGCCTGCCTGCCAACAGGACAGAGCGAGAAGCTGAAAAGTCCTTGGCTCGGTGTAAGCACTGCTCTGCAACAACCAAAACATCAGTGTGTTATTAACATTCTTCTCATCCTAAATCCAAAACATAGCACCCCACCAGCTATTAGGAGGAAAACCAACTCTATCCAAGCTAAAACCAGGACAGGAGCTGGATAGTTCCGTTAGCTTATCTGTATATTTACTTGGAGATAAGCACTTCACAGATTCACAGAATCACAGAATTGTCTAGGTTGGAAGACACTTCACTACAGCCTCCTTTAAGGTACCTGTAGAGAGCAATAAGGTCGCCCCTGAGCCTCCTCTTCTCCAGGCTGAACAAGCCCAGCTCACTCAGCCGCTCCTCATAGGACTTGTTCTCCAGACCCCTCACCAGCTTCGTCGTCCTTCTCTGGACTCGCTCGAGCACCTCCATGTCCTTCTTGTAGCGAGGGGCCCAAAACTGAACACAGTACTCGAGGTGCGGCCTCACCAGAGCCGAGTACAGGGGGACAATCACTTCCCTAGCCCTGCTGGCCACACTGCTTCTTATGCAAGCCAGGATGCCGTTGGCCTTCTTGGCCACCTGAGCACACTGATGGCTCATATTCAGCCGACTATCCACCAATACTCCCAGGTCCTTCTCCGCCAGGCAGCTTTCCAAACATTCCTCTCCAGGTCTGTAGCTCTGCTTGGGGTTATTGCGCCCCAGGTGGAGGACCCGGACCTTGGCCTTGTTGAACTTCATACAGTTGGCCTCAGCCCATCGGTCCAGCCCATCTATATCCTCCTGCAGAGCCTTCCTACCCTCGAGCAGATCGACACACGTACCTAACTTGGTGTCACCTGCGAACTTACTGAGGGTGCACTCGATCCCCTCATCCAGATCATCGATGAAGATATTAAAGAGGACCGGCCCCAGCACTGAGCCCTGGGGAACGCCACTAGTGACCGGCCTCCAACTGGATTTGACTCCATTCACCACAACTCTTTGGGCCCGGCTATCCAGCCAGTTATTAACCTAATGAAGCGTGTGCCAGTCCAAGCCAAGAGCAGCCAGTTTCTTGAGGAGATTGCTGTGGGAAACGGTGTCAAAAGCCTTGCTGAAGTCAAGGTAGACCACATCCACAGCCTTTCCCTCATCCACCCAGCGCGTCACTTTGTCATAGAAGGAGATCAGGTTCGTCAAGCAGGACCTGCCTTTCATAAACCCATGCTGACTGGGCCTGATCGCCTGCTTGCCCTGCAAGTGCCGCGTGATGACACTCAAGACAATCTGCTCCATGAGCTTCCCTGGCACTGAGGTCAAACTGACAGGCCTATAGTTTCCCAGGTCAGTCCTCCGGCCCTTCTTGCAGATGGGCGTCACGTTTGCTAGCCGCCAGTCGACTGGGACCTCCCCCAATAGCCAGGACTGTTGATAAATGATGGTAAGCTGCTTGGCCAGCTCCTCTGCCAGTTCTCTCAGTACCCTTGGGTGGATCCCATCTGGCCCCATTGACTTGTGCACATCCAAGTGCCGTAGCAGGTCGCCAACCATTTCTTCGTGGATAGTGAGGGCCACATCCTGCTCCCCATCCCCTTCCACCAGCTCAGGGTACTGGGTATCCAGAGAACAACCGGTATTGCCGCTAAAGACTGAGGCGAAGAAGGCATTAAGCACCTCCACCTTTTCCTCATCTCTTGTAACTAAGTTTCCCCCCGCATCCAGTAAAGGATGGAGATTCTCCTTAGTCCTCCTTTTTGTGTTGATGTATTTATAAAAACCTTTTTTTGTTATCTTTAACGGCAGTAGCCAGATGAGCTCCAGATGAGCTTTGGCCTTTCTAATTTTGTCCCTGCACAGCCTCGCAACATCCTTATAGTCCTCCCTAGTGGCCTGCCCACTTTTCCAAAGATTATAAACCCTCTTTTTTCTCCTAAGCTCAAGCCACAATTCTCTGTTGAGCCAGGCTGGTCTTCTTCCCCGCCAGCTCGTCTTTGGGCACGTGGGGACAGACCGTTCCTGCGCCATTAAGATTTCCCTCTTGAAGAGCGCCCAGCCTTCCTGGACCCCTCTGCCCTTCAGAACCGCCTCCCAAGGGACTCCACCAACCAGTGTCCTGAGCAGCTCAAAGTCAGCCCTCCAAAAGTCCAATACAGCGGTTTTACTGGTCCCCTTCCTGGCCTTGCCAAGTATAGAGAACTCCACCATTTCGTGGTCACTCTGCCCAAGACAGCTCCCGACCACCACATCCTCCACCAGTCCTTCTCTGTTTGTGAAGAGAAGGTCTAGCGGGGCGCCACCCCTGGTAGGTTCACTAACCAGCTGCGTCGGGAAGCTGTCTTCCACGCTCTCCAGAAACCTCCTAGACTGCTTTCTCTGGGCTGTGTTGTGCTTCCAGGATATGTCAGGGAAGTTGAAGTCCCCCACGAGAACAAGCGCTGAAGATTTCGCAACTTCTGTCAGCTGCCTGTAGAACTCCTCATCCGTCTCCTCATCCTGGTTTGGCGGTCTATAACAGACCCTGACCAGGACACTAGCCTTGTTGGCCCTGCCGATCCTAACCCAAAGGGACTCGACCTTGTCATTCTCAGCCTCGAGTTCCACAACATCGAAAGACTGTCTAATACAGAGAGCCACACCACCACCCCTTCTGTGCTGCCTGTCCCTTCTGAAGAGCTTATAGCCAGACATTGCAGCACTCCTGTTTGTTACCCATGCTGTGTGCATTGGTGTAGATGCACTTCAGCTGGGCCATTGCCTTATCCCCCGGCCTTGCTATTGTTCCCCCTGGCACAGCTCCAACAATCCGTGTTTCAGCCCCATCCCCCTTCTTACCTAGTTTAAAGCCCTCTCAATGAGCCTTGCCAGTTCCTGGCCCAGGATCCATTTTCCCCTAAAAGATAGGGACCCGTATGCAGCCATCAGGCCGGGTGCCGAGTAAAGCGCCCCATGGTTGAAAAACCCAAGATTTCTGTGTTGGCACCAGCCCCTGAGCCACGTGTTTAACAGGTGGGCTTTCCGTGTCCTCTCTGTACCCCTCCCTGCCACCGTAGGGATGGACGAAAACACCACCTGCACTCCCGCTCCATCAACTAACCGTCCCAGTCCCCTAAAGTCTCGTTTGATAGCCTTCAGGCTTCTCTCTTCAATGTCGTCACTACCTGCCTGGATTATCAAAAGAGGATAATAGTCAGAGGGGCAAACCAGGTTGGGAAGCTTCCTGGCAACGGACCTGACCCTGGCCCCAGGGAGGCAGCAGACTTCCCTACGGGTAGGGTCAGGCCGACAAATAGGGCCCTCTGTTCCCCTGAGAAGAGAGTCTCCCACAACAATAACCCTTCTGTCTTTCTTGGTGGAGGCAGTCCTGAGGCGTGGAGTCGACCTCCTCGCCCTAGGCATCCTCCTGGGTACACTTGCTACCTCTTCCTCACCCACCGGTCTCTCAAGCTCCAGGGCCTCAAACCTGTTGTGTAAGGGCACCTGGAAAGGTGGGGCTGGAGGGGGAGGGCATCGCCTGCGATGTCGAGCAGGGACCCTCATCCCAGTTAATTACTGCCAGCGTACTGGCATGTGCTGATGGTGCACTCCACACAAATTTACGCCACATGGATGTTGTGCACTATACTTCATCGGGATCTTGAGGTGTCTGGGCATTGTCCAAATTGCTATAAATCATCTCCCGCACAGCTAATTCCCGCAGATGCTGAAGACCTTTATCCATAGTGGTCCACTTGCCTATGTGATATACAATATCTTCCTTATGGGGATATCTTTCTCTCATAGCTGCCAGGAGTCGTCTCCAGTAGCTGATGGTGTGTGCTCCTCTCACGATTACTTTGTCGATTACCCTTTCTCTAGAGAGGGATCCCAGCTGCTTGGCTTCATTGCTTTTTAATTGTAGGCTATTGGCCCCAGCATCCCAGCATCGAAGCAGCCAGGTGAGGATGTGTTCACCTGGGCATCGACCATAATCCTTTTGTATTTCTCGCAACTCACTCAGGGATAAGGATCGAGTGATTTCTGATTCCTTTATGATTTCCATCTCTTCTTCCTGATGTTTTTGTGATGGCTCTGCTTTAGAGGTGCCTGCCATTTCCCCTTCTCCCTCCTTCTTAGGAGAGGCTTCTTCCCTTACTAAACGAGATGACTTCCGTTTCCATTGTTTTGACTTGACTATGGAGGCGACTGATACCACAGTCGGTTGGTCCTCTGGGTCAGCCACAGAATGTTATCTGGTCATCAGACTCAGAAACTTTCTCCCTCTCTTCAAGGTGCTGGATGATGTTAAACAGTGTTTGATAGGAGTAAGCCAGGATACAGCACAATGCGGCAAGCTGTCATTCTCCGGCATTATCAGGGTCAGGACATACAACTCCCAAACATTCTACCAGGTTTTTAGGATTTAGCACTTGCTCAGGGGTGAAGTTCAAAACTATTGGAGGAGACACTCGTGACAGGTATCTGCTAACATCATCCCACACACCTTGCCACTCACCACAAGACTGTTTCGGGACAGATTCCCAGGTAAGCTTTCTAAACAATCGACTAATCTTAGAGAGAAGAGGAAACCTGTTATTCAGAATTAGAACTAGCAATATATGGGTTACAGATGGATCTTCAAAATACTCCCAAACTGTTGTAATTAGCCCACTGTGAAAGAAGGAGGAGGTGCCATTCCTGATATTATTAATAAACTGGTATCCAGATGAGGAAAGGAAGGCAGTGTAGTTCTGAATATTCTCTAAAAGATAGTTTCCATGAGACCCAAATGATAACAGTGCACAGCCTGAATGCCAGATTAAACTCAAGGCCAGTGCTTGGCAGCACAGCGAATTCAAAAAAACGAAAACAGATTGTAGCACATACTCGGATCAGTTATAGAGGAGAAAGGAGACCATGACACACACTGCATGACATATGAACAAACAAGCCATTATTAACAGGACACGGAACATGGTGACTAGCAAGTAAGTGTGTTAGTTGTACGCGTTTTAATCAATTCTATTGTAATCTCAACCCTTCGGGCCCCACGTTGGGCGCCAAAAAGGACTGTAGTGTTTTTACTGTGCTAGGCAGCTGAACCCCACAACCGCTCTCTCACTCCCCCTCCTTAGATGAGGAGGGGAAGAAGTAAAGGAAAGAACAACTCACAGGTTGAGATAAGGACAATTTAATTAAAGGGAAATAATAATAATAATAATAAAGGAAAGATTATTATTAACTAAACAATTTAACTAAAGCGAAAAAAAAGGGAAAGGGGAAAAGGGAGGGGGAAAGTGAAAAAAGGGAGGAAAACAAACAAACAAAACAAATAAAGGCTATGTGGAAGTGCAGAGGAAAGAAATTACTCTCTACTTCCCACAAATGAGTGATGCTTGATCACGTCCTTGAAGCAGGGCCTCAACGCACATAGCCGGTGTTCGGGAGGAGGACAGATGTTTTCCCAACGAGAGCCCACCCCTCCCCTCTTCTTCCTGTTTCCACCTTTTATTGCTGAGTGTGACATCATATGGTATGGAATATCCCTTTGGTTGGTTTAGGTCAGCTGCCCTGGTGATGTTTCTCTTCTCACTTTTTTGCCCACCCCCTAGGAGGGTTAGAGAAAGTCCCGATGCTGTGTCAGCACTGCTCAGCAGTAGACACAACCCTGGTGTGATACCACTGCTGTTCTAGCTACAAGTGCAGAGCACAGCACTATATGGGCTGCTGCAGGGAAAGTTAACATCCCAGCCAGACCCAGTACAGTGACTCTAGATCTTTCTATGTAAAAACAGCAGCAGTTAAAATAACAAAAATCAAAACCATGCAAACAACCAGAACAGACTGGACTTAAAGGAGGCAAAATTCTGCTAAGGCTTTTTGAAGCTTAATTGGCAACAGGGTATATTAGGATAGTAGTGATGAGTAAAAACATTTCTTTTAAATCCTTAAAACCAAAAAGATCTTGTATTCAGACCATAAAAAGATATGGATATTTTTAGCCATTTCTGGATTTTCCTAATTATTCTAGAAGGTTGTTCCATATTCAGACATCCTTAGAAAAAATAATTTTGCCTGAGGGTAAGGCACTGTTAATCTGCTCCATCACTAGACTGGGATTTATGTTGTCCCAGTCCCTGTAGTAATTGTAATAAAATTTTGTCTCCATGGAACAGAGCCATCACATCTCGTTCCCTGAAGACAGGGATTTGGAGCAAACTGGGAAACAGCAAAGGAACCTATTAAAAACCCTGATATATTTATGACTAAAAAAAACACAAAGCAACACACAGCTTTTGGTTATAACAACTCAGTGTTTCCTTAAGCATATAATAAATGACAAGTTATATCAGGCAGCTGGTTTTTATGCTCCTAGATTAATACATATTCATTACTACTTCTAGAAAAGGCAGGGTTATTATAATTAGTTCTCGGAATCCAAACCCTCCCACTGGCGCATGCGTATCAGTCTCCAGTGGTGCCTCTGGGGTCTCTCGTGCTGAAGGCTCGTAGTCTTCCTCCAAGGCTTTTTCCTTGTCCTTCTCCTTTGTCCAACTTGGCCAGATGTCAGAGACTTGCACAGCGTCCCATGCAAGCTTTGTCTTTTAGTTGTCCTTCATCTTTTTCCCTTCTCCTTAATCTCTTGGCCAGATATCAGAGACTTGCATAGTGTCCCATGCAATAGTCATAATAGTTAGCAGTTATTCTGAAACCCCTTTGTTCTCTTATCCCCTATTGACACGAATTGCTGGACCATTCCTTTGCAAGATACAAGAACTATATACATTAACCACTCTGTTTTTCTTAGACTTGTGGTTATACAAGGGTATGTAAGACAGAAGGTCACATTTCATCATATCATGCGGCCCTAGCATTGTTCCATATTGACACGAATCAGATGAACACATTTCACACGCATGTTAATGAGGATTTAGGAGGACTTTTAGGTGCTCAGTGACTGAGAGGGCATTGAAGTATTCCATATCCCAACAGTGACGACTTTTTGCTATGCTGATTGAGAAATGAGTCAACAATGTTACCATAAAAGAGGAGAATTGGGTCTTTTTTAAAGGTACTTGCAGTGATATAGATGTGATAAAATGACTCATCTGTCACCAGTGTTTTAGCCAGCAAAGTCTTTGGCTCAGTGGCAAATATTTATAACTAGAAAATAAAAGAAGGCAATCAAAATGAAGTAAGAATAAAAAAAGAATTGGATGTTAAGCCTGCTATATAAGACCTACCTATGAGGTTTTTACTTCTGCAATGTTAAACACCATTTTAATGCAAGTATACATCCAAATCCAACTTAGTGTACAATGTGCTTTATGTATTTATGTCATTCCTGTATTAGAGAGGGTATAATTTTGCCAAGGCACTCACCTAAGCACACAGTGATTAAAAATATCTGCCCATTTCCATGTGAAAGCTTTTCTTTTTTTTTTTTTTTTTTTCCCACATGTAGTATTTCCTTCAGTACAGGTTTAATTTCTGTTTTAAATTGCATGCATGATAGTGCTTGGGACCTTTTCCTTTAACAAATCCTTCCATAAAGCTCTTAGAGGAAATGGACCAAGATCCACTGAAATCAGTGGGGGCTTTCCCATATATATCAAATGGTGTTTCATTTGATTCTTATTGTTACAATGCCCTTTTCACAATTTTCTTCAGTAGAAATTATTAAATATCTTTCAAAAGAAATTAAAATGGGTGAAATTGTGACAGAAATGACTGGTAAACCTTGATTTCAGTCAACACTGTATAAAGGAATACATGTATATCGCATTCGATTGATAAGGGCTTACTAAGATTTGTAGTGATGCCACTTTTCCCAATTAACCTTCCTCCTTCGTTATTAACTCTTACCTCTATCCACCATTGATAGGGGACCTCTTTGGGCTCATAACTGGTTATTTTATTGCTTTCATTACATCGAGCATACTCTGGTTTCCATAGCATGGGTTTAACAGGCATAGTTACTAGTATTTGTTCCTGAATTCTTCCTCTCCGTGTGTTAACAATACATTCACTACAATTCTGAGAATGCCCCTGGACCAATAGCATGTAATTAGGAGAGGTCCGGTAAAGGCCATGTTATTACCCAAAGGGGTTGCAGCCCTTGGTAAACCTTCTTGAGCCTCAGTACTGGTCCCTTCCCCGGTCTTGCCCTCTCCCTGATGCTTCTTAGGAAATGGTCCAGGCTTACACACCCGATGGTTCTCCTATTTGCGTTCAACTTTTCCATGAGTTAGCAGGGGCTTGATTCAAAGCAGATAACCAATCATCTAGGTAAATTTTCCCACCTATTATTTTAAATTTTCAGAACCAGGGTAATTCAAGATGTTGTGGGTATCTCTACTGGAGGTGGCACTCCCCCTATGGGGTTTTCGGGTCCCCAAATCCTTCTATTAGGGCCTTTATATGAGTTTCCAATGATCGCTAATATTCTAAACAATACAAGTCTTAATATACATACAATTAGCATCCAAAGGGTAGCTATACCCCAATATACTTCAAGTTCTTTTAAGCTTGACTTTCAGATCTCCAGGAATAGACTCAACCTTCCAGGTTCCTGTTACGGGTCCCTTTACTCGTGATGTATGCGCCCACCCCTTTTCTGCCATTCTTATAGCTGTTTCTGTAGTAAGCAAGACAAGATAAGGACCTTCCCAATGTGGAGACAACGATTCTTCTTTCCAAGTTTTTATCAACGCTTTATCTCCAGGCTGCATTTTATGAATTGTGAACCCCAAGGGCACATTTTGAGCCAACACCCCCTTCTCCTGAAGTTCATTCAATTTCCCAGAGTTATCACATATTTCCGGGTCTCATAGTTTTCTATCAAACAATGATCTAAGGGCATTCCTTGGGAATACGGCATACCGTAAAGCATCTCATAAGGTGATACTCCAGTCTCCCCGTGTGGCATGGTTCTTATGTTTAGCAATGCCAATGGTAAGCATTTTACCCATGATAATTGAGTCTCAATCATCAATTTGGCCAATTGGTGTTAAATTATCTGATTCATTCTCTCGACTCGTCCAGAACTTTGAGGATGCCATGGCGTATGATATTCCCATTTAATGGCAAGGGCCACAGTCAAAGCCTTTAAAACCTTGGAACTACAGTGTGTCCCCTGATTGGAATCAATGCTCCCGATTAAACCAAAGCGAGTGTTGAGGGATTTTTGAAACACCAAAGATCCCATGGCTTGCTGCAGCTAAGCAAACCAAGCAGCCAGGACGACTATGAGAAGTTCCCATGACAGTGTTCCCACATTGAGGAATTTAGAAAAATATTGTTGCCAGCAGCTGGCTTCAAGGACGGGACCTACGTGACTGCTAATCACAAGGGGGTTGCTTTCCTGCAGGTGGGGTTGTTTTCTTGCAGTTGTTTGTCTGAGTACTTTTGACCAATAATCTTGTGTGAGACACTATCTGCCCCTGTTAACTTCGCTATAAAAGTCAGGCTATTCAGGTAATAAAGAGAGAGCATGATCTGACTCTACTGGTGTCTGTCGTGTTTTCGGCCGTTCTTCCTGCAACATATGGCGCCCGAACAGGCTGAGACCTGCAGACGCTGAGAGACCCGAGAGACTTCAGAGACATGGACAGCCCTGAGAGACACAGAGAGACCTGACAGAAGCTGAAAGACGTGAGAGACACTGAGAAACTCCAAGCACCGACCCAGACACAGATGATCGCGGTAAGACGCGGGAACAAAGGAATCGCGGTGAGATGCAGGAAAGTGATGTATCACGGTGAGACACGGGACATCCAGGATTGAGTTGCTACGGGAGACCAGAGGCGTCAGTGGAAACGTCAGACGACCGCCACCGTGTGGCGAGTTGGCATATAGCAGAGGGGTGGAGATCACAAACCTGCAGCCTGTCTGAGGTAACCATGGAGGAGGAATCACAGAATCACAGAATTTCTAGGTTGGAAGAGACCTCAAGATCATCGAGTCCAACCTCTGACCTAACACTAACAGTCCTCCACTAAACCATATCCCTAAGCTCTACATCTAAACGTCTTTTAAAGACCTCCAGGGATGGTGACTCCACCACTTCCCTGGGCAGCGGCTGTGAAGCTTCTCTCTAGCATTCTCTCTAAGAGAGGCGTATCTTGCAATGTAAAAAAGATCAAATCCTTGGTACACTGGGCCCAGAAGGAGGGTTTTCTAAAGGAAATCCTTCTAATTTTTTGTCCAGATGAGTGGCGGCTTGTAGGAGATCATTTAAGGGATACAACCGTCACAAGTGGAAACTTCAATAAAGCTCTATGTACGACCTGGCGTGCAGTGCTTAACGCGCTGTGCGGTATGAAAACCGAACAGCAGCTGGCTATGGTGGCGGCACAAGCTTTCTCAGTACCGTCTGGGACTGACAGAACGCCGAGTATGAAACCTGAGACCTCAGGAATGTGGCTGACACGATTTTTATCGTCGGTTCCTGCACCCACCCCGGTTCGGTGTATGACCTCTCCAATAAATCAATCATCAGCAGAAATAACTACGGGACTATCAGAGCAGAGTGCTGATGGGGAGTGGGGGCTGCCCTCCCCACCCCCCGCGCCGGAAAATCTTGATAAATCTGTGCTGCCAGCATCGGTGCCGCTGCCAGGCAGCAATAAATCCACTCGGGATGCTTCGCCAATGAGAGGCGCAGCAGCAGCAGCTTGCGAAAATCTACCTTCACTGAAGGAGCTGATGGGTACAGTGCAAGGAAAAGAAGACCTGATTAACAGACTGGAGACTCAGCTAGCAAAACAGAAACAGCTGAGGACTGAGGAACTCAAAATTTTTCAAGAGAAAGCTGCCAAGATCAAAGAGTGGGTAACATCTAAGCTGAGAGAGCTTGAGCTAGAAAACTACCACCTGAAAACCTGTAATCAGAGGCTGACGGAGCAAATTGAAGCCCTTCAGGATATATTGCAAGGTATGACCAGCATTTCTCCCTTTAAATGTATTTGGAGCTGTAATTCTCTGAAGTCCAGAGCACCACAGGCTTCTTTACCTGAGAAGATAGACCAGAAATCTATGCTTCTTGCACCTGGTTTCAGGCAGCTATGTCAAACAAGACCTACCAAACGTGTCTTCTCTACAACAAGCATTGTCCTTGCCAATGACAACTTCACTGAGGATGGAGAGGACAAATCTCTGCTTTCTCAGAACACACTGAAGCTCATGTCTCACCCATCAAGCTGGAATCTCTCTGCAGAAAAAGACATATTTTCAACCATAAGCTCTGAACACAGCTTAGGGTGCTCTGATCCTGTGTCTCTGCACCCTCCAGCTGAGCCCACAAAAATCCTTGAGGCTTTGACTTTCCGGTCTTCACTAGAGGGAAACCATTGCACTGTGAGCACGTTGCAACAAGTGTCTTTGGATGGAGCCGGCTCCTCTGATGATCTGAGTGCCAGGTTCCGTTCCCACCACCTGGATTCCACTTCCTCAGGAGAAATAATGAGCATGCTTGAGGGCACCCTCCAGACTGCTGGGCCACCCCTGGCCGTGTCAACGTCGGCTGCTACAGAAGGTTCTAGCTCTCCAAGGAGGGACAGGTGCTCCGACGTCATACGTGATGCTTTCATAGAGGGGCATAGGCATGCTACATCCTTGGCCTGCCCTATTATTATCGACCCTGTGCAAGGCACCAGGTTGTGGCAGCCGCACGACTGCAAGCCTTTACAACAAGCTCGAAAATTGGTTTTGGACTATGGATTACAATCCCAAGCAGCTTGACAGATAATTCAATGGATTTTTCGGGCAAAACCAATGTGTCCACTTGACTGTCGAAACCTGGTGCACTCATTGTTAACTCCTTCCCCATTGTTATTGTTTGAAAGGGAATGGTTGCAGTTACCACAGGGGGAAGCGGGTCAACTGCGTCAACCAGGGGACCCTCTGTATGGGATTACTGCAGAGATGTTAAAGGGAACGGGTCCTTCTCTCAATACCCAGGTTCAGCTGCAGTTCCCTGTGATTATTCACCAAACAGCTGCGCAGCTCGCACTGAGGGCTCTTCTTAGTCTCCCAGGGGAAAAGAAAGCACCTCCATTTGCATCTGTAGAACAGGCCCCTGGGGAACCGTATGCTAAATTTATCGATCAGTCCAGGCAAACAGATGTGGTGGCACAGGACTGTCAGAGATTTGCTTTTACAGTACCCTCCATTAACAAACAGGCCCCGGCAAAGTGCTATGAATGGCTAGTGCTTCTACAGGGGATGAGGAATTCCCCTACATTATGTCAATTATATGTGACCTGGGCACTACAACCAATTTGGACAGCATGGTGTGACGTAATTATTTACCATTATATGGATAACATTCAGTTTGGTAGGCCAGAATGCTTCCAGGATTCAAAGTTTATTTGGGATACTTTGGAAGCAAAAAGGTTGAAGATAGCCCCAGAGAAGGTTCAACAGAAACAGCCATGACTATACTTGGGATGGAAAATATCAGACTCTAATATTCGTCCCCAGAAAGGTGATATAACTATGGTGTTACATAATTTGATAAATGTACAAATGTTCCTGGATAATATTCAGTGGGGTTGCCACATTGTCTGGATTACTAATGACGCCTTAGCTATATTACTACCTTTATTGCAGTGCAGGAGTGCAGAGCCGCAGATTACACTAACAAATGACCACCGGCAAGCTCTTTCACAAATAGCTTCTAAGGTTGCAGCCAGCACTGCTTGCAGATGAATAGCAGACGTTGCACTCTCTTTCCTAATTAGCATTCATGTGTCTCACCCATTTGCGGTGATTGGTCAGTGGCAAAAAGAAAAGGGGGAGAGTAAGGGGCGACAAGACAGAAATGGTATCAGGAGGATGCCACTGACACTAACAGCATGGGTAATAGGAGTAGTATAAGTGCCACAGGTGATGGCAAGGGTGGAATGATAGGGCAGCATTTTCGAGCTCTGGAATGGATTTTCCTACAGATTCAGCCAAAAACGAGTATTCCATATTCTCCCATGGGCCAAGTGATGGTTGAATGATCACGCCAGGTTTTAAAGGAACAATTAGTGAGATTAAAAGAGATCAAGAACATCGATGAGCAATTGTGCAAGGCATTGGTTGTCTTGAATCACTTATGTTTGACTAGTGACCGAGAAGACCCTCCTGCGAGTATTCATTTTCAAACAATAAATATAGCAGCACCAAATGTATTACCACAAATAAGAATGAATTACCGAGATCCTGCTACAGGAACTTGGAAAGGGCCATACGGGTACAGAAATACAAGTAACACCTGTGGTTACAATGACACTGCTAGGCAGGGTTTAGGGGCTTATGGCACGGAGACAAGGGATAACAACTACAGCATTTGGAACAATCGTACAGCTATGGCCTTACCGCTTGATGTCTTTCTGATTTGCGGGGATAGGGCCTGTCAAGGTATCCCTGCAAATGCTATCGGAGGTCCATGTTACTTAGATAAACTCACTATATTTGCTCCTAGCTTGTCGCAGTTACGTGAGATCACCAGACATAAACGGGCATTGCTCGCACCGGATTGCAATGATAATGTTGAATTGCTTGGTGTTGCAGCTAGAGCGGCATTGGCAATTTTTGTGCCAGGAGTGGCATCCGCGACCTCACTTAACAACTTAGAAAAATTGGTATGCTGGGCCGAGAAGGAAGCCCATGCCACGACAGAGATACTTGAGGAGATGTTACCAGATCAAAATAGTCTGCGACATGCACTCTTACAGGATCGCGCTGCTATTGACTTCTTGCTTTTGGCTAAAGGGCATGGGTGTGAGGTCTTTGAGGAAATGTGCTGTTTGAACCTTTCTGATCGTAATGAGTCAATTCACAAATCCATTAGTTTCCTGAAAGAGCACATGAGAAAGATTCAATATGATATCAATCCTTTCAATCAGTGGCTCACTGATTTGTTTGAAACGATGCCTAGATGGTTACTGGGATTAGTCAAAGAGGGATTAAGGATTCTGTTTGTTGTGGTGTTAATCATCATTGTGTGTTGTACTGTAATAAATGTGGTTAAAGGGTTACTTGCAAGACTGTTACAAAGGGCTTGGTTTGCTCAAAAAGTAAAAGGGGGAATTGTTGAGGGATTTTTGAAACAGCAAAGATCCCATGGCTTGCTGCAGCTGAGCAAACCAAGCAGCCAGGACGACTATGAGAAGTTCCCATGACAGTGTTCCCACATTGAGGAATTTAGAAAAATATTGTTGCCAGCAGCTGGCTTCAAGGACGGGATCTATGTGACTGCTAATCTCAAGGGGGTTGCTTTCCTGCAGGTGGGGTTGTTTTCTTGCAGTTGTTTGTCTGAGTACTTTTGACCAATAATCTTGTGTGAGACACTATCTGCCCCTGTTAACTTCGCTATAAAAGTCAGGCTATTCGGGTAATAAATGGCAGCATGATCTGACCATTCTAGTGTTTGTCGTGTTTTCGGCCATTCTTCATGCAACAAGCCAGGAATAACATTCCCCAACAGGTTTTTAGCTACCACTGCAGTGGTGGCTTGTGCCGCAGGATAACCCTCTACCCAAATGTGTTAGTTGATCCGTGATTACCAACAGATATTTATATCGTCCTACCTTTGGTAGTTCAGTAAATCCACCTGAATTCTCTCAAATGGTCGATATGCAATCCTTCTTCCTCCAGCAGGTGCTTGCCTAATCGCCTTCTTATTAACCTTTTGACACATTAAGCGTCCTTGGACGGTTTGTTTGGCTATCTCATATATTCCTACACACCCATAAAATTTTAGAAAATGATCACTCAGTGCTGTTATATATGGAGTGGTAATTCGTGATGAGAAAATGGTGGATATTAATAAAGAAGGGGGAGATTTGGGAGTGTGGCCATGGGGGTTGGAAAGCCCCATGGTAGAGATAACATTAGACTCTTAACGATGAGGCCATCAGGAATATAAAAGAGTTTAGAGGGAACAAAGAAGGGTGATTCAAGAGACTCCATGCAGTCTTGGGTTGCTTGTTCTCCAGCCATTAAGGCATGGAAGTTTCTGGGTGTTTGCTGTTGTTGTTATATTCAAAGTTGTTTGACCAATGAAAAGTTGTTTTGAAAAGAACTGCTGTGGAGAGAAGGGTATAAGAGGGGAGCCTGCCCTCAAGATAAAAAGAATAAAAGGCAACATGATGTGATGAAGTTATGTCATCAATAAAGAAGCAAAAAGAAGGAATGAAAAGGAACAGGCTAGAAGAACAGAGACCAGGATGGGAACAGGCACATTGATCGCCTCATGAAGATAGGTTCGGCCAAACTCAGCAAACTGCTCAGAGAAGCTCATACTGAAAGGCGCTGGAAATGGCCGCACCGGAGCTGGGAAGAAGCTCAAGCTGAGAGAAGCGGACCCGCACACACAAATGCCTCTCGCTGGTAAGCAGTTGCACATTATGGGGAATCATACGCCCTTAGAAACAAAGACTGTCCTGGTAACCTTACAGCTTATTCTCCTTATTAACAATTGGACAGTTTATGAGCCTGAAATATGGGACCAAACTGAGGTCAAGGTGTGGGACACTGAAAACGACAAGGTTGCAGTGGGATTGCTCGGCACCTGGCGAGCAGTTTCTGAGGCCTTAAACAGACATGTGGGACCACAGTCAGAAACGTGTGGCTTGCCAGATAGTGAGGGAGCTGCGGGCTCCTTTACTGATCCGACTGCTACGCCATGGGCCTCTCTGCTGCTACAGCCATCGAAGGCCTTTGCTGTTACGCCCTCTGCTGACCTGGACATGCCTTTTGACCCAGGCCTATTGGCCTTAAAAAGAAGATAGATATGCTTTTCTTCGATCTGGGAAGAACAGGATACATAAGGCCTGAAGACCGAGTTGCTTGACAACTTAAAGCGAGACATATTGTTCAAAAGGAATGGAAAATGGAGACTGTTGTTTGTAATCAAGAAAAGGAATGGAAAATGGAGACTGTTAAGTCATGGAACTTAAAGGATTGTTTGTTACCTTTTCTGATTGTATAGGCATACTCGGGTTTAGTATGTAAAACAATGTTCTGTATATTTAGAATGTTTAATGTTCATGTGTGCATGTTGGTGGAGCGTAGACTCCCCGCACAACCAACGTTGTTTACTTGCTTTTATACCTTTTATAGCTTTTATACCTTTTATAAATATTTGTTTTTTATACCTTTTATAAATATTTGTTTTATAAATATTACAAAATTCAGATTGAGTTGAGACTTCATTTATAACAATGCTTTCGTTTCCCAGTGGGTTTGTAGGTGTAACTGTAAAAGTTCCACGCAGTTATGTTGTAGTTCTGTTAGGGGTTCCCCATATAGAAATTGTGCAGGGCTCTGTGCAGCAGTTACTTTTAGTTCTAAATCAGGGGAGTCGATCGGGATGGCCTCATACTTCAGCATCCTACTATCAGTTAACCATTTTTCAGCCTTTTGCTGGAGTACTCCCCTAACATTATGTGGAGTATATACCCTCAGAGATGCCCTAAAAGTGACTTTTCTAGCTCCCTCAGTCAGTAAGGCAGTAGCCACAACTGCCTGTAAGCACACCGGCTACCCCGTACTCACAGGGTCTAATAGTTTGGAGCAATATCCCACAGGTTTCTTGATTCCTGCCCATTCTTGAGTTAGTACTCCATATGCAGTTTGCTTAGAAACATTTACAAATAAATAAAAGGGTCTTTCTAAATCTGGGAGGCTCAGCACTGGAGCTTCTATTAACGTTTTCTTGATCAACCTCAACTTTTCCTCATCTTCCTCGTTCCACTTAATTTTTTCTCCAGTCAATTTTTCATATAAAAACTTTGCCTTTTCACTAAACCCTTCAATCCAGGGCCTACAATATCCCAAGAGGCCGAGCAGTTGCCTCACTTCCTTCTTCGTTTTGGGTGATGATAGGGCTAGAATCCCAGATACCCTGTCAGGATCCAATTTTTTTTTTTTCTTTGGCTAAGCCAATGTCCTAAGTACCTTACTTCCTTTTCCACGAATTGTAATTTAGATTTTGATAACTTCAACCCTTTTTTCCCTAAGAAATTAAGTAATTCAATAGTGACTCTCTGGGTCTCTTTTTCAGTCTTACCGGCTATTAATAGGTCATCCACATATTGCAACAATTTCACTTCTCCCTTTACCTCAAAAAGTTGTAATATTTTTTCTAAGGTTTGGCCAAATAAATTTGGGGAATCAGTATATCCCTGAGTGAGTACGGTCCATCTGAGCTATTGTCGCCTTCCTGTTTCAGGGTCTTCCCATTCAAAGGCGAAGTAATTCCGAGACCCTTCACTTAATGGGCAGGCCCAGAAAGCATCCTTCAAATCTATTACACTATACCATTTATGCTGAAATGTTAGGTGGTTTAATAAAGTATATGGCTTCGCCACAACTGGGAATTTGGTTATGGTTCATTGATTCACAGCCCTAAGATCCTGAACCAACCTGTAAAAAATGGCTAAGTCCCAAATAGAATTACAATAAAAGTTAACAATTTATTAAGTGAATACAGGTAAGCAAACAGCGCTGGGTGCACCGCGAGTCTCTGCTCCACCAAGATGCATACCTGTTACATCAAGCAGCTGATTTTTATGCTCCTAGGCTCCTACATATTCATTACTACTTCTAAAAAAAACAGGGTTATTATAATTAGTTTCCGGAATCCAAACCCTCCCACTGGAGCATGCATATCAGTCTCCGGTGGTCCCTCTGGGGGTCTCTGGGGGTCTCTGGTGCTGAAGGCTCATAGTCTTCCTCCCTCTTGTCCTTCTCCTTTGTCCAACTTGGCTGTATGTCAGAGACTTGTGCAGCGTCCCCTGCAAGCTTTGTCTTTTAGTTGTTCTTCAGCTCTCCCCGTCTCCTTAATCTCCTGGCCAGATATCAGAGACTTGCATAGTGTCCCATGCAATAGTCATAATAGTTAGCAGTTATTCTGAAACCCCCCAGATATCAGAGACTTCAAGGAAAAGCCTACAAATACATTTCCCTTCAAGCCCTCTATTGACACAAATTGCTAAAACATTACTTTTCAAGATACAAGAACTATATACATTAACCACTCTGTTTTTCTTAGACTTGTGGTTATACAAGGGTATGTAAGACAGAAGGTCACATTCCTCATACCATGCGGCCCTAGCATTGTTCCATATTGACACGAATAAGATGAACACATTTCACAAACCTATATGATCCATCAGCCTTTTTTACCAGCAAAATGGGGGTATTATGTGGGGACATACATGGTTCAAGCATCCCCTTTTGGAGCAACCTGTCTATAACTGGTTTGAGTCCTCTTCTCCCCTCCAATGGGATTGGATATTGCCTAATCCTTATTGGCTGTTGCGGATCCATTATTTCTACTATCAAGGGTTCCATATCTAATTTTCCTGAATCTCCCTCTTGATACCATACTTGTGGGTCTATTTCTTCCTCATCTTCTTGGGTTAGGGTATATAGCTGAATTTTTAATTCTCCCCCCGGCTCTCGATTTCCAACCCTAATCTTATTATTAAGTCCCTTCCTAATAGATTGTGCTCAGTCTTAGGCACCAGCAAAAGGTCATTGAAACACAGTTTCTTTTCTGATTCTATTTCTATATTTTCCAATATAGGAACCTTAAAGGGCTCCTCTTTTGCTCCTACTACCATGGTATTCCTCTTTCCTTCCTTAACCCCTTTTGGTAATTTTCTAATAGTTGATTTCTCCGCTCCAGTATCTATCAAAAAATACACCTCTTCCCTCTGGGGACCTATTAATAATTTTATCAAGGGCTCATTCGATGTTCGGGTCCCCAAAAGATATAGCCCCTGACACCCCTAGTCTTCCTTAAACATTTCTTCATCCTGTTTCTTTTTTCTACAGTTCCTCTGGAGATCCCCCTTTTTGCCACAATTCTAACAGATAGGGATTCCATCTTGTTGTCCTTTTCATTTATCCTTCGGTTCTCTTTCACCCTGTTTTTTTCCTGATCCTTCCCTGCTTTCCTGTCCACTTGGTTTTTGACTTTCCCTTATTGCTACCACAAAAATATTTTCTTTTGCCTTCTGTTTTTCCCCATCTGTCCTCACATAGACCTTTTGCACTTCTCTCAATAATTCTTCTAATCCTTTTTCATGCCAATCATCAAGTTTCTCCAATTTCTTTTGGATGTCTTCCCAGGATTTTTCTACAAACTGGGTTCTCAACAGTGCCCCTCCTGCAGGGGAGTCAGGATCTATCCCCGAGTATATCTGAAGGCTTTTTCTCAGCCTGTCTAGCCATTCAGTTGGAAATTCTTCTCTACGCTGATACTCGTTAAAATTACGAGTATCAAAATTTATATTTTGTCCCCTTGGAACCGATTCCTTTATCCCTTGTATCATTAAGATCCCTCATGTTTTGCCTCCCCTGAGCAGCCTGATGATCCCAGTTAGGGTTGGTATTTGGCCATTTCACATCCCCTGGAGGACCTCCCTGATTTTGTCTTTCCCACAGTCTCATTCCCGCTTGCCTGATCATTCCTCTTTCTTCTATAGTGAAGAGGATTCCTTATATGGACTGCATTTCTTCCCAGGTATACGTGCTCGGACCTAGGAACTGGTCCAATCTTTCGGCAACTCCTAAAGGGTCATCTAAAAGGCTTCCCATTTCCTTCTTAAAATTTCTTACATCTGATGTGTTCAAAGGAACCACTACAAACCCTATTCCCCCCTGGTTCCTCCCAAGGGGTACCTCCCTCAAAGAGTAAAGACCTCCTAAATCGTCAGTCCAGCCTCGTGTTTCACTTTCCTCCCTTTCTGTGGCCCTTATCTTACTTCTAGTCCTTCATGCAGGAGGAGAGGGATAGAGAACAGGGGCCGTGGGCAATCGACTTTCAAAATGTGGCGGTTCTGGTTGCCATGAATAGGGAGGGGGTATATTATCCAGAGGTTCCCATTCTTCCATTCTTCCTTTCCCCTGTCAGTTCTTGTATTTAAAGTGAATATTTGTTTTGGGGGAAATGAGTTTGAGGCTCCTACCCATAGAGCCGCGTAATCGCTTTCTTCTTGGTTAAAAGGCTCCTTAGAGTTAACATAGCAGTTTAATGCCTGACATACCCAATCCTCAAAGGATCCAAAAACTGGCCAAAAAACATGTGGCCTTAAAGGTTCCTTTGGCCATTTTATCATACAAAATTGAGCCATTTTCTCTTTATTTTTTTTTCTTTCCTCAATTCCCAAACATCCCAATATTTTAACATTATCCCTAATGGGCTTTCTGGTGGAATGTCTGGGCTCTCTGAGTCTCCCAGGTCTGAGAATCTACTTTCCCCCAGACCCATCCTGGAACCTTCAAATAAGTTCCGAATCCCTGGAACCCTCAAAGAGGTTCCAAATCCCTGGAATCCTCAAAGAGGTTCCGAATCCACGGCCAAATCCCTGGAAGCTTAAAATAAGTTCCGAATCCCTGGAACCCTTAAAGAGGTTCCGAATCCCTGGCTGTGCCTGTGTCTGGAGGTGTTTTGCAAGTGGTTAACCCACCCACGAATTCCTAGACCAATCGCTTCGGTCCTTCACCGGCTGATCTCTCTCGCGGGAGATCAGAACCACAGTTAGAAGACCTCTGCACTCGCTTCGGAACTAAGTTCCATCTGTTACATATGGAGTGGTAATTCGTGTCAGAAAAATGGTTGATATTAATAAAGAAGGGGGAGATTTGGGAATGTGGCAATGGGGGTCGGAAAGCCTCATGGTTGGTGATAACATCAGACTCTTAACGATGAGGTCATCAGGAATGTAAAGAGTTTAGAGGAAACAAAGAAGGGTGATTGAGGCGACGCCCTGTCATCTGGGGTTGCTTGTTTTCCCCTCTGTTAAGGCACGGAAGTTGCTGGGGGGGTTGCTGGTTAGAACTGTTAACATTTATTGTTTAATGTTATATGATAATAATATTATTAGTGTGGTTTCAAGGGTTAACGAAATGCGGGAAAAGCAATCACGTTTTGTTGCTTTCGGGAACCTTGTGGTGGGCAGAGCATGTGCAGAAGAAGAGGGAGACAGTCGAAGCCGCTGCTGCAGTCTGGAACAAAAGGTTGCTAATGGTGATGGGAAACCGTGAGCCTTTCACCTACAACGACCACCACGAAGAGAATTATAATACGAAGCAGGGATAGGATATCCATATGTATAGGTGTACTCGGGTTTCTTGAAAATATGTAACAGTAATGTCCTATGTATATTTGGAAAGTTCGACGGGTGGGTGTGCGTGTTGGTAGAGCATAGACTCCCCGCGCACCCAGTGCTGTTTACTTGCCTTTTATAAATATTCTTTTATGTTACTAAATTCAGAGTTGAGACTTCATTTATAACATGTCTCAGTCACACCCTTACACACAGTCACACAGCCGAATCTCACCCAACCCAACTCACAAATCCTCTTCGTTTGGGTCTTCGCACGCAGAACTATGGGTCATGGAGGGAGAGCTCCTAGTTCTTTACTTGTCTCTTATGTTCGAAATCTTGTTGGACTCCAAAGCCGCTATCGGCAAGGGCCACTAGGTGGGGCACCTCCCTTTACCGGTCACAGACCCAAGATCCAAGAACGTCAACAATTTGTTATAAATTACAATGCAACTCAATCTGAATTTAGTAATATTTATAAAATATATGCATATGTATATCCTATCCCCGCTTCGTATTATAATTCTCTTTGTGGTGGTTGTTGGGGGTCGTGGGGATGAAGGCTCATGGTTCCCCCCCACCACCACCGCTAGCAACCTTTTGTTCCTGGATCTCATCCAGACTGCAGGTGCGACTTCGACTGTCTCCCTCTTCTTCTGCACGTGCTCTGCCCTCCACAAGGTTCCCGAAAGCAACAAAACGCGATTGCTTTTCCTGTGTTTCGTTAACCCTTGAAACCACTCTAATAATATGATTATCATATAACATTAAACAACAAATTTTAACAGTTCCAACCAGCAAATCCCCCAGCAGCTTCCATGCCTTAACAGTGGGAGAACAAGCAACCCCAGACAGCAAGGCGTCACCTTAATCACCCTTCTTTGTTCCCTCTAAACTCTTTCCATTCCTGATGGCCTCATCGTTAAGAGTCTGATGTTATCACCAACCATGGGGCTTGTCGACCCCCATGGCCACACTCCCACATCTCCCTGTTCTTTATTAATATCAGCCATCTTGACATGAATTATTATTCCATATATCACAATAAATGTCTCTGCAATTGTATTGTATGACTTTATGAATGCTCTGAGTAACTTTGGAACTTATGAACATATTTTACGTGTGTCAGATTTCCTATTCCTATGCTCTTTCCACATTTTTCCTTTGTTTCTTTAAGAAGAGAGTAATATGGACACCTTTCAAATTATATTTGGGGGTGAATAATTATCCGTGCCTAGCTCCAATTCAGCAAGTCCAGGGAGGGTTTTCTAGGTTCAATAGTGTGAGAAAAACTCTGTAGCCAATAAGTTAGGCTCAGGCAAGGATCTCAGTGAAGTAGTAATTTATTCGCAATTGCAAAGGTGGGTGTCCCACAAGCAGGAGCGCGCCTACTAGTTCCATAACACAGTTTATATACTTTTTTTTTTTTTTTTTTTTTCTCAAGGACCGGGACCCTCTCCTGTTTCCTCATTGACTGGGTAATCCAGGTTCACAACCTATCTGGTGCTCCACAGAGAATACATGTCTTTCAGTTGCTGGCTTGTTATAAGTCACATTTCTTTTGACTTTTATACTCTTTGAGGTGGTAATGTTTCTTACACAGTGATTTCCGCCTAGTTGCTCTAAGGGTTCTGGTTGTCTGCATTTTACAAGTTTGTCTGATAAGCTTTCTTATCACTGCAAGCATATCTCAATACCACATTCCTTCCCTCTAAACAATGTAATCTGCAAAACCAACATTTTTATTCCCACAATAGCACATTTCTCTTCCATAGACAGATATCCTCATGATATAACTAAAGATTTTCTAAAAAGACTTAGTGCTTTCTGTGCCAGAAACAAGCTCAGCTGCAACTACTCGATCTGCTCGAGGGTAGGAAGGCTCTGCAGGAGGATCTGGATAGGCTGCACCGATGGGCTGAGGTCAACTGCATGAAGTTTAACAAGGCCAAGTGCCGGGTCCTGCACCTGGGGCGCAATAACCCCAAGCAGAGCTACAGGCTGGGAGATGAGTGGTTGGAGAGCTGCCAGGCAGAGAAGGACCTGGGAGTGATGGTGGACAGTCGGCTGAATATGAGCCAGCAGTGTGCTCAGGTGGCCAAGAAGGCCAACGGCATCCTGGCTTGTATCAGAAACAGTGTGACCAGCAGGGCTAGGGAAGTGATCGTCCCCCTGTACTCGGCTCTGGTGAGGCCGCACCTCGAGTACTGTGTTCAGTTTTGGGCCCCTCGCTACAAGAAGGACATCGAGGTGCTTGAGCGGGTCCAAAGAAGGGCGACGAAGCTGGTGAGGGGCCTGGAGAACAAGTCCTACGAGGAGCGGCTGAGTGAGCTGGGCTTGTTCAGCCTGGAGAAGAGGAGGCTCAGGGGCGACCTTATCGCTCTCTACAGATACCTTAAAGGAGGCTGTAGAGAGGTGGGGGTTGGCCTGTTCTCCCACGTGCCTGGTGACAGGACGAGGGGGAATGGGCTAAAGTTGCGCCAGGGGAGTTTTAGGTTAGATGTTAGGAAGAACTTCTTTACTGAAAGGGTTGTTAGGCACTGGAACAGGCTGCCCAGGGAGGTGGTGGAGTCACCATCCCTGGAAGTCTTCAAAAGACGTTTAGATGTAGAGCTTAGGGATATGGTTTAGTGGGGACTGTTAGCGTTAGGTTAGAGGTTGGACTCGATGATCTTGAGGTCTCTTCCAACCTAGAAATTCTGTGATTCTGTGATTCTGTGAACTACTCTTATTTCCTATTTGGTAAATGTCTTGGCTGAAGTGACCTGATGTATGCTGAACATATGTTCAGCATAAGAAATGTGAGTATTAGTAGGAAACATAAGAACATCCTACCCAGAGAGTCATCACTCAAATAAAGATCCTGAGAGCAGATATACTGGGACTGGTATGGAAGGAGGTGTGAGAATTGCCTCTCTCAGCAGCAAGGAGCACTCATCCCTGATGAGTAGCAGTGAAGAGCTGCAAAGTTGTGCAGTTACAGCTGCATCAAACTGCAAGTGCACAGCACAGGTTCTGGGCAGGGAGGGATAAAGTTGTATGTGCAATTTAACCTACTGCCCCAATAACTTTGAAAAAAAGGCAAAGAACCTACGGATGCAGGAAGGAACAAAATCCTCAGGCTCTTTTTACTGCAAAGCAGTATTTCCATTAGCTAGTGTGGGAGTGTGGCCATGGGGGTCGATAAGCCCCATGGTTGGTGACAACATCAGACTCTTAACGATGAGGCCATCAGGAATGGAAAGAGTTTAGAGGGAACAAAGAAGGGTTATTCAGGAGATGCCTTGCCCTCTCAGGTTGCTTATTCTTGTGGACAGTTTTACAATACATGTGGACAGTTTTACCTCAGGGGTTTACAGGGCCATCAATTTATTTGGGCAAGTTCTAGAACAGATTTTGCAGCAATTCCAACCTCCTGAGAAGGTATTACTGTTACAAATATGTGGATGATCTTTTATTGTCAGGACAGGAGAAAACAGTTGTGAAGGAAGCTACTAACAAGCTGTCCAACTTTCTGGGAAAACAGGGCTTGGGAGTATTGAAAAATAAATTACAATATGTAGAAAAAGAAGTCAAGTATATAAGGCATCTAATGTCTGAGGGAGAAGGAAGAATAAATGCAGAGAGGATTCAGAGAGTTGTTGAAAACTAAGAAAGAACTAACAAGATAAAGTTTTTTTTTAAAGAATCAGGAGCCATGAAGTCCGAAGGAAAATGGATACTCCCTGATGGGAGAGAAATGTTGAATAAAGCACCAATGAGGCAAATATTAACTGTTTTACATCAAGACAGTCATTGGAAGGTGCAAGCAATGTGTGATGTTGTGCTAAGAAAGTATGTCTGTGTAGGAATATACACTTCAGCGAAGCACATATGCAGAGGATGTACCATATGTCAAAAGGTAAATAAAAAGGTCTTCTGTAAACCACCTAGAGGGGGACAGAAGCCAGGGATTAGACCGTTCCAAAGTATACAGGTAGACTTTACTGAGTTATCTAAAGTAGGGATACTGGATGGGTGTAAGCTTTCCCCTCGATATCTGCCACTATGAACACGGTGGCTAAGGTTATCACTGGAGCAAATATTCCCTACATATGGGATAGTTGAAAACATTGATTCAGATCAAGGAAGTCATTTCACTTCACAAGTACTGCAAGGATTAATGCAGGACTTAGAGACTGAATGGGATTTTCACACGCCCAGCATCTCTCCTCTTCTGGGAAGGTAGAGCAAATGAACCAGACGTTTAAGGCATGAAACTCCATGCATTGTTCTCCAGCATTTAAGGCATGAAACTTGCTGGGTGTTTGCTGGTTGCCGGGCAAAGTGGTATGACCGATGAAAAGTTGTTTTGAAAAGGACTGCTGTGGAAAGAAGGGTATAAGAGGGGAGCCTGTCCTCAAGATGAAAAAATGCAACACAATATAATGAAGTTATGTCATCAATAATGAAGTAAAAAAAAGGAATGAATAGGGACAGGCTAGCAGAAAAGGGACCAGGACAGGAACAGGAACACTGATCGCCTCATGAAGACAGGTTCAGCAAAAATGAGCAAACTGCTCAAAGAAGCTCCTATAGAAATTGTTGCGGTTTAACCTGGCCGGCAGCTAAACACCACAAAGCCGTTCGCTCACACTCCCTCTCTGGGATGGGGAAGAGAAATGGGAAAGTGAAGCCTGTGAGTTGAAATAAAGACAGTTTATTAAGACAGAAATAATAATAATAATAATGATGATGATGATGAGAATAGTACTACTAATAATAATGCGTACGAAACAAGTGATGCACAATGCAATTCCTCAGCACACACTGACCAATGCCCAGCCTAACCCTGAGCAGTCCAGCCCCCACACCCCAGCTAGCCACCCCTATATATTGTTTAGCATGACGTCAGATGGTATGGAATACCCCTTTGGCCAGTTTGGGTCAGCTGTTCTGGGTCTGTCCCCTCCCAGCTCTTGCTGCACCCCCAGCCTGACCACTGGCAGGACAGAGCGAGAAGCTAGAAGGTCCTTGGCTTAGTGTGAGCACTGCTCTGCAACAATTAAAACATCAGTGTGCTATAAACACTCCTCTCATCCTAATCCAAAACATAGCACCCTACCAGCTACTAGGAGGAATATTAACTCTGTCCTAACTGAAACCAGGACATCTATCCACACCTTACTCCATACCATTTACGTCATGCTGTACTGGGTCTGGCTGGAATGTTAACTTTCCCGGCAGCAGCCCATACAGTGCTGTACTCTGTACTTGTAGCTGGAACAGCAGTGTTATCACACCAGTGTTGTGTCTACTGCTGAGCAGCACTGGCACAGCATTGGGCCTTTCTCTAACCCTCCTAGGGGGTGGGCAAAAAGTGAGGAGAGAAACATCACTAGGGCAGCTGACCTAAACCAATCAAAGGGATATTCCATACCATGTGATGTCACACTCAGCAATAAAAGGTGGAAACAGGAAGAAGAGGGGAGGGGTGGGCTCTCGTTGAGAAGACGTCGGTCCTCCTCTCGAACACTGGCTGCATGCGTTGAGGCCTTGCTTCAAGGACGTGGTCAATCATCGCTCATTTGTGGGAAGTAGAGAGTAATTTCTTTCCTCTGGACTTCCATATAGCCTTCATTTATTTTGTTTGTTTGTATTCTTCCCTTCTTATTTTCCCTTTTCCCCTCCCTTTTCCCCTTTCCCTTTTTATTTCCCCTTAGTTAAATTGTTTAGTTCATAATAATCCTTATTTAATTATTATAATTATTTCCCTTGAATTAAATTATCCTTATCTCAACCCGTGAGTTGTTCTTTGCTTTACTTCTCCCCCTCCTCATCTAAAGGAGGGGGAGTGAGAGAGCGGTTGTGAGGTTTAGCTGCCCAGCACGGTAAAACCACCACAACGGCTCATAGTCTTCCTCCCAGGCTTTTTTTCTTGTCCTTCTCCTTTGTCCATCTTGGACGGATGTCAAAGACTTGTGCAGCGTCCCCTGCAAGCTTCGTCTTTTAGTCATCCTTCAGCTTTCCCCTTCTCCTTAATGTCTTGGCCAGATATCAGAGACTTGCATAGTGTCCTATACAACAGTCATAATAGTTAGCAGTTATTCTGAAACCCCCCCCAGATATCAGAGACTCAAGGTTTGCCCTTCAAGCTCTCTATTGACAAGAAATTCTAAAACATTCCTCACAATGGCTGAAATATAAATATGGAGAGACCTGGCAGATTGATTACATCACACTCCCTCAAACCCGTAACAACAAGCACCATGTACTTACAATGGTGGAAGCAACCACCGGATGGCTGGAAACATATCCTGTGCCCCATGCCACCGCCCGGAACACTATCCTGGGCCTTGAAAAACAAGTCCTATGGTGACATGGCACCCCAGAAAGAATAGAGTCAGACAATGGGACTCATTTCCGAAACAACCTTATAGACACTTGGGCCAAAGAGCATGGTATTGAGTGGGTGTATCACATCCCCTATCATGCACCAGCCTCCGGGAAAGTGGAACGATACAATGGCCTGTTAAAGACTACCCTGAAAGCAATGGGCGCTGGGACATTCAAAAATTGGGATACGCATTTGGCAAAAGCCACCTGGTTAGTCAATACTAGGGGATCTGCCAACTGAGCTGGACCTGCCCAATCCAACCTGTTACGTACTGTAGAAGGAGATAAAGTTCCTATTGTGCATGTAAGAAACATGCTGGGTAAGACAGTCTGGGTTACTCCTGCCTCAGGAAAAGGCAAACCCATTAGTGGAATTGCTTTTGCTCAGGGAACTGGATGCACTTGTTGGGTAATAGAAAAGAATGGGGAGGTCAGTGTGTACCTCAAGGGGATTTAATACTGGGTGAGAATAGCCCATGAGTTGAATTGTATAATGTTAATTATTATATAATACTGTATGTCATCACTACCATGACTACTATATACCCTAGATGAAAATGCTGATTAATTAGAATGTATGGGAAAGAGTGTAACCTGAGCATGTGTGGTGGTTTTACCGTGCTGGGCAGCTAAACCCCAGAACCGCTCTCTCACTCCCCCTCTTTTAGATGAGGAGGGGGAGAAGTAAAGCAAAGAACAACTCACGGGTTGAGATAAGGATAATTTAATTCAAGGGAAATAATTATAATAATTAAATAAAGACTACCATGAACTAAACAATTTAACTAAAGGGAAATAAAAAGGGGAAGGGGAAAAAGGGAGAGGGAAAGGGAAAAATAAAAAGAAGGGAGGAAAACAAACAAATAAAATAAATGAAGGCTATATGGAAGTGCAGAGGAAAGAAATTACTCTCTACTTCCCACAAATGAGCGATGATTGACCACGTCCTTGAAGCAGGGCCTCAACGCACATAGCCAGTGTTCGGGAGGAGGACCGATGTTTTCACAACGAGAGCCCACCCCTCCCCTCTTCTTCCTGTTTCCACCTTTTATTGCTGAGTGTGACATCACATGGTATGGAATATCCCTTTGATTGGTTTAGGTCAGCTGCCCTAGTGATGTTTCTCTCCTCACTTTTTGCCCACCCCCTAGGAGGGTTAGAGAAAGGCCCAATTTATTGGGCCTTTTATTTATTTATTTATTTATTTATTTATTTATTTATTTATTTATTTATTAAATTTATTTATTATTTTAATGTATTATTTTTTTTAATTTATTTATTTATTTTATTTATTGAGCCATTTATTACAATGTCAAGGGTCATCTCCGTAATTTTACCAGGTACTGACCAAAGACTGACAGGCCTGTAATTGCTTGAGTCTTCTTTCTTGCCGTTCTTGAAAATTGGTACATTTGTCAGCTTCCAGTCTACTGGGACTTCTCCAGATTCTCAAGACCTTTGAAAAATAATTGAGAGAGGTCCCACGATGATGTCAGCCAGCTCTTTAAGCACCCTGGGATGAATCCCATCCGGACCCATAGACTTGTATGGATCCAGGCGGAGCAGTAAATCCCGCACACATTGAGGGTCGGTTGGGAGTTTATCATCCCAGCTGTCACAGTCCTCCAGCTCAGGGCTCCCAGAGTCCCAAAGCCCATCATCAGTGTTGAAGATGGAGGCAAAGAAGGCATTAAACATCTCTGGTTTGCCTATATCCTTGTCTGTGAGGTGATCTTCCCCATCAAGTAGCAGACCTATGTTTTCTTTGGTCCTCCTTTTTCTGTTCACATATTAAAAAAATAATAAAAAAAACACAACTTTTTGTTGTCTCCTACAGACCTGGCCAGCTTCAACTCTAATTGGGCTTTGGCTGCATTAATTTTCTCCCTACAAATGCAAACAGCGTCCCTGTATTCCTTCCTCGTCGCCTGATCCTGCTTCCAGCAGCCATACATTTTCTTTTTCTGCCTAAGCTCCAGTAGAAGATCCCTGGTCAACCAGGCCAGCCTTCTGCCCCACCTGCTTGTCCTCCAGTATTTTGGGATTGCCTGATCCTGTGGTTTTAGGAGGCAGTGCTTAAAGACTGACCAGCACTGATGGACACCAATGCCTTCAAACGCAGCTTCCATTGCGCCCTTGCTGACTAGTTCCCTGAGCAGCCTGGAGTCTGCTTTCCCCATATCCAGGGCTGAAGTTTTGGTGGCAGTTTTCCTTCTGTCGCCATACATTATAAACTCAACCACTTCATGGTCAGTATGGCCGGGACGGCCACCAAATGCCATGTCCCCCACAAGACCCTCTCTGTTCTCCAGTAACAGATCTAGGAGGGTACCTTTCCTAGTTGGCTCCCTTAGCACTTGCACCAAGAAGTTGTCATCTAGGTGCTTTATGAACTTCCTGGACTTGCTCGTGTCAGCCGTGTGGTGATCCCAGTTGATGTCTGTCAAGTTGAAGTCCCCCATAAGGACAAGGAGAGTTGATCTCGAGGCATGTCTTAGTTCTGCAAAGAATACTTAATTGGCATTGTTGTTGTGGCCTGGTGGTCTGTAATAGACTACCACAACGACATCCCCTTTATTTGTTCGTCCCTTAATCCTTACCCAGAGGCTCTCAACTTTGCCATCCCCAACTTGAAGTTCCACACAATCCAGACCCTGCTTCACATACATTGCCCCCCCCCAACTTGCCTACCCTGCCTGTCCCTCCTGAAGTGCCTGTAACTATCTATTGCAACACACCAGCCACAGGACTCATCCCATCTGGTTTCGCTTATACCAATGATGTCATAGCTGTGGGACTGGGCCAAGACTTCTAGCTCATCTATTTTATTCCTCATACTGTGTGTGTTTGTGTAGAAGCACTTCAAATGCGCCTCCCTGAACGCAGCACCTTGTGGAGCAGACCGAAGGACCTCATTAGCACACGGTCCCTCTGATTCTAGCGCACTATGCCTTTGCTTATCACAGGCGGGCCTGGTTTTATCCCTTTCCCCCTTCAACTCTAGTTTAAAGACCTATCTATCAGCCCTGACAGCTCCTGAGGAAAAATCCTTACCCCTCTCTGAGAGAAGCACATCCCTTCTGGTACTAGCAGCCCTGTTGTCACATAGACCTTCCCATTATTGAAAAACCCAAAGTTCTGCCGGTTGCACCAGTCCTGAAGCCACGTATGTTGCCCCAGGGATGCAACAGACTTCCCTGGGGTTGGGTCCAGTCAGCATATGGGGCCTTCTGTCCCTTTCAGAAGGGAGTCCCCCATGACAATAACCCTTCTTTCTTTCTTGACAGAAGATGTAGTGATGCGGGGGGTAGGTTGCCTTGACTTAGGCACCCCTTCCAACTGGGACAGGCTTTCATCTACATCGTTTTGACTGACATGTTCTAGAGCTTCACAGCTGTTATATAAGGGTAGATGAGAAGGTGAGGTGGGCAGGGACAGAGCTCGCCTACCACCCCAAGCAGGAACCTGCTTCCATCCCCCCCCGTTGGCCTAGCTCCCCTCCTACTGCCTGGTGGGATGGGGGAACTTTTGTCTTCTGTGTAGCAGGAGACACTTGCGCTGTGGCAGGCTCATGAGTCTGTCTCACAGGTGGTAGAGTACACATTGAACAGTCAATTTCACTCTCTGACTCCGTGATGCTTCTGAGCCTGCTCACCTCCTCCCAAAGCTCCGCCACCAGGCTGAGCAATTCTTCAACCTGGGCACACCTCACACAGGCATACCCACTGCTTCTGCTGTTGGACACCGATAGAAGACTCAGGCACACCCTGCAGCCCAAGACCTGGATGGCTGCGTGTTTCCATGAGCCCTCTGTCTGAGTAGCCACATCAGTGACTGTGGCTGGAGAGGCCACAAGAAATGCAGAGGCCATGTTTTTCTGCCTGGTAGATACCATGGTCAGGCTCTTTGCGAGCAGGTTACAAGCACCGTTGGGAAAGACCACTGGAAAAGAGTGGCAGGGGGCCCTCCCTGCTCGCCCTGCCTGAGCAAACTGCCTTGCAAACTGCCACGCCCTGTTTGACTGTCCACCATGCCCCACCCTTCTGACGTGCTACGTCCTGTTTTGCCCGTCCTCATGTCCGTGTGCTCCCTAGGGGCTGCTTTTGAACGTCTGGGGAGGAGGCGCTGCTGGCTCCGCCTACACCTCGTCAGCTTCCCTCATGAGGTCTGCTGGGTCCTGGCAGCTCCCAAGGCTGCATCAAGTGGCCTCGATGCCGAAAAAAAGCCCTGTCTGCTTCGATCCCCTGCTCCGCTGCAGAACGCGTCTGCCCTGGAGCTGATCACCTGTTGTTTTTTCCCTGTTGTAATTTGAAGACAGTAATATCACTCTTTCCTTCCCTTTGTCTTTCTGCTCCCCAGCAATGACAGTACAGTTCATAAGCCATCGGTTCCCTGACTATTATGATCCAACTATAGGTAAGTAAAGATTATTATCTTCTTCATCCCTTTCAATCTCTCCACCTACTTGAGATTTCCATACCATGAGAAGCTGTTCCTAAATAACACCTATATAGAATCAAGATTTATAAATTTTAGATTAGATTTATTTTTGTGATGACAATTAAATTGTGTTGTGGTCATACCATAATCATTTCTTCCTGAATTATTTTATACAAGATCTCTTCAACAATATATTTGTAGCTTCATACTCTATAATTATTGCTGTCTGTGTAATTATAATTGCAGAATACAAAAAAAAAAAAAAAGAAAAAAAAAAGGTAAACAATCTTTCAGTGTACTATAGCTAAATAAGGTACAAACTCCAGTCTGGAGTGTGCTTTTTTTTTTTTTAATTATTATTTATTTGTATTATTATTATTATTTTAGTGCTGTTCTTCACTTTTAAACTTAGTTGACATTCTCTATAAAATTAGAGCACCGGTTAAATTTATTATACTTGAGTTGTTGTTTGGGATCCCATACTCTGCTAACTCCATTTGTTTTACTGGCATAATAACCTGAAATAATAATAAGTATTCACATGTGTTTGCAGTACCTGAAAATCATCATCTTTAGATGCTAACTATTACTTAATGGTTGAAGTACAAGGGGATAGTCAGAGCTGGAAACAAGATCTGGGATGAAGCTCAACCATTCTGTGACTCTGTGATGTCTATAACCTCTCTCTATATATATATAACCTCTATAATGATACTGCGTGACTAAGTAGAGCAGCTAATGATAGGATTTCTCTTAATTTATTATTACCATAGTATTCCACATTCCCTGAATGTGGAATACTATGAATTACTCCTGGTAAGTGGTGGTATTTCAGTGAAGAAAAAAAAAAAGTATAAACTCTTCACACCGCTAGTAATTTTATAGCCATTAAAATGTATACAAAATAAAAATTAGTTGTATCAACTCTAAGGAAAGCAAAACTAATAGGGAATTGCTACAAATTAATTTGTTGCAATCAGGAAAAATAAATAAGTTGATTTAATTGGAAAGAGGAAAATTAGTAGTTATGGACACCATTAAGTTATGTGCATACACCCATCTTTATTACTATCTACCTGCCATCTTTATTTATCTATATATTGCATCTTGTCATAATCTTAACTTATTGGTCTCTAGATACTACCACAGTATGAATAATAAATAATCATAAAGAGAAGGAAAGCTTATGATGCATCGTAAGTACATTCTGCAGGAATGCCTAGAGGACCTAATCAGGATGAAGGTCTCCTTGAATAAAAGACAGCTTCCACTCAATAAAACCAACACTCTAAATAGAAGAAGAGAGAGGGAGATAGAAAACAGAGAAATGAAATATTGAATTCAAACTTACACAGCTGGCTACAGGGAGAACTGGAAGTATGACTCAAGTTTTATCTGTTCAGCATTTCTGTCTAACATGCTAAGGACATCTTGAAAAAGGCTCATTTTCTGTTCATGCTCTAAAATGTGCTAAACGGCAGAGTATAATCTTGGGCTAAGTATATATCTTTCCTGCTGGATAAATTTATGGTGTGATCCCTCAAAATTGGATATTAACAAACAAAACAAACAAAAAAACACAAATAGAAAGAATCATTTGTTAACTTACCTGTAATAACAAATAAATGCGTTTAAAAATCTCTGTACACCAAAAATGTTAGTATCGTTGAGAATTTTATTACTTTTGAGGCTGTAATAAATGGCTCAGTCTTCAAAATAGGACTATAATCAAAGTTTACCATTTATTAAAGGAATAGAGGTAAGCAAACAGCGCTGGGTGCGCCAGGAGTCTCTGTTCCACCAGGACGCACACCAGTTACATCAAGCAGCTGATTTTTATGTTCCTAGGCTGATACATATTCATTACTACTTCTAAAAAAAACCAGGGTTATTATAATTAGTTTCCGGAATCCAAACCCTCCTACTGGAGCATGCATATCAGTCTCCAGTGGTCCCTCTGGGGGTCTCTGGTGCTGAAGGCTCATAGTCTTCCTCCCTCTTGTCCTTCTCCTTTGTCCAACTTGGCTGTATGTCAGAGACTTTGCAGCGTCCCCTGCAAGCTTTGTCTTTTAGTTGTTCTTCAGCTCTCCCCGTCTCCTTAATCTCCTGGCCAGATATCAGAGACTTGCATAGTGTCCCATGCAATAGTCATAATAGTTAGCAGTTATTCTGAAATCCCCCAGATATCAGAGACTTCAAGGAAAAGCCTACAAATACATTTCCCTTCAAGCTCTCTATTGACACGAGTTGCTAAAACATTCCTTTGCAAGATACAAGAACTATATACATTAACTACTCTGTTTTTCTTAGACTTGTGGTTATACAAGGGTATGTAAGACAGAAGGTCACATTCCTCATACCATGCGGCCCTAGCACTGTTCCATACTGACACCAATTAGATGAACATATCTCACAATCCCCCATCTTCTTTTTCATGGCATTGATTCGTGTTTTCCTTTCTAATCAAGTCAATACTTGCCGAATTGATACCAACTAATACCAATTATGGATCTTTATTTAGTTTTATTATCATCAGAGAATGGGTTTTCTCTTTCCCTGTCTCTGGGTCAACAGGTACCGCAGATATTTGCATTCCTTTTTTAACCAAGTGTATTAGTCTGGTAATATTAAACATGGAATTATTAACAATCCTCCACATATCCCCAGTACAACCATCCTTATTTTAGCAAACCAATCACCACCCATAAAGCCCCCTTCCATAATCCTCTTAGATCGATTCCATTCCAAATTTGAACTGGGACATGTGCAATTTTCTTCATTTCCTTTACAAGTTCATTTACAGCTTTTCCTTCTGTTATGGTTTAACCCAGTGGGCAGCTAAACAACACACGGCTGCTCGCTCACCTCCCCCCCTCCTTCTCTGGGATGGGAGAGAGAAATGGGAAAGGGAAGGCTGTGAGTTGAGATAAAGACAAGAAAATAATAATAACAATAATAGTAATGACAATAATGATGATTATAATACTACTAGTAATAAAGTGTACGAAACAAGTGATGCACAATGCAATTGCTCACCACCTGCTTTCCGATGCCCAGCCTAACCTCGAGTAGTCCGGCCCTCCTCCCAGCTCTTGTTGCACCCCCAGCCTGGCCGCTGGCAGGACAGAGTGAGAAGCTGAAACGTCCTTGGCTTGGTGTAAGCACTGCTCTGCAACAATTAAAACATCAGCATATTATCAGCACTCTTCTCATCCTAAGCCAAAACATAACATTCTACCAGCTACTAGGAAGAAAAACCCTTTTTATCAATCTTTAAACAGCAATTACTAAAGCTAAATTTTCCACAGACTTCTCCTTCTTGTGCTAGTAAATAATCCAAAGCTAAGCGATTTTGATACAAAGCAGTTCTCATCTTGGTATTTTGTTTTGCAATTAATCCAAGTGCATCTCTGGTTTTATTTATAACTATTTCTATTACAGCTAGTAACCTAATTATTCTATTAAGTATATATATATACTGGGGTTCTATAGGCCCAGGATCCGTCTTTTGCCCACGTAGCTGGATCATAATAGGCAAACGCCTTCAATCAAGGGGTTGGGACCGCTTTCAGGGTCGATTCAGGCTTGTGTTACCGTTCGGCCTGTCGGGGTGATCCAGCTCCTGGAAAACGAATCACAGTTTTATATAGGTTTAAAAAAAAGAGATTTTTATGTTATTTTCTTGGGACAACCTGACCTTAGTGTGGGAGAAGTCTGGTCGAGTCCCTCTCACTCGGCATTCAATACCCATAGGGGTTGCCTCCCTCGGTAGACCATACACACCGCAGTGGAGGGTCCCGCCCTGGTCTTGCCTTCTCCCTTTCCTCCCTTCAGGCTTGTCCTCTTTATCTGGTGCCCTTAATTCATGCAGAGCCTCGTTGCCAGAATATTAGTTCTTCTTTAGCTTTAATTTCAGTTCCCCAGGAGCGGACTCAACCCTCCAAGATTCGGTAGTTACTGGTCCTTTTATTCTGGATGCGTGGGTCCAACCCCTTTCTGCTGTTCTCACAGCTGTTTCAGTAGTCAGTAAAACAAGGTACAGCCCCTCACATCGGGGGTTCAGTGATTCTTCCCTCCCGTGGCTGCTTGTTGAAAAACTTTCTTTTTTATCTTCTGACAAGTTAAGCAACGGTTATGTAATTTGCTTTGCCGTATGGCCCTTTCCAGGTTCCTGTAGCAGGATTCATCTGATAGCCATGGCTACATTCACATTTGTAGCCACCTTTCAGGTTGATACAGATTTGACTACAGATACCAGTGTTTTGGCATTCATCAATATCTCCGCAGTTTCTCTTGTCTACAAACTCAAAACCCAGCTGGACAGTCACATTCATGTATGTTGCATTCCTTCAGGGGCTCATCACCCCAGTCCTTGCAGTCTCTCTGCCGGTTACACACTTTATTGATATCTATGCATTCTCCACTTCTGCACTTGAATTTGCCAGGTCCAGAGCACTGAACAACATTGTTACAGTTTGCTTCATCAGTGCCTTCCAGACAGTCTCTCACACCACTGCACTGCCTTCTCCCATGGAAACAGTTCCCATCTTCACATCTGAACTGGTCTGGCCTTCAGGTCCGAGAAGGGCAGTTAATTTCATCACTTCCATCCTTGCAATCAGGATCTCTGTCACATCGCCACTTCTTGTAGATACATTCACCTTAGCCGCACTGCACCTCACTCACAGAACACTTCACCGGAGGTGCAGGCTGGCAGCCACACTGCTCCAAAGATTTATCCAAGTGGTCGGAGCAGTCAACTTGACCATTGCAGACAAAGCTTTTTGGAAATACATTGCCCACTACTGCATGTGAACTCTGCTGCACTACAAGTCACACTGCCACAATTCTCTTCATCTTCTCCACTGTCACAGTCTCTTTCACCATCACTGGGTTGACTGAGGACCACAGCTGATTTCATTTACCTGGCATGTTCTCATATGACACAGCTCAGCACTCTTGTCAGACCCATTTTCACAGTCTGGATCCCCATCACACTGCTATCTGTTTGGCACACACTGACCACTGTTGCACACAAAGTCAGGTTCAGCACTGTCCTGGTTTCAGTTAGCACAGAATTAATTTTCTTCCTAGTAGCTGGTGGAATGCTGTGTTTTGACTTAGGATGAGAAGAGTGCTGCTAACACCCCGATGCTTTAATTGTTGCAGAGCAGTGCTTATACTAAGCCAAGGACATCTCAGCCTTTTGCTCTGTCCTGCCAACGGGCAGGCTGGGGGTGCAGTAAGAGCTGGGAGGGGACAGACCCAGGACAGGTGACCCAAACTAGCCAAAGGGGTATTCCATACCATCTGACGTCATGCTAAACAATATATAGGGGTGGCTAGCCGGGGGGAGGGGGCCGGACTGCTCGGGGTTAGGCTGGGCATCGGTCAGCGAGTGGTGAGCAATTGCATTGTGCATCACTTGTTTGTACATACTATTATTACTTTCGTATTATCATCATTGTATCATTATTATTATTATTGTTATTATGATTTTTGTTATTATTATTTTCCTGTCTTATTAAACTGTCTTTATCTCAACTCACGGGCTTCACTTTCCATTTCTCTCCCCCGTCCCAGAGAGGGAGGGGGGAGGGTGAGCGAACGGCTGCGTGGTGTTTAGCTGCCGGCCGGGTTAAACCACGACAAGCACACGTCTTCTTCACGCAAGCACTCTCATCACTGCCATCTAAGCAGTCTTCACATTTTACTCTAGCACTGTTGGCAGCAGTGCACAGGCAGGCGAAGGCGAGCAGCAGGCAGAGTGCCCCGTAGCGCGGCAGCGCCCACCACCGCCCCGCACCGTCACCTGTGTCACTTATACTACTCCTATTACCCATGCTGTTAGTGTCAATGGCATCCTCCTGGTACCATTTCTGTCTTTGTCACCCCTTACTCTCCCCCTTTTCTTTTTGCCACTGACCATTCACCACAAATGGATGAGACACATGATTACTAGTTAGGAAAGAGAGTGTAACGTCTGCTATACGGCTGCAGGCAGCGCCAGCTGCAACCGTAGAAGCTGTTTGTGAAAGAGCCTGCCGGTGGTCATTTGGCAGTGTAATCTGTGTCTCTGCACTCCTGCCCCGCAATAGAGCTAAGTCATCATTAGTAATAGTTATAACACCGATCTGGGGACGAATAGTCTTTTTTGCATTGCAAAATAAACCTTTTATAAAAAGAATGCTAGAGTGAAGCAGCACAGCTCAGCACAGCTGCCGCTGCCTCCATGGTTACGTCAGACAGGCTGCAGGGTCCTGATGTCCGCCCCTCTGCTATGTGCCAACTCGCCACACGGTGAGGGTCGGCTGCTGTTGTCCACTGACGCCTCTGGTCTCCCGTAGCAACTCGATCTCGGATGTCCCGCGTCGCACCGCAATTACTTCAATTCCCCGCGTTTTCCGGCTTCTGTCCGGTCTATTCTGTGTCTCTCAGAGCCGTCCGTGGCTCTGAAGCGTCTCTCAGGGCTCTCTCCGTCCAGCGGTAGTCCCTCCGTAGTGTCTCGTAGTCTCCCGGCGCCGCTCCAGGCTCTCGGCGCCGCTCCGGTCTCTTGGCCTGTGCAGGTCTCAGCGAGTCCGGGTCTCAGCGAGTCCAGGTCTCGGCCTGTGTGGGCCTCAGCCTGTTCGGGTCTCATATGTTGCAGGAAACACGGCCGAAAGCACAATAGAGTCAGATCATGCTCCTGCCTTTTTCTTGTCACAGTCAAAACATTTAAGAGCAAAAATAGGATACACAAGATACACCGCCAGGCCCATATATTAGGTGTTTAGCTGCCGGCCGGGTTAAACCACGACAGTCTTTTTGGCGCCCAACGTGGGGCTCGAAAGGTTGAGATAACGGCAGATCTGATCAGAGTGTGTTAAACTAAAATTGGTGTAAGGATTAGACCTGCTTAATAGTCACCTGTCATGATGCTGATTGCTTTAATCTCAACTCTGCTGCGCCTGTTTTCCAAATTGAGTATTATAGTACATTATTTTCCGTATTTGCTCTCTGTAGTGTTGTTTATCCTCTCCGGGCCCTGGTTTCAGATCATTATGGTACTGAGTGTTATAGCAATGGCTTATGAGACGATAAGATATCTGGTCATGACTCTAACTTGGTATTTATACTCAGTAACATCGTGGACTCTGTACTTTGGAAACAGTATCTTGGGAACTATTAGCAATTATACCTATTGTTTTTCTCCATTAGAGAGTCAATCTGTGGAGGGGAAAGGGGAAGATATTTTTTCTTACTTGATTACTCTCCCTTTCTCCTTCACCACCCCTGTATCCTCCTGGATCACTCTGCCTTCCTCCTTCACCACCCTCTTATCCCCTGAGCTTGTCAAAATAGCTCTCCAAGATATTGAATATTCTTGGGATACTCAGAACACCATAGTCTTGTTGTTCTGCCTCCTGAATGCACTTCAGATTCTGCTTAAAGTTAAACAACTACTTAGGAAGCTCATCCGGAGATCTGCCCGGAGGCAGTATAGTTGTGGGTGGCAGGGAGTATGGGTGGATATGGGCAGGCATCTAGAGCAGTTGGCACCCCCAGTGTCTTGGAAATTCACCCCTGAACAATGGCAAAATCCTCAAAAACTGGCAGAATGCTTGAAAAAAAGGTGTCATGATTCTGGCAGTTCCAAAGTAACACAAATCATTGTAACGTGCTGGGGCCTGGCTCATGCCTATCGAGCTGCCATTGATACTGCTATCAACTTAGTGACAGACCCTGCGGCCACTCCAAGCCCTGTGACAGATCCAACGGCCACTGTGACCCCTACGGTGGACTCTGCAGCCACTCCAGATCCAGTTCCTGCAGCCGCTCCAGTCCCAGCTCCTGCAGCCGCTCCAGTCCCAGCTCCTGCAGCCGCTCCAGTCCCAGTTCCTGCAGTCGCTCCAGTCCCAGCTCCTGCAGCCGCTCCAGTCCCAGCTCCTGCAGCCGCTCTAGTCCCAGCTCCTGCAGCCGCTCCAGTCCCAGCTCCTGCAGCTGCTCCAGTCCCAGCTCCTGCAGCCGTTCCAGTCCCAGCTCCTGCAGCCGTTCCAGTCCCAGCTCCTGCAGCCGCTCCAGTCCCAGCTCCTGCAGTCGCTCCAATCCCAGCTCCTGCAGCCGCTCCAGCTCCAGCTCCTGCCGCTACTCCAGTCCCAGCTCCTGCAACTGCTCCAGCTCCAGCTCCTGCAGCCGCTCCAGTCCCAGCTCCTGCAGCCGCTCCAGCTCCAGCTCCTGCAACCGCTCCAGCTTCTGCAGCCGCTCCAGCTCCTGTGGCCGTGTCAGAGAAACGAGCTGTAGCAGTGCAAGTTGATCCTGCAGAGGGTATTCCAACCCCTGTAACGGGGTCAGAGAAACGAGCTGTAGCAGTGCAAGTTGATCCTGCAGAGGGTATTCCAACCCCTGTAACGGGGTCAGAGAAACGAGCAGTAGCAGTGCAAGCTGCCCCTGTAGAGAAGGTGAAAAAATGGTATAGAGATTCAGGTCTTTTAGAACGCAGAGAGTCTTCTGCCAATCCAGGTAAGGCTTCTGCCAAATCTAAGTATAGAGATGACGAAGATGACGACGACGCTGGGCCATCAAGGATTCAGGAGGAGGAAGATGAGGATGTCGAAAAATCAACAGTAACTACCCGAAGCCTAAACGAGCGCGAGCTACGAGATGTGCGAAAAGATTTTGGTCGCTGTATGGGTGAGCAGCTTGTCACCTGGCTGCTCCGGTGCTGGGACTCTGGAGCCAATTGTGTGGAATTAGACGGCAGGGAAGCCAAGCGGCTGGGATCCCTTGCTCGAGACGCCGGCATTGACAAAGCAATTGCAGATGGAGCACAATCCACCAGCCTCTGGAGGCGTCTCCTCTCAGCTGTGAGGGAAAGGTATCCCTTCAAGGAAGAACTTTTATGTCTACCAGGCAAGTGGACCACTATGGAGAAGGGAATCCAGTACCTGAGGGAATTAGCCGTACGGGAAGTGATTTATGAGGATCCAGACCTCAGACAAACATCCAAAGACCCAGATGAAGTCAGGTGTACACGACCCATGTGGCGGAAGTTTGTACGGAGTGCACCATCATCATATGCCAGCTCATTGGCAATAATGGCCTGGAAAGAGGATGAGGAACCCACAGTGGATGAAGCGGCTAAACAACTCCGGCAGTACGAAGAAAGTCTCTCCTCTTCCTTACAGGCCTGCGTCTCAGCTGTGGAGAAACTTTCTGAAAAGGTTCACCAACTTGAAGAGAATCTATCGTCCTCCCCACCTGAACCAACCAGTGTCCACCGACCAAAAGAGAACGCCTGGGAGAAACTTTCTGAAAAGGTTCACCAGCTTGAAGAGAGATTATTCTCCTCCGCACCTGTACAAAGCAGTGTCTCAGCTGTTAGGGGTAGGCGTTCACCCACACAAGGAAGACGATATGGTGGGTACTCACCCCGTGCCACCCTGTGGTTTTACTTACGAGACCATGGAGAGGACATGAGAAAATGGGATGGAAAATCTACCGCGACCCTAGAGGCACGGGTACGTGAGTTGCAAAAGAAAACAATCAGGAAAAAGGGATTCTCCGAAAAGTTTGCTGCTCCAACTTCCAGCAGACAGTCCTTCAAACACAGAAACAAAGAAGATGCTGAACAGGATTAGGGGGGCCCTGCCTCCAGCCAGGGGGAGGAAAGGGACAATCGAGTTTATTGGACTGTGTGGATTCGATGGCCTGGCACATCACGCGCACAGAAGTATAAGGCTTTAGTAGACACCGGTGCACAATGTACTATAATGCCATCGAGCTATAAAGGGCCAGAGCCCATCTGTATTTGTGGAGTGACAGGGGGATCTCAGCAGTTGACTGTATTGGAGGCTGAAGTGAGTCTGACTGGGAATGAGTGGGAAAAGCACCGCATTGTGACTGGCCCGGATGCTCCATGTATCCTTGGCATAGACTATCTTAGAAGAGGATATTGCAAGGACCCAAAAGGGTTCCGGTGGGCTTTTGGTATAGCTGCCTTAGAGACAGAGGGCATTAAACAATTATCTACCTTGCCTGGTCTCTCAGAGGACCCCTCTGTTGTGGGGTTGCTGAGGGTCGAAGAACAGCAAGTGCCAATCGCTACCACAACTGTGCACCGGCGACAATATCGCACTAACCGAGACTCCCTGATTCCCATCCATAAGCTAATTCGTCAATTGGAGAGCCAAGGAGTGATCAGCAAGACCCATTCACCTTTCAATAGTCCCATATGGCCAGTGCGAAAGTCTAATGGCGAGTGGAGACTAACAGTGGACTATCGCGGCCTGAACGAAGTCACGCCACCACTGAGTGCTGCAGTGCCGGACATGCTCGAACTTCAGTATGAACTTGAATCGAAGGCAGCCAAGTGGTACGCCACAATTGATATCGCTAATGCATTTTTCTCCATCCCTCTAGCAGCAGAGTGCAGGCCACAATTTGCCTTCACTTGGAAGGGAGTCCAATATACTTGGAATAGGCTGCCCCAGGGGTGGAAACACAGCCCTACCATTTGCCATGGGCTGATCCAGTCTGCGCTAGAGCAGGGGGAAGCTCCTGAACACCTGCAGTACATCGATGACATTATTGTGTGGGGTGACACAGCAGAGGAAGTTTTCGAGAAAGGGAAGAAAATAGTCCAAATCCTTCTGAAAGCCGGTTTTGCCATAAAACAAAATAAAGTCAAAGGACCTGCACGAGAGATCCAGTTTTTAGGAATAAAATGGCAAGATGGACGTCGTCAAATCCCAATGGATGTGATCAACAAAATAACAGCTATGTCTCCACCAACTAGCAAAAAAGAAACACAGACTTTCCTAGGTGTTGTGGGGTTTTGGAGAATGCACATCCCAAATTACAGTCTGATTGTAAACCCGCTCTACCAAGTAACCCGTAAGAAGAATGAGTTTGAATGGGGCCCTGAGCAACGACAAGCCTTTGAACAAATCAAGCAGGAAATAGTCCATGCAGTAGCCCTTGGGCCAGTTCGAACAGGACCAGATGTAAAGAATGTGCTCTACACTGCAGCCGGGGAGAACGGCCCCACCTGGAGCCTCTGGCAGAAAGAACCTGGGGAAACTCGAGGGCGGCCTCTGGGGTTTTGGAGTCGGGGATACAGAGGATCTGAGGCCCGCTATACTCCAACTGAAAAGGAGATATTGGCAGCATATGAAGGAGTTCGATCTGCTTCGGAGGTGGTCGGTACTGAAGCGCAGCTCCTCCTAGCACCCCGATTGCCGGTACTAGGCTGGATGTTCAAGGGAAGGGTCCCCTCTACGCATCATGCAACTGATGCTACATGGAGCAAGTGGGTTGCACTGATTACTCAGCGGGCTCGAATAGGAAACCCCAGTCGCCCAGGAATATTGGAAGTGATCATGGACTGGCCAGAAGGCAAATACTTTGGGATATCATCAGAGGAGGAGGTGGGTCGTGCTGAAGAAGCCCCACTGTACAACCAGTTGCCAGAGAATGAAAAAAAATATGCCCTGTTCACTGATGGGTCCTGTCGTATTGTGGGGAAGCATCGGAGATGGAAGGCTGCTGTATGGAGTCCTATGCGACGAGTTGCAGAAGCTGCTGAGGGAGAAGGTGAATCAAGTCAGTTTGCAGAAGTGAAGGCCATTCAGCTGGCTTTAGACATTGCTGAACGAGAAAAATGGCCAGTTCTCTATCTCTACACCGATTCATGGATGGTAGCAAATGCCCTGTGGGGATGGTTACAGCAATGGAAGCAAAACAACTGGCAGCGCAGGGGCAAACCCATCTGGGCTGCTGCATTGTGGCAAGATATTGCTGCTCGGGTAGAGAACCTGGCTGTGAAAGTACGCCATGTAGATGCTCATGTGCCCAAGAATCGGGCTACTGAAGAACATCAAAACAACCAGCAGGTGGATCAGGCTGCTAAGATTGAAGTAGCTCAGGTGGACCTGGATTGGCAGCATAAAGGTGAATTATTTATAGCCCGATGGGCCCATGACACCTCAGGCCATCAAGGTAGAGACGCAACATACAGATGGGCTCGTGATCGAGGGGTGGACCTGACCATGGACGCTATAGCACAGGTAATTCATGACTGTGAAACATGTGCTGCAATCAAGCAAGCCAAACGGTCAAAGCCTCTTTGGTATGGAGGACGATGGCTGAAATATAAATATGGAGAGGCCTGGCAGATTGATTACATCACACTCCCTCAAACTCGCAATGGCAAGCGCCACGTACTTACAATGGTGGAAGCAACCACCGGATGGCTGGAAACATATCCTGTGCCTCATGCCACCGCCCGGAACACCATCCTGGGCCTTGAAAAGCAAGTCCTATGGCGACATGGCACCCCAGAAAGAATAGAGTCAGACAATGGGACTCATTTCCGAGACAACCTTATAGACACTTGGGCCAAAGAGCATGGTATTGAGTGGGTGTATCACATCCCCTATCATGCACCAGCCTCCGGGAAAGTGGAACGATACAATGGCCTGTTAAAGACTACCTTGAAAGCAATGGGCGCTGGGACGTTCAAAAACTGCGATACGCATTTGGCAAAGGCCACCTGGTTAGTCAATACTAGGGGATCTACCAACCGAACTGGACCTGCCCAATCAAACCTGTTACGTACTGTAGATGGGGATAAAGTTCCTGTAGTGCATGTAAAAAATATGCTGGGTAAAACAGTCTGGGCTACTCCTGCCTCGGGAAAAGGCAAACCTATTCGTGGAATTGTTTTCGCTCAGGGACCTGGATACACTTGGTGGGTGATGCAAAAGAACGGAGAGGTGCGGTGTGTACCTCAAGGAGATTTAATACTGGGTGAGAATAGCCCATGAACTGAATTGTACCATGTTAAATAGTATATTATACTGTATGTTATCACTACCATGATTACTATAGGTGACTAATTAGAATGTATGGAAAAGAGTGTAACCTGAGCATGACATAAATGGTATGGAATAAGGGGTGGATAGATGTCCTGGTTTCAGTTAGCACAGAATTAATTTTCTTCCTAGTAGCTGGTGGAATGCTGTGTTTTGGCTTAGGATGAGAAGAGTGCTGATAACACCCCGATGCTTTAATTGTTGCAGAGCAGTGCTTATACTAAGCCAAGGACATCTCAGCCTTTTGCTCTGTCCTGCCAACGGGCAGGCTGGGGGTGCAGTAAGAGCTGGGAGGGGACAGACCCAGGACAGGTGACCCAAACTAGCCAAAGGGGTATTCCATACCATCTGACGTCATGCTAAACAATATATAGGGGTGGCTAGCCGGGGGGAGGGGGCCGGACTGCTCGGGGTTAGGCTGGGCATCGGTCAGCGAGTGGTGAGCAATTGCATTGTGCATCACTTGTTTGTACATACTATTATTACTTTCGTATTATCATCATTGTATCATTATTATTATTATTGTTATTATGATTTTTGTTATTATTATTTTCCTGTCTTATTAAACTGTCTTTATCTCAACTCACGGGCTTCACTTTCCATTTCTCTCCCCCATCCCAGAGAGGGAGGGGGGAGGGTGAGCGAACGGCTGTGTGGTGTTTAGCTGCCGGCCGGGTTAAACCACGACAAGCACACGTCTTCTTCACGCAAGCACTCTCATCACTGCCATCTAAGCAGTCTTCACATTTTACTCTAGCACTGTTGGCAGCAGTGCACAGGCAGGCGAAGGCGAGCAGCAGGCAGAGTGCCCCGTAGCGCGGCAGCGCCCACCACCGCCCCGCACCGTCACCTGTGTCACTTATACTACTCCTATTACCCATGCTGTTAGTGTCAATGGCATCCTCCTGGTACCATTTCTGTCTTTGTCACCCCTTACTCTCCCCCTTTTCTTTTTGCCACTGACCATTCACCACAAATGGATGAGACACATGATTACTAGTTAGGAAAGAGAGTGTAACGTCTGCTATACGGCTGCAGGCAGCGCCAGCTGCAACCGTAGAAGCTGTTTGTGAAAGAGCCTGCCGGTGGTCATTTGGCAGTGTAATCTGTGTCTCTGCACTCCTGCCCCGCAATAGAGCTAAGTCATCATTAGTAATAGTTATAACACCGATCTGGGGACGAATAGTCTTTTTTGCATTGCAAAATAAACCTTTTATAAAAAGAATGCTAGAGTGAAGCAGCACAGCTCAGCACAGCTGCCGCTGCCTCCATGGTTACGTCAGACAGGCTGCAGGGTCCTGATGTCCGCCCCTCTGCTATGTGCCAACTCGCCACACGGTGAGGGTCGGCTGCTGTTGTCCACTGACGCCTCTGGTCTCCCGTAGCAACTCGATCTCGGATGTCCCGCGTCGCACCGCAATTACTTCAATTCCCCGCGTTTTCCGGCTTCTGTCCGGTCTATTCTGTGTCTCTCAGAGCCGTCCGTGGCTCTGAAGCGTCTCTCAGGGCTCTCTCCGTCCAGCGGTAGTCCCTCCGTAGTGTCTCGTAGTCTCCCGGCGCCGCTCCAGGCTCTCGGCGCCGCTCCGGTCTCTTGGCCTGTGCAGGTCTCAGCGAGTCCGGGTCTCAGCGAGTCCAGGTCTCGGCCTGTGTGGGCCTCAGCCTGTTCGGGTCTCATATGTTGCAGGAAACACGGCCGAAAGCACAATAGAGTCAGATCATGCTCCTGCCTTTTTCTTGTCACAGTCAAAACATTTAAGAGCAAAAATAGGATACACAAGATACACCGCCAGGCCCATATATTAGGTGTTTAGCTGCCGGCCGGGTTAAACCACGACAGTCTTTTTGGCGCCCAACGTGGGGCTCGAAAGGTTGAGATAACGGCAGATCTGATCAGAGTGTGTTAAACTAAAATTGGTGTAAGGATTAGACCTGCTTAATAGTCACCTGTCATGATGCTGATTGCTTTAATCTCAACTCTGCTGCGCCTGTTTTCCAAATTGAGTATTATAGTACATTATTTTCCGTATTTGCTCTCTGTAGTGTTGTTTATCCTCTCCGGGCCCTGGTTTCAGATCATTATGGTACTGAGTGTTATAGCAATGGCTTATGAGACGATAAGATATCTGGTCATGACTCTAACTTGGTATTTATACTCAGTAACATCGTGGACTCTGTACTTTGGAAACAGTATCTTGGGAACTATTAGCAATTATACCTATTGTTTTTCTCCATTAGAGAGTCAATCTGTGGAGGGGAAAGGGGAAGATATTTTTTCTTACTTGATTACTCTCCCTTTCTCCTTCACCACCCCTGTATCCTCCTGGATCACTCTGCCTTCCTCCTTCACCACCCTCTTATCCCCTGAGCTTGTCAAAATAGCTCTCCAAGATATTGAATATTCTTGGGATACTCAGAACACCATAGTCTTGTTGTTCTGCCTCCTGAATGCACTTCAGATTCTGCTTAAAGTTAAACAACTACTTAGGAAGCTCATCCGGAGATCTGCCCGGAGGCAGTATAGTTGTGGGTGGCAGGGAGTATGGGTGGATATGGGCAGGCATCTAGAGCAGTTGGCACCCCCAGTGTCTTGGAAATTCACCCCTGAACAATGGCAAAATCCTCAAAAACTGGCAGAATGCTTGAAAAAAAGGTGTCATGATTCTGGCAGTTCCAAAGTAACACAAATCATTGTAACGTGCTGGGGCCTGGCTCATGCCTATCGAGCTGCCATTGATACTGCTATCAACTTAGTGACAGACCCTGCGGCCACTCCAAGCCCTGTGACAGATCCAACGGCCACTGTGACCCCTACGGTGGACTCTGCAGCCACTCCAGATCCAGTTCCTGCAGCCGCTCCAGTCCCAGCTCCTGCAGCCGCTCCAGTCCCAGCTCCTGCAGCCGCTCCAGTCCCAGTTCCTGCAGTCGCTCCAGTCCCAGCTCCTGCAGCCGCTCCAGTCCCAGCTCCTGCAGCCGCTCTAGTCCCAGCTCCTGCAGCCGCTCCAGTCCCAGCTCCTGCAGCTGCTCCAGTCCCAGCTCCTGCAGCCGTTCCAGTCCCAGCTCCTGCAGCCGTTCCAGTCCCAGCTCCTGCAGCCGCTCCAGTCCCAGCTCCTGCAGTCGCTCCAATCCCAGCTCCTGCAGCCGCTCCAGCTCCAGCTCCTGCCGCTACTCCAGTCCCAGCTCCTGCAACTGCTCCAGCTCCAGCTCCTGCAACCGCTCCAGCTTCTGCAGCCGCTCCAGCTCCTGTGGCCGTGTCAGAGAAACGAGCTGTAGCAGTGCAAGTTGATCCTGCAGAGGGTATTCCAACCCCTGTAACGGGGTCAGAGAAACGAGCTGTAGCAGTGCAAGTTGATCCTGCAGAGGGTATTCCAACCCCTGTAACGGGGTCAGAGAAACGAGCAGTAGCAGTGCAAGCTGCCCCTGTAGAGAAGGTGAAAAAATGGTATAGAGATTCAGGTCTTTTAGAACGCAGAGAGTCTTCTGCCAATCCAGGTAAGGCTTCTGCCAAATCTAAGTATAGAGATGACGAAGATGACGACGACGCTGGGCCATCAAGGATTCAGGAGGAGGAAGATGAGGATGTCGAAAAATCAACAGTAACTACCCGAAGCCTAAACGAGCGCGAGCTACGAGATGTGCGAAAAGATTTTGGTCGCTGTATGGGTGAGCAGCTTGTCACCTGGCTGCTCCGGTGCTGGGACTCTGGAGCCAATTGTGTGGAATTAGACGGCAGGGAAGCCAAGCGGCTGGGATCCCTTGCTCGAGACGCCGGCATTGACAAAGCAATTGCAGATGGAGCACAATCCACCAGCCTCTGGAGGCGTCTCCTCTCAGCTGTGAGGGAAAGGTATCCCTTCAAGGAAGAACTTTTATGTCTACCAGGCAAGTGGACCACTATGGAGAAGGGAATCCAGTACCTGAGGGAATTAGCCGTACGGGAAGTGATTTATGAGGATCCAGACCTCAGACAAACATCCAAAGACCCAGATGAAGTCAGGTGTACACGACCCATGTGGCGGAAGTTTGTACGGAGTGCACCATCATCATATGCCAGCTCATTGGCAATAATGGCCTGGAAAGAGGATGAGGAACCCACAGTGGATGAAGCGGCTAAACAACTCCGGCAGTACGAAGAAAGTCTCTCCTCTTCCTTACAGGCCTGCGTCTCAGCTGTGGAGAAACTTTCTGAAAAGGTTCACCAACTTGAAGAGAATCTATCGTCCTCCCCACCTGAACCAACCAGTGTCCACCGACCAAAAGAGAACGCCTGGGAGAAACTTTCTGAAAAGGTTCACCAGCTTGAAGAGAGATTATTCTCCTCCGCACCTGTACAAAGCAGTGTCTCAGCTGTTAGGGGTAGGCGTTCACCCACACAAGGAAGACGATATGGTGGGTACTCACCCCGTGCCACCCTGTGGTTTTACTTACGAGACCATGGAGAGGACATGAGAAAATGGGATGGAAAATCTACCGCGACCCTAGAGGCACGGGTACGTGAGTTGCAAAAGAAAACAATCAGGAAAAAGGGATTCTCCGAAAAGTTTGCTGCTCCAACTTCCAGCAGACAGTCCTTCAAACACAGAAACAAAGAAGATGCTGAACAGGATTAGGGGGGCCCTGCCTCCAGCCAGGGGGAGGAAAGGGACAATCGAGTTTATTGGACTGTGTGGATTCGATGGCCTGGCACATCACGCGCACAGAAGTATAAGGCTTTAGTAGACACCGGTGCACAATGTACTATAATGCCATCGAGCTATAAAGGGCCAGAGCCCATCTGTATTTGTGGAGTGACAGGGGGATCTCAGCAGTTGACTGTATTGGAGGCTGAAGTGAGTCTGACTGGGAATGAGTGGGAAAAGCACCGCATTGTGACTGGCCCGGATGCTCCATGTATCCTTGGCATAGACTATCTTAGAAGAGGATATTGCAAGGACCCAAAAGGGTTCCGGTGGGCTTTTGGTATAGCTGCCTTAGAGACAGAGGGCATTAAACAATTATCTACCTTGCCTGGTCTCTCAGAGGACCCCTCTGTTGTGGGGTTGCTGAGGGTCGAAGAACAGCAAGTGCCAATCGCTACCACAACTGTGCACCGGCGACAATATCGCACTAACCGAGACTCCCTGATTCCCATCCATAAGCTAATTCGTCAATTGGAGAGCCAAGGAGTGATCAGCAAGACCCATTCACCTTTCAATAGTCCCATATGGCCAGTGCGAAAGTCTAATGGCGAGTGGAGACTAACAGTGGACTATCGCGGCCTGAACGAAGTCACGCCACCACTGAGTGCTGCAGTGCCGGACATGCTCGAACTTCAGTATGAACTTGAATCGAAGGCAGCCAAGTGGTACGCCACAATTGATATCGCTAATGCATTTTTCTCCATCCCTCTAGCAGCAGAGTGCAGGCCACAATTTGCCTTCACTTGGAAGGGAGTCCAATATACTTGGAATAGGCTGCCCCAGGGGTGGAAACACAGCCCTACCATTTGCCATGGGCTGATCCAGTCTGCGCTAGAGCAGGGGGAAGCTCCTGAACACCTGCAGTACATCGATGACATTATTGTGTGGGGTGACACAGCAGAGGAAGTTTTCGAGAAAGGGAAGAAAATAGTCCAAATCCTTCTGAAAGCCGGTTTTGCCATAAAACAAAATAAAGTCAAAGGACCTGCACGAGAGATCCAGTTTTTAGGAATAAAATGGCAAGATGGACGTCGTCAAATCCCAATGGATGTGATCAACAAAATAACAGCTATGTCTCCACCAACTAGCAAAAAAGAAACACAGACTTTCCTAGGTGTTGTGGGGTTTTGGAGAATGCACATCCCAAATTACAGTCTGATTGTAAACCCGCTCTACCAAGTAACCCGTAAGAAGAATGAGTTTGAATGGGGCCCTGAGCAACGACAAGCCTTTGAACAAATCAAGCAGGAAATAGTCCATGCAGTAGCCCTTGGGCCAGTTCGAACAGGACCAGATGTAAAGAATGTGCTCTACACTGCAGCCGGGGAGAACGGCCCCACCTGGAGCCTCTGGCAGAAAGAACCTGGGGAAACTCGAGGGCGGCCTCTGGGGTTTTGGAGTCGGGGATACAGAGGATCTGAGGCCCGCTATACTCCAACTGAAAAGGAGATATTGGCAGCATATGAAGGAGTTCGATCTGCTTCGGAGGTGGTCGGTACTGAAGCGCAGCTCCTCCTAGCACCCCGATTGCCGGTACTAGGCTGGATGTTCAAGGGAAGGGTCCCCTCTACGCATCATGCAACTGATGCTACATGGAGCAAGTGGGTTGCACTGATTACTCAGCGGGCTCGAATAGGAAACCCCAGTCGCCCAGGAATATTGGAAGTGATCATGGACTGGCCAGAAGGCAAATACTTTGGGATATCATCAGAGGAGGAGGTGGGTCGTGCTGAAGAAGCCCCACTGTACAACCAGTTGCCAGAGAATGAAAAAAAATATGCCCTGTTCACTGATGGGTCCTGTCGTATTGTGGGGAAGCATCGGAGATGGAAGGCTGCTGTATGGAGTCCTATGCGACGAGTTGCAGAAGCTGCTGAGGGAGAAGGTGAATCAAGTCAGTTTGCAGAAGTGAAGGCCATTCAGCTGGCTTTAGACATTGCTGAACGAGAAAAATGGCCAGTTCTCTATCTCTACACCGATTCATGGATGGTAGCAAATGCCCTGTGGGGATGGTTACAGCAATGGAAGCAAAACAACTGGCAGCGCAGGGGCAAACCCATCTGGGCTGCTGCATTGTGGCAAGATATTGCTGCTCGGGTAGAGAACCTGGCTGTGAAAGTACGCCATGTAGATGCTCATGTGCCCAAGAATCGGGCTACTGAAGAACATCAAAACAACCAGCAGGTGGATCAGGCTGCTAAGATTGAAGTAGCTCAGGTGGACCTGGATTGGCAGCATAAAGGTGAATTATTTATAGCCCGATGGGCCCATGACACCTCAGGCCATCAAGGTAGAGACGCAACATACAGATGGGCTCGTGATCGAGGGGTGGACCTGACCATGGACGCTATAGCACAGGTAATTCATGACTGTGAAACATGTGCTGCAATCAAGCAAGCCAAACGGTCAAAGCCTCTTTGGTATGGAGGACGATGGCTGAAATATAAATATGGAGAGGCCTGGCAGATTGATTACATCACACTCCCTCAAACTCGCAATGGCAAGCGCCACGTACTTACAATGGTGGAAGCAACCACCGGATGGCTGGAAACATATCCTGTGCCTCATGCCACCGCCCGGAACACCATCCTGGGCCTTGAAAAGCAAGTCCTATGGCGACATGGCACCCCAGAAAGAATAGAGTCAGACAATGGGACTCATTTCCGAGACAACCTTATAGACACTTGGGCCAAAGAGCATGGTATTGAGTGGGTGTATCACATCCCCTATCATGCACCAGCCTCCGGGAAAGTGGAACGATACAATGGCCTGTTAAAGACTACCTTGAAAGCAATGGGCGCTGGGACGTTCAAAAACTGCGATACGCATTTGGCAAAGGCCACCTGGTTAGTCAATACTAGGGGATCTACCAACCGAACTGGACCTGCCCAATCAAACCTGTTACGTACTGTAGATGGGGATAAAGTTCCTGTAGTGCATGTAAAAAATATGCTGGGTAAAACAGTCTGGGCTACTCCTGCCTCGGGAAAAGGCAAACCTATTCGTGGAATTGTTTTCGCTCAGGGACCTGGATACACTTGGTGGGTGATGCAAAAGAACGGAGAGGTGCGGTGTGTACCTCAAGGAGATTTAATACTGGGTGAGAATAGCCCATGAACTGAATTGTACCATGTTAAATAGTATATTATACTGTATGTTATCACTACCATGATTACTATAGGTGACTAATTAGAATGTATGGAAAAGAGTGTAACCTGAGCATGACATAAATGGTATGGAATAAGGGGTGGATAGATGTCCTGGTTTCAGTTAGCACAGAATTAATTTTCTTCCTAGTAGCTGGTGGAATGCTGTGTTTTGGCTTAGGATGAGAAGAGTGCTGATAACACCCCGATGCTTTAATTGTTGCAGAGCAGTGCTTATACTAAGCCAAGGACATCTCAGCCTTTTGCTCTGTCCTGCCAACGGGCAGGCTGGGGGTGCAGTAAGAGCTGGGAGGGGACAGACCCAGGACAGGTGACCCAAACTAGCCAAAGGGGTATTCCATACCATCTGACGTCATGCTAAACAATATATAGGGGTGGCTAGCCGGGGGGAGGGGGCCGGACTGCTCGGGGTTAGGCTGGGCATCGGTCAGCGAGTGGTGAGCAATTGCATTGTGCATCACTTGTTTGTACATACTATTATTACTTTCGTATTATCATCATTGTATCATTATTATTATTATTGTTATTATGATTTTTGTTATTATTATTTTCCTGTCTTATTAAACTGTCTTTATCTCAACTCACGGGCTTCACTTTCCATTTCTCTCCCCCATCCCAGAGAGGGAGGGGGGAGGGTGAGCGAACGGCTGTGTGGTGTTTAGCTGCCGGCCGGGTTAAACCACGACAAGCACACGTCTTCTTCACGCAAGCACTCTCATCACTGCCATCTAAGCAGTCTTCACATTTTACTCTAGCACTGTTGGCAGCAGTGCACAGGCAGGCGAAGGCGAGCAGCAGGCAGAGTGCCCCGTAGCGCGGCAGCGCCCACCACCGCCCCGCACCGTCACCTGTGTCACTTATACTACTCCTATTACCCATGCTGTTAGTGTCAATGGCATCCTCCTGGTACCATTTCTGTCTTTGTCACCCCTTACTCTCCCCCTTTTCTTTTTGCCACTGACCATTCACCACAAATGGATGAGACACATGATTACTAGTTAGGAAAGAGAGTGTAACGTCTGCTATACGGCTGCAGGCAGCGCCAGCTGCAACCGTAGAAGCTGTTTGTGAAAGAGCCTGCCGGTGGTCATTTGGCAGTGTAATCTGTGTCTCTGCACTCCTGCCCCGCAATAGAGCTAAGTCATCATTAGTAATAGTTATAACACCGATCTGGGGACGAATAGTCTTTTTTGCATTGCAAAATAAACCTTTTATAAAAAGAATGCTAGAGTGAAGCAGCACAGCTCAGCACAGCTGCCGCTGCCTCCATGGTTACGTCAGACAGGCTGCAGGGTCCTGATGTCCGCCCCTCTGCTATGTGCCAACTCGCCACACGGTGAGGGTCGGCTGCTGTTGTCCACTGACGCCTCTGGTCTCCCGTAGCAACTCGATCTCGGATGTCCCGCGTCGCACCGCAATTACTTCAATTCCCCGCGTTTTCCGGCTTCTGTCCGGTCTATTCTGTGTCTCTCAGAGCCGTCCGTGGCTCTGAAGCGTCTCTCAGGGCTCTCTCCGTCCAGCGGTAGTCCCTCCGTAGTGTCTCGTAGTCTCCCGGCGCCGCTCCAGGCTCTCGGCGCCGCTCCGGTCTCTTGGCCTGTGCAGGTCTCAGCGAGTCCGGGTCTCAGCGAGTCCAGGTCTCGGCCTGTGTGGGCCTCAGCCTGTTCGGGTCTCATATGTTGCAGGAAACACGGCCGAAAGCACAATAGAGTCAGATCATGCTCCTGCCTTTTTCTTGTCACAGTCAAAACATTTAAGAGCAAAAATAGGATACACAAGATACACCGCCAGGCCCATATATTAGGTGTTTAGCTGCCGGCCGGGTTAAACCACGACAGTCTTTTTGGCGCCCAACGTGGGGCTCGAAAGGTTGAGATAACGGCAGATCTGATCAGAGTGTGTTAAACTAAAATTGGTGTAAGGATTAGACCTGCTTAATAGTCACCTGTCATGATGCTGATTGCTTTAATCTCAACTCTGCTGCGCCTGTTTTCCAAATTGAGTATTATAGTACATTATTTTCCGTATTTGCTCTCTGTAGTGTTGTTTATCCTCTCCGGGCCCTGGTTTCAGATCATTATGGTACTGAGTGTTATAGCAATGGCTTATGAGACGATAAGATATCTGGTCATGACTCTAACTTGGTATTTATACTCAGTAACATCGTGGACTCTGTACTTTGGAAACAGTATCTTGGGAACTATTAGCAATTATACCTATTGTTTTTCTCCATTAGAGAGTCAATCTGTGGAGGGGAAAGGGGAAGATATTTTTTCTTACTTGATTACTCTCCCTTTCTCCTTCACCACCCCTGTATCCTCCTGGATCACTCTGCCTTCCTCCTTCACCACCCTCTTATCCCCTGAGCTTGTCAAAATAGCTCTCCAAGATATTGAATATTCTTGGGATACTCAGAACACCATAGTCTTGTTGTTCTGCCTCCTGAATGCACTTCAGATTCTGCTTAAAGTTAAACAACTACTTAGGAAGCTCATCCGGAGATCTGCCCGGAGGCAGTATAGTTGTGGGTGGCAGGGAGTATGGGTGGATATGGGCAGGCATCTAGAGCAGTTGGCACCCCCAGTGTCTTGGAAATTCACCCCTGAACAATGGCAAAATCCTCAAAAACTGGCAGAATGCTTGAAAAAAAGGTGTCATGATTCTGGCAGTTCCAAAGTAACACAAATCATTGTAACGTGCTGGGGCCTGGCTCATGCCTATCGAGCTGCCATTGATACTGCTATCAACTTAGTGACAGACCCTGCGGCCACTCCAAGCCCTGTGACAGATCCAACGGCCACTGTGACCCCTACGGTGGACTCTGCAGCCACTCCAGATCCAGTTCCTGCAGCCGCTCCAGTCCCAGCTCCTGCAGCCGCTCCAGTCCCAGCTCCTGCAGCCGCTCCAGTCCCAGTTCCTGCAGTCGCTCCAGTCCCAGCTCCTGCAGCCGCTCCAGTCCCAGCTCCTGCAGCCGCTCTAGTCCCAGCTCCTGCAGCCGCTCCAGTCCCAGCTCCTGCAGCTGCTCCAGTCCCAGCTCCTGCAGCCGTTCCAGTCCCAGCTCCTGCAGCCGTTCCAGTCCCAGCTCCTGCAGCCGCTCCAGTCCCAGCTCCTGCAGTCGCTCCAATCCCAGCTCCTGCAGCCGCTCCAGCTCCAGCTCCTGCCGCTACTCCAGTCCCAGCTCCTGCAACTGCTCCAGCTCCAGCTCCTGCAACCGCTCCAGCTTCTGCAGCCGCTCCAGCTCCTGTGGCCGTGTCAGAGAAACGAGCTGTAGCAGTGCAAGTTGATCCTGCAGAGGGTATTCCAACCCCTGTAACGGGGTCAGAGAAACGAGCTGTAGCAGTGCAAGTTGATCCTGCAGAGGGTATTCCAACCCCTGTAACGGGGTCAGAGAAACGAGCAGTAGCAGTGCAAGCTGCCCCTGTAGAGAAGGTGAAAAAATGGTATAGAGATTCAGGTCTTTTAGAACGCAGAGAGTCTTCTGCCAATCCAGGTAAGGCTTCTGCCAAATCTAAGTATAGAGATGACGAAGATGACGACGACGCTGGGCCATCAAGGATTCAGGAGGAGGAAGATGAGGATGTCGAAAAATCAACAGTAACTACCCGAAGCCTAAACGAGCGCGAGCTACGAGATGTGCGAAAAGATTTTGGTCGCTGTATGGGTGAGCAGCTTGTCACCTGGCTGCTCCGGTGCTGGGACTCTGGAGCCAATTGTGTGGAATTAGACGGCAGGGAAGCCAAGCGGCTGGGATCCCTTGCTCGAGACGCCGGCATTGACAAAGCAATTGCAGATGGAGCACAATCCACCAGCCTCTGGAGGCGTCTCCTCTCAGCTGTGAGGGAAAGGTATCCCTTCAAGGAAGAACTTTTATGTCTACCAGGCAAGTGGACCACTATGGAGAAGGGAATCCAGTACCTGAGGGAATTAGCCGTACGGGAAGTGATTTATGAGGATCCAGACCTCAGACAAACATCCAAAGACCCAGATGAAGTCAGGTGTACACGACCCATGTGGCGGAAGTTTGTACGGAGTGCACCATCATCATATGCCAGCTCATTGGCAATAATGGCCTGGAAAGAGGATGAGGAACCCACAGTGGATGAAGCGGCTAAACAACTCCGGCAGTACGAAGAAAGTCTCTCCTCTTCCTTACAGGCCTGCGTCTCAGCTGTGGAGAAACTTTCTGAAAAGGTTCACCAACTTGAAGAGAATCTATCGTCCTCCCCACCTGAACCAACCAGTGTCCACCGACCAAAAGAGAACGCCTGGGAGAAACTTTCTGAAAAGGTTCACCAGCTTGAAGAGAGATTATTCTCCTCCGCACCTGTACAAAGCAGTGTCTCAGCTGTTAGGGGTAGGCGTTCACCCACACAAGGAAGACGATATGGTGGGTACTCACCCCGTGCCACCCTGTGGTTTTACTTACGAGACCATGGAGAGGACATGAGAAAATGGGATGGAAAATCTACCGCGACCCTAGAGGCACGGGTACGTGAGTTGCAAAAGAAAACAATCAGGAAAAAGGGATTCTCCGAAAAGTTTGCTGCTCCAACTTCCAGCAGACAGTCCTTCAAACACAGAAACAAAGAAGATGCTGAACAGGATTAGGGGGGCCCTGCCTCCAGCCAGGGGGAGGAAAGGGACAATCGAGTTTATTGGACTGTGTGGATTCGATGGCCTGGCACATCACGCGCACAGAAGTATAAGGCTTTAGTAGACACCGGTGCACAATGTACTATAATGCCATCGAGCTATAAAGGGCCAGAGCCCATCTGTATTTGTGGAGTGACAGGGGGATCTCAGCAGTTGACTGTATTGGAGGCTGAAGTGAGTCTGACTGGGAATGAGTGGGAAAAGCACCGCATTGTGACTGGCCCGGATGCTCCATGTATCCTTGGCATAGACTATCTTAGAAGAGGATATTGCAAGGACCCAAAAGGGTTCCGGTGGGCTTTTGGTATAGCTGCCTTAGAGACAGAGGGCATTAAACAATTATCTACCTTGCCTGGTCTCTCAGAGGACCCCTCTGTTGTGGGGTTGCTGAGGGTCGAAGAACAGCAAGTGCCAATCGCTACCACAACTGTGCACCGGCGACAATATCGCACTAACCGAGACTCCCTGATTCCCATCCATAAGCTAATTCGTCAATTGGAGAGCCAAGGAGTGATCAGCAAGACCCATTCACCTTTCAATAGTCCCATATGGCCAGTGCGAAAGTCTAATGGCGAGTGGAGACTAACAGTGGACTATCGCGGCCTGAACGAAGTCACGCCACCACTGAGTGCTGCAGTGCCGGACATGCTCGAACTTCAGTATGAACTTGAATCGAAGGCAGCCAAGTGGTACGCCACAATTGATATCGCTAATGCATTTTTCTCCATCCCTCTAGCAGCAGAGTGCAGGCCACAATTTGCCTTCACTTGGAAGGGAGTCCAATATACTTGGAATAGGCTGCCCCAGGGGTGGAAACACAGCCCTACCATTTGCCATGGGCTGATCCAGTCTGCGCTAGAGCAGGGGGAAGCTCCTGAACACCTGCAGTACATCGATGACATTATTGTGTGGGGTGACACAGCAGAGGAAGTTTTCGAGAAAGGGAAGAAAATAGTCCAAATCCTTCTGAAAGCCGGTTTTGCCATAAAACAAAATAAAGTCAAAGGACCTGCACGAGAGATCCAGTTTTTAGGAATAAAATGGCAAGATGGACGTCGTCAAATCCCAATGGATGTGATCAACAAAATAACAGCTATGTCTCCACCAACTAGCAAAAAAGAAACACAGACTTTCCTAGGTGTTGTGGGGTTTTGGAGAATGCACATCCCAAATTACAGTCTGATTGTAAACCCGCTCTACCAAGTAACCCGTAAGAAGAATGAGTTTGAATGGGGCCCTGAGCAACGACAAGCCTTTGAACAAATCAAGCAGGAAATAGTCCATGCAGTAGCCCTTGGGCCAGTTCGAACAGGACCAGATGTAAAGAATGTGCTCTACACTGCAGCCGGGGAGAACGGCCCCACCTGGAGCCTCTGGCAGAAAGAACCTGGGGAAACTCGAGGGCGGCCTCTGGGGTTTTGGAGTCGGGGATACAGAGGATCTGAGGCCCGCTATACTCCAACTGAAAAGGAGATATTGGCAGCATATGAAGGAGTTCGATCTGCTTCGGAGGTGGTCGGTACTGAAGCGCAGCTCCTCCTAGCACCCCGATTGCCGGTACTAGGCTGGATGTTCAAGGGAAGGGTCCCCTCTACGCATCATGCAACTGATGCTACATGGAGCAAGTGGGTTGCACTGATTACTCAGCGGGCTCGAATAGGAAACCCCAGTCGCCCAGGAATATTGGAAGTGATCATGGACTGGCCAGAAGGCAAATACTTTGGGATATCATCAGAGGAGGAGGTGGGTCGTGCTGAAGAAGCCCCACTGTACAACCAGTTGCCAGAGAATGAAAAAAAATATGCCCTGTTCACTGATGGGTCCTGTCGTATTGTGGGGAAGCATCGGAGATGGAAGGCTGCTGTATGGAGTCCTATGCGACGAGTTGCAGAAGCTGCTGAGGGAGAAGGTGAATCAAGTCAGTTTGCAGAAGTGAAGGCCATTCAGCTGGCTTTAGACATTGCTGAACGAGAAAAATGGCCAGTTCTCTATCTCTACACCGATTCATGGATGGTAGCAAATGCCCTGTGGGGATGGTTACAGCAATGGAAGCAAAACAACTGGCAGCGCAGGGGCAAACCCATCTGGGCTGCTGCATTGTGGCAAGATATTGCTGCTCGGGTAGAGAACCTGGCTGTGAAAGTACGCCATGTAGATGCTCATGTGCCCAAGAATCGGGCTACTGAAGAACATCAAAACAACCAGCAGGTGGATCAGGCTGCTAAGATTGAAGTAGCTCAGGTGGACCTGGATTGGCAGCATAAAGGTGAATTATTTATAGCCCGATGGGCCCATGACACCTCAGGCCATCAAGGTAGAGACGCAACATACAGATGGGCTCGTGATCGAGGGGTGGACCTGACCATGGACGCTATAGCACAGGTAATTCATGACTGTGAAACATGTGCTGCAATCAAGCAAGCCAAACGGTCAAAGCCTCTTTGGTATGGAGGACGATGGCTGAAATATAAATATGGAGAGGCCTGGCAGATTGATTACATCACACTCCCTCAAACTCGCAATGGCAAGCGCCACGTACTTACAATGGTGGAAGCAACCACCGGATGGCTGGAAACATATCCTGTGCCTCATGCCACCGCCCGGAACACCATCCTGGGCCTTGAAAAGCAAGTCCTATGGCGACATGGCACCCCAGAAAGAATAGAGTCAGACAATGGGACTCATTTCCGAGACAACCTTATAGACACTTGGGCCAAAGAGCATGGTATTGAGTGGGTGTATCACATCCCCTATCATGCACCAGCCTCCGGGAAAGTGGAACGATACAATGGCCTGTTAAAGACTACCTTGAAAGCAATGGGCGCTGGGACGTTCAAAAACTGCGATACGCATTTGGCAAAGGCCACCTGGTTAGTCAATACTAGGGGATCTACCAACCGAACTGGACCTGCCCAATCAAACCTGTTACGTACTGTAGATGGGGATAAAGTTCCTGTAGTGCATGTAAAAAATATGCTGGGTAAAACAGTCTGGGCTACTCCTGCCTCGGGAAAAGGCAAACCTATTCGTGGAATTGTTTTCGCTCAGGGACCTGGATACACTTGGTGGGTGATGCAAAAGAACGGAGAGGTGCGGTGTGTACCTCAAGGAGATTTAATACTGGGTGAGAATAGCCCATGAACTGAATTGTACCATGTTAAATAGTATATTATACTGTATGTTATCACTACCATGATTACTATAGGTGACTAATTAGAATGTATGGAAAAGAGTGTAACCTGAGCATGACATAAATGGTATGGAATAAGGGGTGGATAGATGTCCTGGTTTCAGTTAGCACAGAATTAATTTTCTTCCTAGTAGCTGGTGGAATGCTGTGTTTTGGCTTAGGATGAGAAGAGTGCTGATAACACCCCGATGCTTTAATTGTTGCAGAGCAGTGCTTATACTAAGCCAAGGACATCTCAGCCTTTTGCTCTGTCCTGCCAACGGGCAGGCTGGGGGTGCAGTAAGAGCTGGGAGGGGACAGACCCAGGACAGGTGACCCAAACTAGCCAAAGGGGTATTCCATACCATCTGACGTCATGCTAAACAATATATAGGGGTGGCTAGCCGGGGGGAGGGGGCCGGACTGCTCGGGGTTAGGCTGGGCATCGGTCAGCGAGTGGTGAGCAATTGCATTGTGCATCACTTGTTTGTACATACTATTATTACTTTCGTATTATCATCATTGTATCATTATTATTATTATTGTTATTATGATTTTTGTTATTATTATTTTCCTGTCTTATTAAACTGTCTTTATCTCAACTCACGGGCTTCACTTTCCATTTCTCTCCCCCGTCCCAGAGAGGGAGGGGGGAGGGTGAGCGAACGGCTGCGTGGTGTTTAGCTGCCGGCCGGGTTAAACCACGACAAGCACACGTCTTCTTCACGCAAGCACTCTCATCACTGCCATCTAAGCAGTCTTCACATTTTACTCTAGCACTGTTGGCAGCAGTGCACAGGCAGGCGAAGGCGAGCAGCAGGCAGAGTGCCCCGTAGCGCGGCAGCGCCCACCACCGCCCCGCACCGTCACCTGTGTCACTTATACTACTCCTATTACCCATGCTGTTAGTGTCAATGGCATCCTCCTGGTACCATTTCTGTCTTTGTCACCCCTTACTCTCCCCCTTTTCTTTTTGCCACTGACCATTCACCACAAATGGATGAGACACATGATTACTAGTTAGGAAAGAGAGTGTAACGTCTGCTATACGGCTGCAGGCAGCGCCAGCTGCAACCGTAGAAGCTGTTTGTGAAAGAGCCTGCCGGTGGTCATTTGGCAGTGTAATCTGTGTCTCTGCACTCCTGCCCCGCAATAGAGCTAAGTCATCATTAGTAATAGTTATAACACCGATCTGGGGACGAATAGTCTTTTTTGCATTGCAAAATAAACCTTTTATAAAAAGAATGCTAGAGTGAAGCAGCACAGCTCAGCACAGCTGCCGCTGCCTCCATGGTTACGTCAGACAGGCTGCAGGGTCCTGATGTCCGCCCCTCTGCTATGTGCCAACTCGCCACACGGTGAGGGTCGGCTGCTGTTGTCCACTGACGCCTCTGGTCTCCCGTAGCAACTCGATCTCGGATGTCCCGCGTCGCACCGCAATTACTTCAATTCCCCGCGTTTTCCGGCTTCTGTCCGGTCTATTCTGTGTCTCTCAGAGCCGTCCGTGGCTCTGAAGCGTCTCTCAGGGCTCTCTCCGTCCAGCGGTAGTCCCTCCGTAGTGTCTCGTAGTCTCCCGGCGCCGCTCCAGGCTCTCGGCGCCGCTCCGGTCTCTTGGCCTGTGCAGGTCTCAGCGAGTCCGGGTCTCAGCGAGTCCAGGTCTCGGCCTGTGTGGGCCTCAGCCTGTTCGGGTCTCATATGTTGCAGGAAACACGGCCGAAAGCACAATAGAGTCAGATCATGCTCCTGCCTTTTTCTTGTCACAGTCAAAACATTTAAGAGCAAAAATAGGATACACAAGATACACCGCCAGGCCCATATATTAGGTGTTTAGCTGCCGGCCGGGTTAAACCACGACAGTCTTTTTGGCGCCCAACGTGGGGCTCGAAAGGTTGAGATAACGGCAGATCTGATCAGAGTGTGTTAAACTAAAATTGGTGTAAGGATTAGACCTGCTTAATAGTCACCTGTCATGATGCTGATTGCTTTAATCTCAACTCTGCTGCGCCTGTTTTCCAAATTGAGTATTATAGTACATTATTTTCCGTATTTGCTCTCTGTAGTGTTGTTTATCCTCTCCGGGCCCTGGTTTCAGATCATTATGGTACTGAGTGTTATAGCAATGGCTTATGAGACGATAAGATATCTGGTCATGACTCTAACTTGGTATTTATACTCAGTAACATCGTGGACTCTGTACTTTGGAAACAGTATCTTGGGAACTATTAGCAATTATACCTATTGTTTTTCTCCATTAGAGAGTCAATCTGTGGAGGGGAAAGGGGAAGATATTTTTTCTTACTTGATTACTCTCCCTTTCTCCTTCACCACCCCTGTATCCTCCTGGATCACTCTGCCTTCCTCCTTCACCACCCTCTTATCCCCTGAGCTTGTCAAAATAGCTCTCCAAGATATTGAATATTCTTGGGATACTCAGAACACCATAGTCTTGTTGTTCTGCCTCCTGAATGCACTTCAGATTCTGCTTAAAGTTAAACAACTACTTAGGAAGCTCATCCGGAGATCTGCCCGGAGGCAGTATAGTTGTGGGTGGCAGGGAGTATGGGTGGATATGGGCAGGCATCTAGAGCAGTTGGCACCCCCAGTGTCTTGGAAATTCACCCCTGAACAATGGCAAAATCCTCAAAAACTGGCAGAATGCTTGAAAAAAAGGTGTCATGATTCTGGCAGTTCCAAAGTAACACAAATCATTGTAACGTGCTGGGGCCTGGCTCATGCCTATCGAGCTGCCATTGATACTGCTATCAACTTAGTGACAGACCCTGCGGCCACTCCAAGCCCTGTGACAGATCCAACGGCCACTGTGACCCCTACGGTGGACTCTGCAGCCACTCCAGATCCAGTTCCTGCAGCCGCTCCAGTCCCAGCTCCTGCAGCCGCTCCAGTCCCAGCTCCTGCAGCCGCTCCAGTCCCAGTTCCTGCAGTCGCTCCAGTCCCAGCTCCTGCAGCCGCTCCAGTCCCAGCTCCTGCAGCCGCTCTAGTCCCAGCTCCTGCAGCCGCTCCAGTCCCAGCTCCTGCAGCTGCTCCAGTCCCAGCTCCTGCAGCCGTTCCAGTCCCAGCTCCTGCAGCCGTTCCAGTCCCAGCTCCTGCAGCCGCTCCAGTCCCAGCTCCTGCAGTCGCTCCAATCCCAGCTCCTGCAGCCGCTCCAGCTCCAGCTCCTGCCGCTACTCCAGTCCCAGCTCCTGCAACTGCTCCAGCTCCAGCTCCTGCAGCCGCTCCAGTCCCAGCTCCTGCAGCCGCTCCAGCTCCAGCTCCTGCAACCGCTCCAGCTTCTGCAGCCGCTCCAGCTCCTGTGGCCGTGTCAGAGAAACGAGCTGTAGCAGTGCAAGTTGATCCTGCAGAGGGTATTCCAACCCCTGTAACGGGGTCAGAGAAACGAGCTGTAGCAGTGCAAGTTGATCCTGCAGAGGGTATTCCAACCCCTGTAACGGGGTCAGAGAAACGAGCAGTAGCAGTGCAAGCTGCCCCTGTAGAGAAGGTGAAAAAATGGTATAGAGATTCAGGTCTTTTAGAACGCAGAGAGTCTTCTGCCAATCCAGGTAAGGCTTCTGCCAAATCTAAGTATAGAGATGACGAAGATGACGACGACGCTGGGCCATCAAGGATTCAGGAGGAGGAAGATGAGGATGTCGAAAAATCAACAGTAACTACCCGAAGCCTAAACGAGCGCGAGCTACGAGATGTGCGAAAAGATTTTGGTCGCTGTATGGGTGAGCAGCTTGTCACCTGGCTGCTCCGGTGCTGGGACTCTGGAGCCAATTGTGTGGAATTAGACGGCAGGGAAGCCAAGCGGCTGGGATCCCTTGCTCGAGACGCCGGCATTGACAAAGCAATTGCAGATGGAGCACAATCCACCAGCCTCTGGAGGCGTCTCCTCTCAGCTGTGAGGGAAAGGTATCCCTTCAAGGAAGAACTTTTATGTCTACCAGGCAAGTGGACCACTATGGAGAAGGGAATCCAGTACCTGAGGGAATTAGCCGTACGGGAAGTGATTTATGAGGATCCAGACCTCAGACAAACATCCAAAGACCCAGATGAAGTCAGGTGTACACGACCCATGTGGCGGAAGTTTGTACGGAGTGCACCATCATCATATGCCAGCTCATTGGCAATAATGGCCTGGAAAGAGGATGAGGAACCCACAGTGGATGAAGCGGCTAAACAACTCCGGCAGTACGAAGAAAGTCTCTCCTCTTCCTTACAGGCCTGCGTCTCAGCTGTGGAGAAACTTTCTGAAAAGGTTCACCAACTTGAAGAGAATCTATCGTCCTCCCCACCTGAACCAACCAGTGTCCACCGACCAAAAGAGAACGCCTGGGAGAAACTTTCTGAAAAGGTTCACCAGCTTGAAGAGAGATTATTCTCCTCCGCACCTGTACAAAGCAGTGTCTCAGCTGTTAGGGGTAGGCGTTCACCCACACAAGGAAGACGATATGGTGGGTACTCACCCCGTGCCACCCTGTGGTTTTACTTACGAGACCATGGAGAGGACATGAGAAAATGGGATGGAAAATCTACCGCGACCCTAGAGGCACGGGTACGTGAGTTGCAAAAGAAAACAATCAGGAAAAAGGGATTCTCCGAAAAGTTTGCTGCTCCAACTTCCAGCAGACAGTCCTTCAAACACAGAAACAAAGAAGATGCTGAACAGGATTAGGGGGGCCCTGCCTCCAGCCAGGGGGAGGAAAGGGACAATCGAGTTTATTGGACTGTGTGGATTCGATGGCCTGGCACATCACGCGCACAGAAGTATAAGGCTTTAGTAGACACCGGTGCACAATGTACTATAATGCCATCGAGCTATAAAGGGCCAGAGCCCATCTGTATTTGTGGAGTGACAGGGGGATCTCAGCAGTTGACTGTATTGGAGGCTGAAGTGAGTCTGACTGGGAATGAGTGGGAAAAGCACCGCATTGTGACTGGCCCGGATGCTCCATGTATCCTTGGCATAGACTATCTTAGAAGAGGATATTGCAAGGACCCAAAAGGGTTCCGGTGGGCTTTTGGTATAGCTGCCTTAGAGACAGAGGGCATTAAACAATTATCTACCTTGCCTGGTCTCTCAGAGGACCCCTCTGTTGTGGGGTTGCTGAGGGTCGAAGAACAGCAAGTGCCAATCGCTACCACAACTGTGCACCGGCGACAATATCGCACTAACCGAGACTCCCTGATTCCCATCCATAAGCTAATTCGTCAATTGGAGAGCCAAGGAGTGATCAGCAAGACCCATTCACCTTTCAATAGTCCCATATGGCCAGTGCGAAAGTCTAATGGCGAGTGGAGACTAACAGTGGACTATCGCGGCCTGAACGAAGTCACGCCACCACTGAGTGCTGCAGTGCCGGACATGCTCGAACTTCAGTATGAACTTGAATCGAAGGCAGCCAAGTGGTACGCCACAATTGATATCGCTAATGCATTTTTCTCCATCCCTCTAGCAGCAGAGTGCAGGCCACAATTTGCCTTCACTTGGAAGGGAGTCCAATATACTTGGAATAGGCTGCCCCAGGGGTGGAAACACAGCCCTACCATTTGCCATGGGCTGATCCAGTCTGCGCTAGAGCAGGGGGAAGCTCCTGAACACCTGCAGTACATCGATGACATTATTGTGTGGGGTGACACAGCAGAGGAAGTTTTCGAGAAAGGGAAGAAAATAGTCCAAATCCTTCTGAAAGCCGGTTTTGCCATAAAACAAAATAAAGTCAAAGGACCTGCACGAGAGATCCAGTTTTTAGGAATAAAATGGCAAGATGGACGTCGTCAAATCCCAATGGATGTGATCAACAAAATAACAGCTATGTCTCCACCAACTAGCAAAAAAGAAACACAGACTTTCCTAGGTGTTGTGGGGTTTTGGAGAATGCACATCCCAAATTACAGTCTGATTGTAAACCCGCTCTACCAAGTAACCCGTAAGAAGAATGAGTTTGAATGGGGCCCTGAGCAACGACAAGCCTTTGAACAAATCAAGCAGGAAATAGTCCATGCAGTAGCCCTTGGGCCAGTTCGAACAGGACCAGATGTAAAGAATGTGCTCTACACTGCAGCCGGGGAGAACGGCCCCACCTGGAGCCTCTGGCAGAAAGAACCTGGGGAAACTCGAGGGCGGCCTCTGGGGTTTTGGAGTCGGGGATACAGAGGATCTGAGGCCCGCTATACTCCAACTGAAAAGGAGATATTGGCAGCATATGAAGGAGTTCGATCTGCTTCGGAGGTGGTCGGTACTGAAGCGCAGCTCCTCCTAGCACCCCGATTGCCGGTACTAGGCTGGATGTTCAAGGGAAGGGTCCCCTCTACGCATCATGCAACTGATGCTACATGGAGCAAGTGGGTTGCACTGATTACTCAGCGGGCTCGAATAGGAAACCCCAGTCGCCCAGGAATATTGGAAGTGATCATGGACTGGCCAGAAGGCAAATACTTTGGGATATCATCAGAGGAGGAGGTGGGTCGTGCTGAAGAAGCCCCACTGTACAACCAGTTGCCAGAGAATGAAAAAAAATATGCCCTGTTCACTGATGGGTCCTGTCGTATTGTGGGGAAGCATCGGAGATGGAAGGCTGCTGTATGGAGTCCTATGCGACGAGTTGCAGAAGCTGCTGAGGGAGAAGGTGAATCAAGTCAGTTTGCAGAAGTGAAGGCCATTCAGCTGGCTTTAGACATTGCTGAACGAGAAAAATGGCCAGTTCTCTATCTCTACACCGATTCATGGATGGTAGCAAATGCCCTGTGGGGATGGTTACAGCAATGGAAGCAAAACAACTGGCAGCGCAGGGGCAAACCCATCTGGGCTGCTGCATTGTGGCAAGATATTGCTGCTCGGGTAGAGAACCTGGCTGTGAAAGTACGCCATGTAGATGCTCATGTGCCCAAGAATCGGGCTACTGAAGAACATCAAAACAACCAGCAGGTGGATCAGGCTGCTAAGATTGAAGTAGCTCAGGTGGACCTGGATTGGCAGCATAAAGGTGAATTATTTATAGCCCGATGGGCCCATGACACCTCAGGCCATCAAGGTAGAGACGCAACATACAGATGGGCTCGTGATCGAGGGGTGGACCTGACCATGGACGCTATAGCACAGGTAATTCATGACTGTGAAACATGTGCTGCAATCAAGCAAGCCAAACGGTCAAAGCCTCTTTGGTATGGAGGACGATGGCTGAAATATAAATATGGAGAGGCCTGGCAGATTGATTACATCACACTCCCTCAAACTCGCAATGGCAAGCGCCACGTACTTACAATGGTGGAAGCAACCACCGGATGGCTGGAAACATATCCTGTGCCTCATGCCACCGCCCGGAACACCATCCTGGGCCTTGAAAAGCAAGTCCTATGGCGACATGGCACCCCAGAAAGAATAGAGTCAGACAATGGGACTCATTTCCGAGACAACCTTATAGACACTTGGGCCAAAGAGCATGGTATTGAGTGGGTGTATCACATCCCCTATCATGCACCAGCCTCCGGGAAAGTGGAACGATACAATGGCCTGTTAAAGACTACCTTGAAAGCAATGGGCGCTGGGACGTTCAAAAACTGCGATACGCATTTGGCAAAGGCCACCTGGTTAGTCAATACTAGGGGATCTACCAACCGAACTGGACCTGCCCAATCAAACCTGTTACGTACTGTAGATGGGGATAAAGTTCCTGTAGTGCATGTAAAAAATATGCTGGGTAAAACAGTCTGGGCTACTCCTGCCTCGGGAAAAGGCAAACCTATTCGTGGAATTGTTTTCGCTCAGGGACCTGGATACACTTGGTGGGTGATGCAAAAGAACGGAGAGGTGCGGTGTGTACCTCAAGGAGATTTAATACTGGGTGAGAATAGCCCATGAACTGAATTGTACCATGTTAAATAGTATATTATACTGTATGTTATCACTACCATGATTACTATAGGTGACTAATTAGAATGTATGGAAAAGAGTGTAACCTGAGCATGACATAAATGGTATGGAATAAGGGGTGGATAGATGTCCTGGTTTCAGTTAGCACAGAATTAATTTTCTTCCTAGTAGCTGGTGGAATGCTGTGTTTTGGCTTAGGATGAGAAGAGTGCTGATAACACCCCGATGCTTTAATTGTTGCAGAGCAGTGCTTATACTAAGCCAAGGACATCTCAGCCTTTTGCTCTGTCCTGCCAACGGGCAGGCTGGGGGTGCAGTAAGAGCTGGGAGGGGACAGACCCAGGACAGGTGACCCAAACTAGCCAAAGGGGTATTCCATACCATCTGACGTCATGCTAAACAATATATAGGGGTGGCTAGCCGGGGGGAGGGGGCCGGACTGCTCGGGGTTAGGCTGGGCATCGGTCAGCGAGTGGTGAGCAATTGCATTGTGCATCACTTGTTTGTACATACTATTATTACTTTCGTATTATCATCATTGTATCATTATTATTATTATTGTTATTATGATTTTTGTTATTATTATTTTCCTGTCTTATTAAACTGTCTTTATCTCAACTCACGGGCTTCACTTTCCATTTCTCTCCCCCATCCCAGAGAGGGAGGGGGGAGGGTGAGCGAACGGCTGTGTGGTGTTTAGCTGCCGGCCGGGTTAAACCACGACAAGCACACGTCTTCTTCACGCAAGCACTCTCATCACTGCCATCTAAGCAGTCTTCACATTTTACTCTAGCACTGTTGGCAGCAGTGCACAGGCAGGCGAAGGCGAGCAGCAGGCAGAGTGCCCCGTAGCGCGGCAGCGCCCACCACCGCCCCGCACCGTCACCTGTGTCACTTATACTACTCCTATTACCCATGCTGTTAGTGTCAATGGCATCCTCCTGGTACCATTTCTGTCTTTGTCACCCCTTACTCTCCCCCTTTTCTTTTTGCCACTGACCATTCACCACAAATGGATGAGACACATGATTACTAGTTAGGAAAGAGAGTGTAACGTCTGCTATACGGCTGCAGGCAGCGCCAGCTGCAACCGTAGAAGCTGTTTGTGAAAGAGCCTGCCGGTGGTCATTTGGCAGTGTAATCTGTGTCTCTGCACTCCTGCCCCGCAATAGAGCTAAGTCATCATTAGTAATAGTTATAACACCGATCTGGGGACGAATAGTCTTTTTTGCATTGCAAAATAAACCTTTTATAAAAAGAATGCTAGAGTGAAGCAGCACAGCTCAGCACAGCTGCCGCTGCCTCCATGGTTACGTCAGACAGGCTGCAGGGTCCTGATGTCCGCCCCTCTGCTATGTGCCAACTCGCCACACGGTGAGGGTCGGCTGCTGTTGTCCACTGACGCCTCTGGTCTCCCGTAGCAACTCGATCTCGGATGTCCCGCGTCGCACCGCAATTACTTCAATTCCCCGCGTTTTCCGGCTTCTGTCCGGTCTATTCTGTGTCTCTCAGAGCCGTCCGTGGCTCTGAAGCGTCTCTCAGGGCTCTCTCCGTCCAGCGGTAGTCCCTCCGTAGTGTCTCGTAGTCTCCCGGCGCCGCTCCAGGCTCTCGGCGCCGCTCCGGTCTCTTGGCCTGTGCAGGTCTCAGCGAGTCCGGGTCTCAGCGAGTCCAGGTCTCGGCCTGTGTGGGCCTCAGCCTGTTCGGGTCTCATATGTTGCAGGAAACACGGCCGAAAGCACAATAGAGTCAGATCATGCTCCTGCCTTTTTCTTGTCACAGTCAAAACATTTAAGAGCAAAAATAGGATACACAAGATACACCGCCAGGCCCATATATTAGGTGTTTAGCTGCCGGCCGGGTTAAACCACGACAGTCTTTTTGGCGCCCAACGTGGGGCTCGAAAGGTTGAGATAACGGCAGATCTGATCAGAGTGTGTTAAACTAAAATTGGTGTAAGGATTAGACCTGCTTAATAGTCACCTGTCATGATGCTGATTGCTTTAATCTCAACTCTGCTGCGCCTGTTTTCCAAATTGAGTATTATAGTACATTATTTTCCGTATTTGCTCTCTGTAGTGTTGTTTATCCTCTCCGGGCCCTGGTTTCAGATCATTATGGTACTGAGTGTTATAGCAATGGCTTATGAGACGATAAGATATCTGGTCATGACTCTAACTTGGTATTTATACTCAGTAACATCGTGGACTCTGTACTTTGGAAACAGTATCTTGGGAACTATTAGCAATTATACCTATTGTTTTTCTCCATTAGAGAGTCAATCTGTGGAGGGGAAAGGGGAAGATATTTTTTCTTACTTGATTACTCTCCCTTTCTCCTTCACCACCCCTGTATCCTCCTGGATCACTCTGCCTTCCTCCTTCACCACCCTCTTATCCCCTGAGCTTGTCAAAATAGCTCTCCAAGATATTGAATATTCTTGGGATACTCAGAACACCATAGTCTTGTTGTTCTGCCTCCTGAATGCACTTCAGATTCTGCTTAAAGTTAAACAACTACTTAGGAAGCTCATCCGGAGATCTGCCCGGAGGCAGTATAGTTGTGGGTGGCAGGGAGTATGGGTGGATATGGGCAGGCATCTAGAGCAGTTGGCACCCCCAGTGTCTTGGAAATTCACCCCTGAACAATGGCAAAATCCTCAAAAACTGGCAGAATGCTTGAAAAAAAGGTGTCATGATTCTGGCAGTTCCAAAGTAACACAAATCATTGTAACGTGCTGGGGCCTGGCTCATGCCTATCGAGCTGCCATTGATACTGCTATCAACTTAGTGACAGACCCTGCGGCCACTCCAAGCCCTGTGACAGATCCAACGGCCACTGTGACCCCTACGGTGGACTCTGCAGCCACTCCAGATCCAGTTCCTGCAGCCGCTCCAGTCCCAGCTCCTGCAGCCGCTCCAGTCCCAGCTCCTGCAGCCGCTCCAGTCCCAGTTCCTGCAGTCGCTCCAGTCCCAGCTCCTGCAGCCGCTCCAGTCCCAGCTCCTGCAGCCGCTCTAGTCCCAGCTCCTGCAGCCGCTCCAGTCCCAGCTCCTGCAGCTGCTCCAGTCCCAGCTCCTGCAGCCGTTCCAGTCCCAGCTCCTGCAGCCGTTCCAGTCCCAGCTCCTGCAGCCGCTCCAGTCCCAGCTCCTGCAGTCGCTCCAATCCCAGCTCCTGCAGCCGCTCCAGCTCCAGCTCCTGCCGCTACTCCAGTCCCAGCTCCTGCAACTGCTCCAGCTCCAGCTCCTGCAACCGCTCCAGCTTCTGCAGCCGCTCCAGCTCCTGTGGCCGTGTCAGAGAAACGAGCTGTAGCAGTGCAAGTTGATCCTGCAGAGGGTATTCCAACCCCTGTAACGGGGTCAGAGAAACGAGCTGTAGCAGTGCAAGTTGATCCTGCAGAGGGTATTCCAACCCCTGTAACGGGGTCAGAGAAACGAGCAGTAGCAGTGCAAGCTGCCCCTGTAGAGAAGGTGAAAAAATGGTATAGAGATTCAGGTCTTTTAGAACGCAGAGAGTCTTCTGCCAATCCAGGTAAGGCTTCTGCCAAATCTAAGTATAGAGATGACGAAGATGACGACGACGCTGGGCCATCAAGGATTCAGGAGGAGGAAGATGAGGATGTCGAAAAATCAACAGTAACTACCCGAAGCCTAAACGAGCGCGAGCTACGAGATGTGCGAAAAGATTTTGGTCGCTGTATGGGTGAGCAGCTTGTCACCTGGCTGCTCCGGTGCTGGGACTCTGGAGCCAATTGTGTGGAATTAGACGGCAGGGAAGCCAAGCGGCTGGGATCCCTTGCTCGAGACGCCGGCATTGACAAAGCAATTGCAGATGGAGCACAATCCACCAGCCTCTGGAGGCGTCTCCTCTCAGCTGTGAGGGAAAGGTATCCCTTCAAGGAAGAACTTTTATGTCTACCAGGCAAGTGGACCACTATGGAGAAGGGAATCCAGTACCTGAGGGAATTAGCCGTACGGGAAGTGATTTATGAGGATCCAGACCTCAGACAAACATCCAAAGACCCAGATGAAGTCAGGTGTACACGACCCATGTGGCGGAAGTTTGTACGGAGTGCACCATCATCATATGCCAGCTCATTGGCAATAATGGCCTGGAAAGAGGATGAGGAACCCACAGTGGATGAAGCGGCTAAACAACTCCGGCAGTACGAAGAAAGTCTCTCCTCTTCCTTACAGGCCTGCGTCTCAGCTGTGGAGAAACTTTCTGAAAAGGTTCACCAACTTGAAGAGAATCTATCGTCCTCCCCACCTGAACCAACCAGTGTCCACCGACCAAAAGAGAACGCCTGGGAGAAACTTTCTGAAAAGGTTCACCAGCTTGAAGAGAGATTATTCTCCTCCGCACCTGTACAAAGCAGTGTCTCAGCTGTTAGGGGTAGGCGTTCACCCACACAAGGAAGACGATATGGTGGGTACTCACCCCGTGCCACCCTGTGGTTTTACTTACGAGACCATGGAGAGGACATGAGAAAATGGGATGGAAAATCTACCGCGACCCTAGAGGCACGGGTACGTGAGTTGCAAAAGAAAACAATCAGGAAAAAGGGATTCTCCGAAAAGTTTGCTGCTCCAACTTCCAGCAGACAGTCCTTCAAACACAGAAACAAAGAAGATGCTGAACAGGATTAGGGGGGCCCTGCCTCCAGCCAGGGGGAGGAAAGGGACAATCGAGTTTATTGGACTGTGTGGATTCGATGGCCTGGCACATCACGCGCACAGAAGTATAAGGCTTTAGTAGACACCGGTGCACAATGTACTATAATGCCATCGAGCTATAAAGGGCCAGAGCCCATCTGTATTTGTGGAGTGACAGGGGGATCTCAGCAGTTGACTGTATTGGAGGCTGAAGTGAGTCTGACTGGGAATGAGTGGGAAAAGCACCGCATTGTGACTGGCCCGGATGCTCCATGTATCCTTGGCATAGACTATCTTAGAAGAGGATATTGCAAGGACCCAAAAGGGTTCCGGTGGGCTTTTGGTATAGCTGCCTTAGAGACAGAGGGCATTAAACAATTATCTACCTTGCCTGGTCTCTCAGAGGACCCCTCTGTTGTGGGGTTGCTGAGGGTCGAAGAACAGCAAGTGCCAATCGCTACCACAACTGTGCACCGGCGACAATATCGCACTAACCGAGACTCCCTGATTCCCATCCATAAGCTAATTCGTCAATTGGAGAGCCAAGGAGTGATCAGCAAGACCCATTCACCTTTCAATAGTCCCATATGGCCAGTGCGAAAGTCTAATGGCGAGTGGAGACTAACAGTGGACTATCGCGGCCTGAACGAAGTCACGCCACCACTGAGTGCTGCAGTGCCGGACATGCTCGAACTTCAGTATGAACTTGAATCGAAGGCAGCCAAGTGGTACGCCACAATTGATATCGCTAATGCATTTTTCTCCATCCCTCTAGCAGCAGAGTGCAGGCCACAATTTGCCTTCACTTGGAAGGGAGTCCAATATACTTGGAATAGGCTGCCCCAGGGGTGGAAACACAGCCCTACCATTTGCCATGGGCTGATCCAGTCTGCGCTAGAGCAGGGGGAAGCTCCTGAACACCTGCAGTACATCGATGACATTATTGTGTGGGGTGACACAGCAGAGGAAGTTTTCGAGAAAGGGAAGAAAATAGTCCAAATCCTTCTGAAAGCCGGTTTTGCCATAAAACAAAATAAAGTCAAAGGACCTGCACGAGAGATCCAGTTTTTAGGAATAAAATGGCAAGATGGACGTCGTCAAATCCCAATGGATGTGATCAACAAAATAACAGCTATGTCTCCACCAACTAGCAAAAAAGAAACACAGACTTTCCTAGGTGTTGTGGGGTTTTGGAGAATGCACATCCCAAATTACAGTCTGATTGTAAACCCGCTCTACCAAGTAACCCGTAAGAAGAATGAGTTTGAATGGGGCCCTGAGCAACGACAAGCCTTTGAACAAATCAAGCAGGAAATAGTCCATGCAGTAGCCCTTGGGCCAGTTCGAACAGGACCAGATGTAAAGAATGTGCTCTACACTGCAGCCGGGGAGAACGGCCCCACCTGGAGCCTCTGGCAGAAAGAACCTGGGGAAACTCGAGGGCGGCCTCTGGGGTTTGGGAGTCGGGGATACAGAGGATCTGAGGCCCGCTATACTCCAACTGAAAAGGAGATATTGGCAGCATATGAAGGAGTTCGATCTGCTTCGGAGGTGGTCGGTACTGAAGCGCAGCTCCTCCTAGCACCCCGATTGCCGGTACTAGGCTGGATGTTCAAGGGAAGGGTCCCCTCTACGCATCATGCAACTGATGCTACATGGAGCAAGTGGGTTGCACTGATTACTCAGCGGGCTCGAATAGGAAACCCCAGTCGCCCAGGAATATTGGAAGTGATCATGGACTGGCCAGAAGGCAAATACTTTGGGATATCATCAGAGGAGGAGGTGGGTCGTGCTGAAGAAGCCCCACTGTACAACCAGTTGCCAGAGAATGAAAAAAAATATGCCCTGTTCACTGATGGGTCCTGTCGTATTGTGGGGAAGCATCGGAGATGGAAGGCTGCTGTATGGAGTCCTATGCGACGAGTTGCAGAAGCTGCTGAGGGAGAAGGTGAATCAAGTCAGTTTGCAGAAGTGAAGGCCATTCAGCTGGCTTTAGACATTGCTGAACGAGAAAAATGGCCAGTTCTCTATCTCTACACCGATTCATGGATGGTAGCAAATGCCCTGTGGGGATGGTTACAGCAATGGAAGCAAAACAACTGGCAGCGCAGGGGCAAACCCATCTGGGCTGCTGCATTGTGGCAAGATATTGCTGCTCGGGTAGAGAACCTGGCTGTGAAAGTACGCCATGTAGATGCTCATGTGCCCAAGAATCGGGCTACTGAAGAACATCAAAACAACCAGCAGGTGGATCAGGCTGCTAAGATTGAAGTAGCTCAGGTGGACCTGGATTGGCAGCATAAAGGTGAATTATTTATAGCCCGATGGGCCCATGACACCTCAGGCCATCAAGGTAGAGACGCAACATACAGATGGGCTCGTGATCGATTGTTTCCTGCAACATATGAGACCCGAACAGGCTGAGGCCCACACAGGCCGAGACCTGGACTCGCTGAGACCCGGACTCGCTGAGACCTGCACAGGCCAAGAGACCGGAGCGGCGCCGAGAGCCTGGAGCGGCGCCGGGAGACTACGAGACACTACGGAGGGACTACCGCTGGACGGAGAGAGCCCTGAGAGACGCTTCAGAGCCACGGACGGCTCTGAGAGACACAGAATAGACCGGACAGAAGCCGGAAAACGCGGGGAATTGAAGTAATTGCGGTGCGACGCGGGACATCCGAGATCGAGTTGCTACGGGAGACCAGAGGCGTCAGTGGACAACAGCAGCCGACCCTCACCGTGTGGCGAGTTGGCACATAGCAGAGGGGCGGACATCAGGACCCTGCAGCCTGTCTGACGTAACCATGGAGGCAGCGGCAGCTGTGCTGAGCTGTGCTGCTTCACTCTAGCATTCTTTTTATAAAAGGTTTATTTTGCAATGCAAAAAAGACTATTCGTCCCCAGATCGGTGTTATAACTATTACTAATGATGACTTAGCTCTATTGCGGGGCAGGAGTGCAGAGACACAGATTACACTGCCAAATGACCACCGGCAGGCTCTTTCACAAACAGCTTCTACGGTTGCAGCTGGCGCTGCCTGCAGCCGTATAGCAGACGTTACACTCTCTTTCCTAACTAGTAATCATGTGTCTCATCCATTTGTGGTGAATGGTCAGTGGCAAAAAGAAAAGGGGGAGAGTAAGGGGTGACAAAGACAGAAATGGTACCAGGAGGATGCCATTGACACTAACAGCATGGGTAATAGGAGTAGTATAAGTGACACAGGTGACGGTGCGGGGCGGTGGTGGGCGCTGCCGCGCTACGGGGCACTCTGCCTGCTGCTCGCCTTCGCCTGCCTGTGCACTGCTGCCAACAGTGCTAGAGTAAAATGTGAAGACTGCTTAGATGGCAGTGATGAGAGTGCTTGCGTGAAGAAGACGTGTGCTTGTCGTGGTTTAACCCGGCCGGCAGCTAAACACCACGCAGCCGTTCGCTCACCCTCCCCCCTCCCTCTCTGGGACGGGGGAGAGAAATGGAAAGTGAAGCCCGTGAGTTGAGATAAAGACAGTTTAATAAGACAGGAAAATAATAATAACAAAAATCATAATAACAATAATAATAATAATGATACAATGATGATAATACGAAAGTAATAATAGTATGTACAAACAAGTGATGCACAATGCAATTGCTCACCACTCGCTGACCGATGCCCAGCCTAACCCCGAGCAGTCCGGCCCCCTCCCCCCGGCTAGCCACCCCTATATATTGTTTAGCATGACGTCAGATGGTATGGAATACCCCTTTGGCTAGTTTGGGTCACCTGTCCTGGGTCTGTCCCCTCCCAGCTCTTACTGCACCCCCAGCCTGCCCGTTGGCAGGACAGAGCAAAAGGCTGAGATGTCCTTGGCTTAGTATAAGCACTGCTCTGCAACAATTAAAGCATCGGGGTGTTAGCAGCACTCTTCTCATCCTAAGTCAAAACACAGCATTCCACCAGCTACTAGGAAGAAAATTAATTCTGTGCTAACTGAAACCAGGACAGTGCTGAACCTGACTTTGTGTGCAACAGTGGTCAGTGTGTGCCAAACAGATAGCAGTGTGATGGGGATCCAGACTGTGAAAATGGGTCTGACAAGAGTGCTGAGCTGTGTCATATGAGAACATGCCAGGTAAATGAAATCAGCTGTGGTCCTCAGTCAACCCAGTGATGGTGAAAGAGACTGTGACAGTGGAGAAGATGAAGAGAATTGTGGCAGTGTGACTTGTAGTGCAGCAGAGTTCACATGCAGTAGTGGGCAATGTATTTCCAAAAAGCTTTGTCTGCAATGGTCAAGTTGACTGCTCCGACCACTTGGATAAATCTTTGGAGCAGTGTGGCTGCCAGCCTGCACCTCCGGTGAAGTGTTCTGTGAGTGAGGTGCAGTGCGGCTAAGGTGAATGTATCTACAAGAAGTGGCGATGTGACAGAGATCCTGATTGCAAGGATGGAAGTGATGAAATTAACTGCCCTTCTCGGACCTGAAGGCCAGACCAGTTCAGATGTGAAGATGGGAACTGTTTCCATGGGAGAAGGCAGTGCAGTGGTGTGAGAGACTGTCTGGAAGGCACTGATGAAGCAAACTGTAACAATGTTGTTCAGTGCTCTGGACCTGGCAAATTCAAGTGCAGAAGTGGAGAATGCATAGATATCAATAAAGTGTGTAACCGGCAGAGAGACTGCAAGGACTGGGGTGATGAGCCCCTGAAGGAATGCAACATACATGAATGTGACTGTCCAGCTGGGTTTTGAGTTTGTAGACAAGAGAAACTGCGGAGATATTGATGAATGCCAAAACACTGGTATCTGTAGTCAAATCTGTATCAACCTGAAAGGTGGCTACAAATGTGAATGTAGCCATGGCTATCAGATGAATCCTGCTACAGGAACCTGGAAAGGGCCATACGGCAAAGCAAATTACATAACCGTTGCTTAACTTGTCAGAAGATAAAAAAGAAAGTTTTTCAACAAGCAGCCACGGGAGGGAAGAATCACTGAACCCCCGATGTGAGGGGCTGTACCTTGTTTTACTGACTACTGAAACAGCTGTGAGAACAGCAGAAAGGGGTTGGACCCACGCATCCAGAATAAAAGGACCAGTAACTACCGAATCTTGGAGGGTTGAGTCCGCTCCTGGGGAACTGAAATTAAAGCTAAAGAAGAACTAATATTCTGGCAACGAGGCTCTGCATGAATTAAGGGCACCAGATAAAGAGGACAAACCTGAAGGGAGGAAAGGGAGAAGGCAAGACCAGGGCGGGACCCTCCACTGCGGTGTGTATGGTCTACCGAGGGAGGCAACCCCTATGGGTATTGAATGCCGAGTGAGAGGGACTCGACCAGACTTCTCCCACACTAAGGTCAGGTTGTCCCAAGAAAATAACATAAAAATCTCTTTTTTTTAAACCTATATAAAACTGTGATTCGTTTTCCAGGAGCTGGATCACCCCGACAGGCCGAACGGTAACACAAGCCTGAATCGACCCTGAAAGCGGTCCCAACCCCTTGATTGAAGGCGTTTGCCTATTATGATCCAGCTACGTGGGCAGAAGACGGATCCTGGGCCTATAGAACCCCAGTATATATATATACTTAATAGAATAATTAGGTTACTAGCTGTAATAGAACTAGTTATAAAGATGAGAACTGCTTTGTATCAAAATTGCCTAGCTTTGGATTATTTACTAGCACAAGAAGGAGAAGTCTGTGGAAAATTTAGCTTTAGTAATTGCTGTTTAAAGATTGATAAAAAGGGTGTTTCTTCCTAGTAGCTGATAGAATGTTATGTTCTGGTTTAGGATGAGAAGAGTGCTGATAATATGCTGATGTTTTAATTGTTGCAGAGCAGTGCTTACACCAAGCCAAGGACGTTTCAGCTTCTCACTGTCCTGCCAGCAGGCAGGCTGGGAGGAGGGCCGGACTGCTCGGGGTTAGGTTGGGCATCGGACAGCAGGTGGTGAGCAATTGCATTGTGCATCACTTGTTTCGTACACATTATTACTAGTAGTACTGTTATCATCATTATTGTTATTATTATTGTTGTTATTTTCATGTTTTTATCTCAACTCACAGGCTTCCCTTTCCCATTTCTCTCTCCCATCCCAGAGAAGGAGGGGGGGAGGTGAGCGAGCGAGCACAAACCTGGAAGGATATGGAACGGGTTTTATTTTCATGGCTTCCTGGTGGACCATGGGTTAAAAGAGTGTTATTTTTATTGTTATGTGGTGTAATTATGTTATTGCTTATACCTTGTATGATACCTTGCCTTACATTATTAATACACCGGGTGATAAATAGTGCAGTTGTAATAACTTCATTAAAAAAGGAAGGGGATATGTCAATTATGATGCTTAAGAATTGGACCCTCCAAGAACGGACTGATGAAATCCAGTTATTAACAACAGAAGAGACACGAATTGGGGATATTAAAAAGAAGATAAGGGATTGTTAGGAATGTTTTAACAATTTGTGTCCATAAAAAACAGTCCTGTCTGCCTCTGGGCCCTGCACTGGCAATTTAATTATAATTAAAGCTAATTATAATAACCTGTTTTTTTAGAAGTAGTAATGAATACGTATTAGTCTAGGAGCATAAAAATCAGCTGCTTGATGTAACTGGTGTGCGTCCTGGTGGAGCGGAGACTCCCGGTGCACCAAGCGCTGTTTGCTTACCTCTATTCTTTTAATAAATCCTATTTTTTTTATTTAATCCTATTTTGAAGATCGAGCCATTTCTAACAATTGGTTACAATTTTTAGGACGGCTTGCAACCTAATTATTTGATTCAAATTATAAATAGGTTCTCGGGCCCCTGATACTACCTCATTCGGGTTTCAGGTAGCTGGTCCATAATGCTGTATGATTCTTTCAGGATGCCATTCGTTCTCTCCCCATTTTTGGGCACTACCCCCGGCTAAGGAAGCATCAATAGCTCGTTTTACTCTATTCAGATCACCATATAATCTTATTTCTAAATGATTTCCTTGTATTTGTGACAACAAAAAGAGCAAGGGTCTTATGTACCCCACATAGCATATTCCAGACCAGTTTTTGGGTAGCCTCTTGTAGGCCTGTTTGCCACATACCTATTCCTTACATGACTAATCTTAAAATGAATACATAATGCAAAAGAGATGTGAAAGCAGCTTCTTGTTTTGGTGAGATATCACCACATGAGATTGTGTCAAATGAGCAGTTGAGGGCATTAAGGCTGTGTCAATGTCACGCTTTAATTGAAATGGGTGTGGGATGGGAGGCACTTTATCATTAAGCACATGAATTTCCATGAGGTTTTCTGACAAAGTAATGCATTCACCAAAGCATTAAATAAAACACATTTAAACTCATCTTTAATAAGATGATAGAAATGTGTGGGAAATGTGTGGGTGAATTTGGGAAAGAAGATATGATGTGACTGAAAAGTATTATATATAATGCATAGAAAAAATGTATAACAAGGAATATATCTGTTTTCAAGGTACAGTAATGGAAAAGTATAAATCAAGGGAAATACAACCTCATTAGTAATGGCAGAGTAAAAGAAGACAAAGATGGGGTACAATTATTGTACCAGGAGAAGGGCATCTTGCTACAAAAGTACTAGTACAATTCTTTTTTTAGGGTACATATACAGTGATAGATCATTTCTAAAACAAGTATATGTTTATACTCCATCCCTAATTTCTTTCTCATTCTTTTTTCTTTTATCTTTTTTTTTTTTGCATGGAAGGTTGTCGTGGTTTAACCCGGCCGGCAGCTAAACACCACGCAGCCGTTCGCTCACCCTCCCCCCTCCCTCTCTGGGACGGGGGAGAGAAATGGAAAGTGAAGCCCGTGAGTTGAGATAAAGACAGTTTAATAAGACAGGAAAATAATAATAACAAAAATAATAATAACAATAATAATAATAATAACACAATGGTGATAATAGGAAAGTAATAATAATATGTACAAACAAGTGATGCACAATGCAATTGCTCACCACTCGCTGACCGATGCCCAGCCTAACCCCGAGCAGTCCGGCCCCCTCCCCCCGGCTAGCCACCCCTATATATTGTTTAGCATGACGTCAGATGGTATGGAATACCCCTTTGGCTAGTTTGGGTCACCTGTCCTGGGTCTGTCCCCTCCCAGCTCTTACTGCACCCCCAGCCTGCCCGTTGGCAAGACAGAGCAAGAAGCTGAGATGTCCTTGGCTTGGTATAAGCACTGCTCTGCAACAATTAAAACATCGGGGTGTTATCAGCACTCTTCTCATCCTAAGCCAAAACACAGCATTCTACCAGCTACTAGGAAGAAAATTAATTCTGTTCTAACTGAAACCAGGACAAAGGTAAAATGTCCAGATTGGACTGAGCTAGCTGTAATTGCATTTGAGCTCTGAAATTATTTTTTCTTTTGGAAAATTCATGTGATTGATAGCTAAATAGTCATCATAGTCTGTCATTCATCATTTTCCATAGATTTATTAGCCATATCTGAGACTGGATAAACAACTCATTTAAAATGATCTGAATTAGTACAATTTGTCTCCAAAGATGTCTCCAAGGGTATTCAAACTGATTGTGTAGACCTATCTAAATAACCTATGTTCGTATTCCATATTCATCATCATATAAAATGACAAATGGAGAATATATAAGAATACTGCTGCATGCATTTGAACCATATTCCTAAACTTGTGTTTTATTACTAGTTTTATTTTTCTGTCTGTTGGTATTATCTGCATAATGTGTCACAGTAAGGTTTTAATACTCTGTATAAAGCATTTTTAGTTACATGGAGGAAGATGGGAAAACAGAAATTATGCCTACTATGCTGGGACTGAGCTCCAGATTCAGGAACCTAAAGTGTCTACATGTGATCTGTGTATCTTGGTTCTGGTTATGTGGGATTAAGGGAGATTTAGGTCTTTGCTTAATTCCCTTATTACAGGCTTCTGGAACCATTTGACATATCTCACAATATCCTGCCTCGTTTCAATTTCCTGATCCAGAAGGCTGTGAGTTTCCTACAGATTTTGTGTCATTGTCATCTGCCCCCCTGGATGTAACACAGGACCTGTGGGGGACCAGAAACTTTCTAGTCTAGGAGTCGAGTGCCAGGCAAGATATCTCAGAGCACATCAAATACCAAGGGTCATCTACATGTGGGCAACTGAATAGCTTCTATAGTACAATTAAGTGTAAGGAGATTTTAGGTACCTTGAATGTCGATGCATATTTTATAGCTGTCTAAATGTAGGTGCCTGAATCTGAATTACAGTACCTTCCATGAGAGCCTGTAAGAACAAGGGTCTTCAGAGATCCTGATGATATTTCTGGGTGTATAGATAGCTGTCCTGCAGTGAAAGGAGGGAAATGGACAGTGGGATTTGTTAAGCAGAATCTTTGTTATGATGGGAAGCAGCACAGGTGCTCCCACTGGAATACTGAAAAAGAGTCATGAATAGAAAAGAAGGGAGTAGTTTTAAAGAAATGAAGTTTTAAAGAAATGAAGAAATGTAGTTTTAAAGAAATGAAGAGAAAAAAGAAGTGTTCATTTAGTTTAGATTTCGATAAGGCAATGAAGTACCTTTTCCTTACTGCTGTTATTATATCCTGACATGAAGGGAAATAGAAATTCTTTGAAGCCACAGAGGATGGAGACTAGAAAATCATAGCAGATCTTTCTCTCTGTGATGAAAATAATTTTATTTAAAAGAAAAAGAAAAATCCCCCAAAAGCTCACCCAATATTCCCATTTCGCTAGGAAAGAAATATTTGAAAAGCTGATTGTTACCACTCTGAAGAACAAATTAACAACAGCTTGATTACCTCTCAACGTTTCAGTCTCAGTTCTGTCCTATAACTGGGGTCTGTCCATTCTAAGCTCAAGCTTTGATTCTTTGACCCTTCCTCTGCTGGGAATGGCAGTATTCACTGATGAAACAGCCTGACCCCATCTAAATATGCTCTGTTGCTCAGATACACGATCACTAGGTCTGCTGTTAAATTTTCTTTCTGGGGATATTACCTATAATTGTGATTTAACCCGGCCGCCAGCTAAGCACCACACAGCTGTTCGTTCACCCTTCCCTCTCCCTCTTTGGGATAGGGGAGAGAAACAGGAAAATGAAGCCTGTGGGTTGAGATAGAGACAGTTTATTAAAATACATGTACACACACACACACAAACAAAATGATAATAGTACTACTACTAATAATGTGTACGAAACAAGTGATGCACAATGCAATTGCTCACCACCCGCTGACTGATGCCCAGTCTATGCCTGAGCAACTGGCTCCCCCACCCCAGCTAGCCACACCTATATATCATTTAGCATGATGTCAGATGGTATGGAATACCCCTTTTAGCCAGTTTTGGTCAGTGTTCTGGTTTCATTTAGGACAGAGTTAATTTTCCTCCTGGTAGCCACCCCTTATTCCATACCATTTATGTCATGCTCAGGTTGCACTCTTTCCAAAACATTCTAATTAATCACCATTTTCATCTGTGGTATATAGCAATTATGGTAGTGATGACATACAGTATTATATAATAATTAACATAATACAATTCAACTCATGGACTATTCTCACCCAGTATTAAATCCCCTTGAGGTACACACCAAGATTCCCCATTCTTTTACATTACCCACCAAGTGCATCCAAGTCCCTGAGCAAAAGCAATTCCACCAATGGGATGGAATGGGAATCAGGGAGTCTCGGTTGGTGCCGCCGGTGCACAGTTGTGGTAGTGATTGGCACTTGCTGTTCTTCGACCCTCAGCAATCCCACAACAGAGGGGTCCTCTGAGAGACCAGGCAAGGTAGATAATTGTTTAATGCCCTCTGTCTCTAAGGCAGCTATACCAAAAGCCCACCGGAACCCTTTTGGGTCCTTGCAATATCCTCTTCTAAGATAGTCTATGCCAAGGATACATGGAGCATCTGGGCCAGTCACAATGCGGTGCTTTTCCCACTCATTCCCAGTCAGACTCACTTCAGCCTCCAATACAGTCAACTGCTGAGATCCCCCTGTCACTCCACAAATACAGATGGGCTCTGGCCTTTTATAGCTCGATGGCATTATAGTACATTGTGCACCAGTGTCTACTAAAGCCTTATACATCTGTGAGTCTGACGTGCCAGGCCATCAAATCCACACAGTCCAATAAACTCGATTGTCCCTTTCCTCCCCCTGGCTGGAGGCAGGGCCCCCCTAATCCTGGTCAGAATCTTCTTCATTTCTGTGTTTGAAGAACTGTCTGCTGGAAATTGGAGCAACAAACTTTTCGGAGAACCCCTTTTTCCCGATTGTTTTCTTTTGCAACTCACGTACACGTGCCTCTAGGGTCGCGGTGGATTTTCCATCCCATTTTCTCATGTGCTCTCCATGGTCTCATAAGTAAAACCACAGGGTGTCACGGAGCGTGTACCCACCATATCGTCTTCCTTGTGTGGATGAACGCTTACCCGTGATAGCTGAGACAATGGTTTGTACAGGCGGGGAGGAAAATAATCTCTCTTCAAGTTGGTGGAATTTTTCAGACAATTTCTCCCAAGTGTTCTCTTTTAGTTGGTGGACACTGGTTTGTTCATATGGGGAGGAAGATAAATTCTCTTTAAGTTGGTGGACCTTTTCAGAATGTTTCTCCATAGCCAAGATGAGGCCTGTAAGGAAGAGGAGAGACTTTCTTCGTACTGTCGGAGTTGTTCCGCCACTTCATCCACTGCGGGTTCCTCATCCTCTTTCCAGGCCATTATTGCCAATGAGCTGGCATATGATGATGGTGCACTCCGTACAAACTTCCGCCACATGGGTCGTGTACACCTGACTTCATCTGGGTCTTTGGATGTTTGTCTGAGGTCTGGGTCCTCATAAATCACCTCCCGTACGGCTAATTCCCTCAGGTACTGGATTCCCTTCTCCATAGTGGTCCACTTGCCTGGTAGACATAAAAGTTCTTCCTTGAAGGGATACCTTTCCCTCACAGCTGAGAGGAGACGCCTCCAGAGGCTGGTGGATTGTGCTCCATCTGCAATTGCTTTGTCAATGCCGGCGTCTCGAGCAAGGGATCCCAGCCGCTTGGCTTCCCTGCCGTCTAATTCCACACAATTGGCTCCAGAGTCCCAGCACCGGAGCAGCCAGGTGACAAGCTGCTCACCTATACAGCGACCAAAATCTTTTCGCACATCTCGTAGCTCGCGCTTGTTTAGGCTTCGGGTAGTTACTGTTGATTTTTCGACATCCTCATCTTCCTCCTCCTGCATCTCTGATGGCCCAGCCCCATCTTCTCTTTACCTAGACCTAGCAGAAGACTCTCTGTGTTCTAAATGACCTGAATGTCTATACCATTTTTTTTACCTTGTCTATAGGGGTAACTTGCACTGCTACAGCTTGTTTCTCTGACCCAGTTACTGGGTCTGCCACAGGGTTTGGAATACCCTCTGCAGGGGCAACTTCCACTGCTAGAACTCATTCCTCAGATCCAGACACAGGAGCTGGACTGGCTGCAGGGGCTGGAGCGGCTGCAGGGGCTGGAACGGCTGTGGGAGCTGGAGCGGCTGCGGGAGATGAAGCAGCTGCAGGGTTCATCGTAGGGGTTGGACTGGCCGCAGGGTCTGTCACTAGGTTTACAGTAGCATCAATTGCAGCTCGATAGGCATGGGCCAGACCTCAGCACACTACAGTGATTTGTGTCTCTTTGGAACTGCCAGAGTCATGACACCTTTTTTTTCAAACATTCTACCAGTTTTTGATGATTTTGCAGTTGTTCAGGGGTGAATTTCCAAAACTCTAGAGGTGCCCACTGCTCTAGAAACCTCCCCATATCCTCCCACACTCCCTGCCACTCACAACTATCCTGCCTCAGGACAGATCTCTGGATGAGCTTCCTAAGTAGTTGTTTAACCTTAAACAAAACCTGAAGCACATTCAGGAGACATAACAATAACACCATGCTAGTCTGAACATCTCAAGGTCATTCAAAATCTTGGAGAACTATCGTAACTAGCTCGGAGGATGGTGAAGGAGAAGAGGGTGGTGAAGGAGAAAGGGAGAGTGAACAAGTAGGAAAAAATATCTTCCCCTATCCCCTCCACATATTGGCTCCCTGACGAAAAAAGGCAATAGGTGTAATTGTTAATAGTTTCCAAGATATGGTTTCCAAAGTATAGAGTCAACGACAGTGCTGAGTACAAATACCAGGTTAGTCATGCCCAGATATTTCATTGTCTCATAAACCACTGTTACAACACACAGTACCATAATGATCTTAAACCAGGGCCCGGAGAGGATAAACAACATGAAAGAGAGCACATACAGAATGTAACGTGCTATAATACTCAATTTGGAAAACAGGCACAGCAGACATGAGATTAAAGCAATTAACATTGTGACTAGCAACTATTAAGCAGGTCTAATACTTATACCAATCTTGGCTTAGCACACTCTGGTCAGATCTGCCGTTATCTCAATTTTTTGGGCCCCACGTTGGTTGCCAAAAAGAACTGTTGTGTGGTTTAACCCAGCTGGCAGCTAAACACCACACAGCCGTTTGCTCCCCCTCCCCCTCCCCCCCCCGAGATGGGGGAGACACTTCTGCAACAATAGGTCTTTAAAGTGTAAACTGATAAACCTTGTCTGTAATTTTTATTGATAAGTTTCTAGTTCTTCCTTTCATTTTTCCATTTAATTGTTTTTTCCTTGAGCTTTCTTTTGTGTTTGCTTCACAGAAGCATCATTAACAGGCTAAGCCTGAAAAAAAAACAAAAAACAACAACAACAAAAAAAAATGATTTCTTTTTAGTAGAATATAAGATTAATTTGTTGTGCTGAAGACAAAATAACATTTTAATGGTATTTAGGGGTATATAAATAGATTTTAATAAGAAAGATTAATTCACTTTCAATAACCATTATAGCAAAATATTGAGGACAAACTACTAATACGCTGGCATCACTGATTTTACAAACTCATTTTATTTCAACTCCTGCTGTCATACAATAAAATATATTTGAATGCTGCAGAAGCATATATAAATATAATTTTCTACACAGAACTGGTTAGGGATATGCAGTGAAAGATATCTGAACAGTTATGTAAATTGTTGTTATATTAAGCAGAGGTTAACTAAGCATTTAAGTTTTACTGTGATATTTTTGTTATTATTATTTCACCTTTAATGGAGGCTATTTTGTGTGTCGGTGAACCAGAAGATAATGTTGTAGCTAGAAAGAATGTTAATATAATTTTGGTAGACTGTGTTAATAAAACAAGTGTAATGAGCAATAGTGGTGTACAATATCAGGTTAATGTAGGAATTAAGCTGAAAGTAATTATAATACTAAAATTGTTTGTATTCTAATTATCCTATGGCTAATAGTACAGAGACGATTGGCTGAAACAAAAATTATTTGGGCTGGGCTCATTTTTGTATAAATGAATATTAGCTGTTACATTGCCATTGTGCTTCCGTGGAACAGGATGGACATTTATTTTTCATTTAAAAAATCACATACGCCTCAAAGAGTTCTGTGGAGGAATGGTTAAGTGAGGTAGGACATGTGGATGTTGGGCAGTTGGGAGACAATGGGCTGGTGAAGTACCGTACTCGGCTCACATGAGCCTGGGCACGTACGCAGCTGGCTGAGAGCCAATCAGGCTCAAGGACGCGATGCCCTTGGGCGATCGGGGAAAGTCCCTAAGGCGGGACAGGTAGCTAAAAGAAGAAGGACAAGACTGAAAAGCCCGGGAAGTGTTAGCCAATCCTGAGCTTAGTTTCTGCAATATGTATGAGTTGATTATGTTCAAACTAGATAAAAGGCGACTGAGCTATCCATTAAAGTTGAAGTTCACTGTTCACTCATATTGAGCGTCTGGGTCTTCCTTCCGTCGACAACAGAGTTCTTCAAAATTGAAATGAAAAATGTTGCTAGGTTGTAAGAAGCAATGCTACTTTTATTCCAGGTTTTTATCATGTAAGTAGTGTTAAGCAAACTTGTATTTCATATATGTCATAATGCAAGAACGTGATTGAAAAAAATATCCTCATTAAACCAGTAATTACCAGAGAGAAACAGAGGATGGATATAGCTGTATTCCGAGCACAAATTGGATACCAGTCTTGAGTGCAAACTTATTTCATGTACTAGCCGTTTGAATGCAAGCTGGGAACTTTAGAGAAATTCCCACCACTGAAGAACAATGAGAGAAGAGTTTAAGCTGGTTGCATTAGCACATCACTACCAATGTAGGATGCGTAAGATTCACCTCATCTGATTAACCTAAGATAGCTTTAGTTCAGTTATCTAAATCTGATCTGGTCACCCATTCCTTTGTTGTTTGAGAGCAAATGTTTTGTGCAATCAGATAATCATCTGTCCTATTTAAGAATCTTTTCTTGGCGTTTGGTAAATACCTATCTGACAATGACTGTTTCTTCTTGATGATTATAAAATGCACATGACTAGTTCAGTCTTACTGGCTTTTAGACACTTTATACAGTCCATCTGCATGAAAGGAATGTCACATATTTCAGAGGAGCCAGAAAGGTCAGCCACTTGGTTCATCACTGATGTATGATAAAATCATGTGTTGTAAGATTGGTTAGTAGAAAACCTCCTTCATGCTGCTTCATACTCCTTCATCTGGATTACACCTAGCTGTTAGTGCCCTACACTTGGCATCCAGACGTAGAACCTGGGCTTCAAAGTGTACTGGACTTTGGTTCTCTTTCCAGCTTATAATTTTGGAAATAGAACAAAAATAGTTGATGAAATGAAGAAATTAAATAAAATTAAAAACATTTTATGGCTTACAAGTAAATCCTGAGGGATATCTACTTTGAAGGAGTCTGATATTTGAAAGCATTGTATATTCTGAGAATCATATATGTTTAATTACCAAAACAATTTGGCTAGATGGACATTTTGCCCAAATAAAATGGTCCCTAAAGAGACCATTCTGCAGAGATCCTTGCCCCATCCCCTGACTGATAGAGATGACAGAGCCTGTTTTCTTAGTTTAATTGTTGCTTTGACTATGTACATTTGTTTCCTATATAACTTTCACAATAAATAATGTCCTCGGTTTTTATCAACAGTGGAATTTCCAGCAATTTTATCCCTCTTTTCTCATTGTAATTTATCAGCAAACAAGCTTTTCCTTGCATGAATCCCTTTATTATTCAAAATTTCCATAAAGATAAGAATGTAGTTTATTTTAGAGATTGTTCATCAGTTTTGCTCCAAGACTATTATAAAGAATACTGGCTCATCATAATTTGCAATTCATGCTTGTCCTGGTTTCAGTTAGAACAGAGTTAATTTTCTTCCTAGTAGCTGGTAGAATGCTATGTTTTGGCTTAGGATGAGAAGAGTGCTGATAACACCCCGATGTTTTAATTGTTGCAGAGCAGTGCTTATACTAAGCCAAGGACGTCTCAGCTTCTTGCTCTGTCCTGTCAACGGGCAGGCTGGGGGTGCAGTAAGAGCTGGGAGGGGACAGACCCAGGACAGGTGACCCAAACTAGCCAAAGGGGTATTCCATACCATCTGACGTCATGCTAAACAATATATAGGGGTGGCTAGCCGGGGGTGGGGCGCCCGGACTGCTCGGGGTTAGGCTGGGCATCGGTCAGCAGGTGGTGAGCAATTGCATTGTGCATCACTTTGTTTGTACACATTATTAGTAGTAGTACTATTATCATTATCATTATCATTATCATTATCATTATCATTATCATTATCATTATTGTTATTGTGATTGTTATTGTTATTGTTATTGTTATTGTTATTGTTATTGTTATTTTCCTGTCTCATTAAACTGTCTTTATCTCAACTCACGGGCTTCACTTTCCTGTTTCTCTCCCCCATCCCAGAGAGGGAGGGGGGAGGGTGAGTGAACAGCTGTGTGGTGTTTAGCTGTCAGCCGGGTTAAACCACGGTAATGCTGCTCAATGGTTTGCATCACTCACAAGTTTCTGGTACCACTCCTTGTTTATTTCCCCCTTAAGAGACTGATAATCAGGAGCTGAAGCAGACGCAGACATGCATGTCCCTACTTCTGGGACTGAGGGATATACTGCCCTATCAGGATCCTGTCTCATTTTGGGAAGCCTCACAATGGAGATTACCAGCCAATTCCCCCTGTTTTCTAAGCTGATGAGGATTCAGATAATACGTTTTCTAAAAGCAAGGAACGTATTCACCCATGAACAAATTCTTGTTATTGAATTAAATGAAAGATCATTACCTACATCAGTGCCTTCAGTGTGAAAACCAGCACTGGGCTGGTTGCTGGTGGAACTGCCAGGGAGCACAGGGGGGCTGGCTGCTCAGAATAGAATCACAGAGCCATGGAATCATCAAGGTTGGAAAAGTTCTCACACCACTGCAGCACAGCTCAGGCAGGGACCCAGGGTGAGAACCCCAGCCTAAAAGCCATTTCTGAGCGTTGGTCAGGGGAGAACCCTCTGAAGCTTCTTCGCAGAGCTTCATGGAAGAGCAATCTTCAAGGCTGGGTGTCTATGACATTTTCTAACCTAGCTCTGTACCCAGGCAACCCCAGAAATGAAGACAGATGTACTTAGGGACCTGACAGTGACAAGGCAGAACTCAGTGATGGTATTTCAGATCTCTGGTATAGTAAACAAGAGCAACAATCAATGTATTAACACTTCTAAATTTATTGGAGACAAAGTCACTATATAGTGCACTTGTTCACACATGAAAAGGAGCAAGATCAGGCCTATTCTAGTAGTATTTTGTGGTTTCACAAACATTTAAAGTGCATCTTCTGTATGATATCTGAAACAATCTAATAGGAAGTCTTGTATCAACAAATTATGGATAATTTTAAAGGTAAAACCAGATTCCAATGTACCAATCCCAACTTGCTGATCAGTTTTTGAAGTTCTGTAGTTCTTCAATGAATGTAAAATTAGAAGCAGATTGTTTTATCATTTTACATATCCACTTTCAATTCATGAAGATTTTTAATGTGCAAGTATTGTAGATGAGGACACTTCTTAGAGCATTGTATAAGCAGCTGTACCTCAGTTAGATTTCAGCTGGTAAAAGAATCCTAACCATTTGAAGTCAGATCATCTTTCTCCTCTCTGTTTTTAAACTTATTTAATACAGTTGACTGTGAATGGTCCAAGTTGTACATTCTAGCTACAGTAAGTACTCATCTAGAATGTGAGTACTGGGGCAACTGGGCTGAATAATAAGCAGGTCTGTTGAAAGCAAACATGTTTTGGACAGTTTCCATTTTTTTTGGCAATTAATACCTATGTCTAAATCAAAATCTTTGCTAAGAAGCTGTAACTTCTGTTTTATATAGCAGTGATTTTATTTTCATTCAGTGTCAAATACTGTGAGAGTGATAGGTGGAATTTTGCTGGGAATACAGAAAAGCATTCTGAAGCTTTTCAAGTTACCTTTACAAAACACATTTCTGTTAACATATGTATTTAGCTTCCGGGTGACTCTTTATTCTTCTCTCCCTATATGCATCTGGAAGCTCAGGTCTGCCCAAGTAGACATATCCCCTACATTGTGCTCACAGGGTCAGATCTTAAATTCTTAAATCTTAAATTCTTATCCATTTCATCATTAAGTTTGGAACTAATCTCACCTAGTTTTGGAAAGCTAAAATGTAAAGTTCCACAGCATGATGGGTAGACTCCTAAAGGGGATCTCTGAATGAACCATATATGAGTATGCTGATTTCTTTTCATTGGTAAAGAGAAAATGGAGTCAAGATGACTAACTCAGATCATTATGGTTTACAGCAGCTGAAAATCTCATCAATCTTAACTATTCTCTAAAGCTAGGATATGTCCATATAAAACCCCAGTGAAGATGAAATTCACAGCAGCCCATCTGTCAGAGTCTACTGGTAGAAAGTGCTGTATTCATCCTCATGGGGCTTTGTGTTTGTATTTTTGGATGGTGTGCGTGGCGTGTTTAAACAAAGCAGTTGTAAGAACACAGCACAATAGGTGTTTAATCAAGAGCATCCATAATAGACAGAGATAAATTAGGGAGACTGTGAATGGTATACAGAAAAAAAATCTGTTAAATAGGTTCAGAAATTATAACATGGTAAAGTGGAATCCTTTGTGGCTAATTTCCTACCAGGTGCATCTCTAGTTTAAGAAGGACAGTGATGAAAATGCTATTCATTAATTGTTTCCTACAGAACTTTCTTGAGGACTCAATCACCATCTGGAGACAGCTATTTTTTAAGAAAAGCTCTACAGATGTGGAGAATAGTAATAACAGCAGTGTATACTTATGTTGAGTCTAGCATTTGGGAATCACAAGAACATCAAAAATACAGTTAAAACTTTCAGAACTACAGAAAGGAAGTTGAATAATAGAACTAGGAAATCTTATGGGTCAAGCAGAAAAACATTAGATTTATCTGTTAATATTTAAAGTGACCCTTGAACAGTCTGAGGTTTACCTGGTCTTTTAATTAGAATTTAGCCAACAAAAACCTCACTTTTAAAGAACAAAGTTTGCTCTTCTCTGAACTGTTTGTGATAAAATTGTGCCGGTAACAATTATGTTTCTTTTTTTCAGTGTCCTAATTGAAGGTAAAAAAGTTCATTAGAGTAATCTGAAGCATTTATTGATTTTTTCCAACCAAAGATGTATATCAAATAAGACATTCTAAACAAAATAAAAATTCACTTTTATAGCATTTACAAAAAAAAAAAAAAAAAGAAAAGAAAAAAAAAAGAGGGAGAGAGAAAAAAGCTATGGAGACGTCAGTGTTCTTTCCACCTTCCTCTTGTCCCCTTTGTTGCTGGTAATTCTTAAATATCAGTGATCTGTATTCAGATTCTTTTGTTGTCTTTTAATTCCAAACAAAACCCCAAAATCTCACACTTTTCACAGGGGCAAAATGGTCACAGGGTTTGCTCTATTACCAGGATATACTCTGAGCCTCGAATGAGCCTCAGAATAACTATTTTAGGAATCAGAAGCTACATACAATTTTTAATAATCATAAGAAATAGGTTATTCTATAACACGTATTAGACGTGAGGATTACTCATGCTTGACCTATTTCTACTCCAGTAGAAATATGTACTGGCTGGAGTTTATATTCCTAAGTAATATTATTTAATTTCACTCCTTTCCGATTACATATTTACATGACTGTCACTAGTGTATTGTCTGAGTGGTTTCCTATAGTACAATAAGCAAAATGTTCACCATCTGTCACATGTGGCTCATCCTAACCATAGGAGGAGTGATGTATGATCATCTAAGTGTTTTGTTTTGGCAATATTTTGTTTTATTTGAATTTTTAAATACATTCTGTTATATATTCATCTTAGAAAAATTAGTTTAAAGGAAAAGAATCTTGATCTTGGACTGCAGTTTGACATTTCAGTCTTAAATCATTTAAGAGGTAATTCCTAGAGATGATTTTAAGAAAGCTTTGGGTAACACTGTTGTTGCTGGAGAAGTACTTAAAGGTTGTTTAAAAATCTCTCTTGCATCTGAGACGTTATCAGCCAGAGTCCTCATTTAGGCACTTCAGGTATGTTTCATGTTTCAGATATCACGAATATGGGTCATTAAACACCTTAGATATAAATCAGAGCTTGTGATGCCTCTGACAAGGTGTGCTCATGTGCTAGGGACCGGGACCAATGTAATCTTTAGACAAGAAAGGTGAACAACATGTTCCATACCGATCAGAGCATGATGGTTGATGACTTCATGCCAAAGTTTACTGCATCAGAAGAGTGAAATGGGAGCATGAGTTGCAGCTATAAAAACCTCTCTCTGATTTCTCCAGTGAACATTGGGCATGGCTTATAAGAAATCACACAGGCTTGTTTAACAGGTAGTCTGATCTATAAAATTTAAAATATGAGATAGGCCATGAGGCCTTTGAAAGGCAACTGTTACAGAGAGTTTTACACTCAGTGGGTCATCACCTAAGTTGTGGATACACAAAAACCTTGGGATTTAGGTATAGCTACAGTTATTCCTGAAAAACTACTTAGGCGGGTGTTAAGAAATGAGGTGCGTGCCTTCATCTGTTAGAGCTAAATAAGCATCTGCTTCACTATCTGCAGTGTCTCTGCAATGCTTTGCCCTCTGACATGCTGATTTATTGGGTTTCTGTGAGCTACCTCAATACTGTGTGCTGAGAAAGCTAAATAACAAACCTGGCTGGCTAAAAGACCCATGGAAAGCCTGGCATTTCTTCAGCAAGGAGTGATGGGGGTGTCGGGATGGGAAGCAAGGAGAGAATTTCCTGGATAAAAACTAATTCAGCAATCAGAATCTATTCTAGAATCAGTGAGAAGAGGACAAAAAGCAAATAGATAGAAGGAGAACAGCCAAAAGCCATATGTTGTAACATCTTAAAAAAATAAAAATAAAAATAAAAATAAAAATAAAAATAAAAATAAAAATAAAAATAAAAATAAAAATAAAAATAAAAATAAAAATAAAAATAAAAATAAAAATAAAAAAAGCAAACAGTGAAAAATAGTAATCCGAGATAAATAACAAGACAATGCAAAAGGAAGACGTGGCATCAGTCCTTCAGAGAGGCTGTGACTGACACAGCACACTGCTGAATTCTGTAGCCAGAGTCAGAATAAAAGTGAAATATCCTTAAATCAGAAGAATTAGACAATGTACACCCTTGAACTTAGAATTAAATGGAAAATGGAATTGCAAGTCTGATTCACAGGGTTTTTAGTAAATACATTAAAATGTAGGTATACTGGAAGGCCAGAGAATAACAAACATGGTGTCTGTGAAAAGAGATGAGGGAGAAAGTTTGCTATGCTTACAAGAATAATAGTCTGAATTTAATTAGAGTACATATTCTATTCTAAAAATATATATATAAATAATAATTCTAAGAAAGCAGAACATTTTGAAATAGAGATTCGCAAAATGTCTTGACTAAAGCTACAGTATTTGAAGATCTAGAAAACATGTTTTTCTTCAATTTTATTTTATTTTTTTATAAAACAAAATGTAGTAGTTACTTTACATATTAAAAAGGAAGGTATTTTTCTTCTGTTTTCTTTTTTTTTTCCTATTTTGCATAAGCCTCAATTAAATTACAATATTAAACTGGTTGCATCAGGAGTCCATTAAAGATTTAGTTACCTTCTGTGGTGAACATTAAGAAGCTATTAATCAAATTCTATTTAAACAGTTAAAAGCAATTAATATGTATAGGCAAGATCACCACATATCATGAGCTAATGTTCTAATGAAAACTTAGCAAGTGACAGATTGTTTAAGCCTCTCAAAGGTTTTAGTTTTGTGCTCAGTAATTCAGAGATGAGAGTGAGGTTATGTTGATTTATAATTTGTTACCATCAGTTTTTCCCAGACAGAAGATGCTGTAGTACACTATCTGGCCTCATTTTATATTATTTCTTTCAAGTTCTGTTCTTCACACTTGCACTCGAAAGGAAAATAACTGGTCTCCTGAACTGACCTTACTCCAAGCACAGTTGAGTTTTCTGTTTTCTGTTCAAATCACCTGAGAAAAGGAAAAGAGGATTTTTCTTCCTCCTTCCAATTGTTTCAGGTTCTTCAATTTGCAAAAATCTGTGACTGGTTTTATTCCAAAATGAACAATTATTTTATCATTCTCATTTTGGTTTTAATCTGAATCTGTAATAGGTTGGTATTCATATTTTGTATTAAAAAAATATTAGGTAGACATAAATGTGAAAAGTAGAAAACATGTATTTCAGGTTCACCTTAGTCTCATGACTTCTTACTAATAGGTCCAAGTTTCATGAGATTTTAGTGAAGTCTGATAAACCTGAATCAACTGTGGTCAAAACCACAAGATTTGTAAATTAAAAAAAATAAAAATCTAGAGAAACAGAATGTGGAGAGTCATACTTAAATCTTCACCTGGAAAGGGACTATGCTATTGCCTAGGCCATGTTACTTCATTCTTCTTATTACTTACACACCATATTTAATGGTATAAAATCCCTTTTTTGGTGTGTGTGTCTTCCACAGGCTGCTGCACTGACGGAGGCTGCGGCCTGTGGAAGACCCCTGCCGGAGCAGATTCCGGGCCGGACCTGTAGCCCGTGGAGAGGAGACCACGCAGGAGCAGGTGACCTGGCAGGAGCTGCTGCCTGTGGGGGACCCATTTTGGAGCAGTTTTCTCCTGAGGGATGGACCCCGTGGTACGGACCCATATCTGGAGCAGTTCTGGAAGAGCTGCTGCCTGTGGGAAGCCCACGCCGGATCAGTTCATCAAGGACTGCATCCCGTGGGTGGGACCCCACAGCACAGGGGACGAGAGTGACCGAGAAGGAGCAGCAGAGAAGAAGTGCTGTAGACTGACCATAACCCCCATTCCCCCGTTCCCCTGCACCACTCGGGGGGAGGAGGTGGAAGAGGGTGGATGGGAAGGAAGGTGCTTTTGGTTTCTTTCCTTTGTTTCTCACTTCTCTAGCTTGTTAGTAATAAGTAATAAATCTTACTATCTCCCTACTCTGAGTCTGTTTTGCCTGTCACGATAATTACTGTGCAATCTCCCCATCCTTATCTCAACCCTTGAGTCCTTTTCATCGTATTTTCTCCCTGTTCCTCTTTGATGAGGGGGAGTGAGAGTGCGGTTGTGATGGAGCTCGGCCGCCTACCGGAGTAAAACCTCCACAGTTTGTACCCATAATTTGCACAGGAAGAGCCTTCCTCCAAGACTACTTGGAGATCAAGGCCATGTCATATAGTTCTGCAAAAGTGATTTCCTTACTCTTGCATGAAGGTTTTAATTTTCATGAATGAATAGAATCTAACAATTATTTAAGTGTTTCTAATATATTCATCCCTCAGATGGATTCTCTCTGTCTTTTTTTGTCAAATATAATTTAATTTCTTATAAATCAAACATATAGATAGGGTTTCATTTTAAAACGTTTTTTTTCCTTCCCTCAGATCCTTAGGTTAATATTTCTCGTGGAAGAATTCATTAAAAAAAAAAACAACAAACTAATGTTCAGTTAGCTAGTCTTAATATAATCCTATTTGCTTTGAGTGGTTATTGTCAATATTGTTTGTTCCAATTATAAACTGATATGTCCTGAACAAACTGGACACGTGGAAGGCAGAGACCGAAACATAGCAGAGACCTCTAAGAGCGCATGAGCTCAAGCTGCCAGAACCATGGACTCGGTGTAAGACTATGCTGACAGGACCTTGGGTTTGTGATGAAGTGGTAACTGCATTTTGGTGTCCATCACATAGGGCAGTTATTTCCATGCTGTTCCATTAACAATCAGTGTTGCTAGATTTACTGTATAATGGTAATTAAATTAGCATATTATAATCTCTCTCTGTTATATACCCTTTGCCATGTCTTGCTTATTTTACAATTAATTTTCATTTAATTGATTACTATGTTACAGGACACAAGCATTAATGGAAGATGACTATGCATAAATAAAAATAACTCATTAAGATGCCAATTCAGGAAGCTCATTGGTGTTGTGTGCATCCAGTGTTTTATCAAATAGAACAACCCGTTACACAATGCAAATCTGCTGTTGGAGCCCCTTTTTGTCTGGGGTTGTTTACACGTTCCGGATCTATACAGTGCCTCCTGTGGAGACAAGTGTAAGGGGAAATGCATCTTTGGAAAGACGTGAAAGTACCCCTTCCTAACAAGTATCAGCATTTATTGACAGTCTTCTGTCCTCTGATACAGAGGATACTATCTGGCTCATTCTCACTCTTTTCAACAAGTGGATAACCTTTGGCAACTAAAGAAGAGAGATTAGTGTGTGTGTGTGTTTGGTGGGGGGGGAAAGAAAGCCCAAGCTGTGACCCTGCATTCTCTGATCCCCAGAAAGCAAGCAGTAACAGCATTTCTGCTGCCACATTTCTGAATAGATGTTATTCAAATGAAATAGCTGGAGATTTACCCTTCTGGATAATGATATAGGTTAGCCGTTCTGAAAACTTCAGGAAGATTCTAACTATTCTTCCATTTGAAAAGAAGAATAATGGAAAAGAACAGAAAAAATGTGAAATAAAGAGATTTTCCTTCTCTTAAGAATATAATCAGCATACACAATGCAAAAGAAGTTCCAATTACTGCATCAATGATAACAGTGGAAAGACTTGAATAACTAAATGATTGTTGTGTACAGGGATTTCAATAGGATTTGTAATTCACAAAAAAAAAAAAATCAATTATTTAGATTCATAAGGTGGAAAATGGGAAAATTGAAAATCCCACTAACCACTCCTGCAAGCCATGTACTTACACAGGCTCATGGCTGTATCCCTTTGCAGATGCAGACATTTTAAGACAAAGAACATCTGTAGAGAGTGACTGTTAGAAAAACACTGTTGGGTTGGGAAGAAGCATTCATGTGATATAGGCCAGGGAATTAGTGAAAAGCTCAGAGATCATTTTAAAAGCTATCTAACCCAGTAACAAATGTTCCCTTGGCTGTTAATAGTTCATCGGGGACCAAGTCTTACCAATAGGTTTATTTGATAGTTTGGCACATATTGCAATGAGCAGGTATAGTTGGAATATTACTGGATTATTTTTTTACATTAACTGAGGTTTCAACTAACTTATTTCAAAGTGGCTATTTCCTTCCACAATATTGAGATTTGTAAAATTGTACATCAAAAAGTGAAAATAATTAAATTTATAGCACTTTGATAAGTTGGATTTTTCATGAAGAGCTTTTACCACAAAATATTGCTTTTGAAATTTATTTGGAAACCAAGCCATATATTCTGACTAGTGTAATAAATGACTGAGTCCCAAATAGGGTTACAGTCAAAGTTTACAATTTATTAAAGGAATAGAGGTAAGCAAACAGCGCTGGGTGCGCCGGGAGTCTCCGCTCCACCAGGACGCACACCAGTTACATCAGGCGGCTGGTTTTTATGCTCCTAGGCTAATACATATTACTTTTGGAAAAGGCAGGGTTATTATAATTCGTTTCCCGGGACCCAAACCATCCCATGGACGCATGCGTATCAGTCTCCGGTGGTCTCTCTGGGGGTCTCTCGTACTGAAGGCTCGCGGTCTTCCTCCAAAGCATTGTCCTTTGGTCGTTCTTCAGCTTCCCCCCTCGCCTTATTTAGTAGTCTCTGGGCCGGATGTCAGAAAGTTGTGTCTCATGCAATACTCAGCAGTTATCTCAAAAAACTCCCCCCTATTCTCTTATCTCCCAGACCCGAGTCTCAAGGTTTACCCTTCAAACCCTCTATCAACATGAACTGCTAGACCATTCTTTTGCAAGATACAAGAACTATATACACTAACCACTCTGTTTCTCTTGGACTTGTGGTTATTTATACAAGGGTATGTAAGACCTTGTATAAATACATGTAAGGGTATGTATATATGTATGTATATAAATATATGAATAATAAATATATAAAATATATTTATATAAATATATAAATGGATATATGAATTATAAATAAATAAATATATGTAAGGGTATGTAAGGCCACATTCCATTATGAGGCCCTAGCATTGTTCCATATTGACATTGTGAGAAACACTCTGTAGCCAATAACTTAGGCTCAGGCGAGGATCTCAGTGAAGTAGTAATTTATTCGCGATTGCAATGGT